>NC_092292.1:15933995-16301495 GCF_036320965.1 Panulirus ornatus
GGTGGAGACGAGGTAGTGGAACAGAGGAGGTGGGGAAGGGGGTGGCTGATGTATATATATCTATCAGTCAGCTCTGGATCTCTTTGTTTCAAAGTGGGTTTGAAATGGCTACGGAGCGGGTCCTTTATCAGCATGGATGACTTGGGATGGGGGTGAGGGTGGACGGATGTGGATGGACATCGAAGAGCTTTGATGGCTGAAAGAAGGAGTTCGAGTTGTGGAAACCATGCGTACAGAATGGCTGTTTTCGAGTGGTTGCATTTGATTCTGGACGGACCCAGAGCCAAACCTATTGAAGAAATGATGGAAATTTGAGAGACACATTAGACAGATCAAATGCTCATGTTGGACAAGGAGACAGGAGAGTGCCTTTTTCGAAGAAGTTAGAGGCGAATTCATCTTTCCTTTTAGCAAAAAAAGAAGAAAGAAATAAGCTTCCACGAGCGTGTCGTACTCCTGTAACCCCATGAAAACAAAGATACATATGTATAAGACTTGACTCGTATATGAATATATCTGTTGACTTACATCTCGATGGAGTGGGAGGTCTCCTTCTAGCTCCCGTGTGGAACCACCAAAATGACGGTAGAGGCCCCACGCCTTCCCTCCCCCAACCCCCGAGGCAGCCTAGCCTCTCCCGCTCCTTATGCCGAGCCCGCCCGCTGATTGGCTGCTCCGCCTTCCTGCGGCAGCCATTGTCGTTGTGGGGGGCGCACTCCATGCACCTCACTTGTTTTCCCGGGCTTTTGTTTACCCCTCTGTGTCCTCAGACTCTATCCCCCTCTGTGGCTCGCGTCCCCCCCGGTGCTGCTCGTAAGTTAGGGCTCGTAAGACTCGCTGGTAGAACTCGGTCGCCCAATTAAGTGTCCCAAAAAAGGGGGAAGCATCGTTTTCGCTGGGTTCTTGTGTCCCCATGTTGTTTTCGACACTGCGTTTTTGGGAGTTCTGTTCAGACTTTCCCCATAAAACTGTCCCTTTAGCTTGTGTTATTACATCCCCTAAGTGTACAAGGCGCTGCCCTTCTGATTTTGCAAGGCTCTCTCTCTCTCTCTCTCTCTCTCTCTCTCTCTCTCTCTCTCTCTCTCTCTCTCTCTCTATATATATATATATATATATATATATATATATATATATATATATTAAGCCCGAATGGACGCGAAAGGAACCATAAACATGTCATGTTTATGTACGGAAAATGGCCGCTTCTCCCCCTTCCTCTTTCGTCTTTTTGGCTGGCTGGCATCGGCAGGCCAGTAGTGATCATGATATATATATATATATATATATATATATATATATATATATATATATATCCGGCAGCTTCTTATCTGTCCACCTGACACATCTTGGGACAGCCTCTCTCTCTCTCTCTCTCTCTCTCTCTCTCTCTCTCTCTCTCTCTCTCTCTCTCTCTCTCGTCTTCTCCTCTCACAACACGAACAAGATGATAACTCCTCCACATCGTGTTCCTCCCACGTCATTACGACCCCTCTCCTCCAGCAGAGTGGCTCAGAGCCCTGCCCGCCCGCTCTGTAGCATCTTGGGCTGAGCGGGCTCCTCCTGTCAGAAAAACTCTTGTCTTGGTCGCTGTTTCCTCCCGTTTCTCCACATATCTCACTGTCTGTCTGTATTTCCACGTCTTATCTTTACTGTGTCTCAGTTTCTCCTCCGGTTTATGATCCTCCCTATGAGTATGTCTCTGTTAATTCATATTCCTCAGTTGTCTCTCATATTCCTCAACTGTCTCTCTTATTCCTCATCTTCCCCTATATGTATTCTTCAACTACCCTCCTCCCTCCCTCCCCCTTCCAAGTTCTTCAGTTATATATATATATATATATATATATATATATATATATATATATATATATATATATATATATGTGTGTGTGTGTGTGTGTGTAATCTTGTAAGATATTGTATTCAAATGCATTTGTTATCATCGTGTGTGTGGTGTGTGTGTGTGTGTGTGTGTGTGAGCTGAAGACGATTACGTCATCTGTTCCTGAGGGCAGCGCCCAATTTTTGTGTGACCTAATATACGCGCGTACGCTACATCGCTGGAGACTTAATTGATTTGATTACGCTTTTAATTAGTCAACTCTGGGTATGAGCGACTGGAGGAGATCACGACTCGTCATTAGCTGTCCTGAACATTCAAGGTTCCGTTAACGACAGCAGTTAAACGAGCGCAAAGTTGTCGTTCAGTCGTTTGGAAGCATTGTAGTTGTAGTTCAGAATGTTGTAGTTGTAGAAATAAAAAGTAGGAATGTTGTAGTTGTGAAATACAGCGGCTGTGTAGCGATACAGTGACGAGAGCAAGGTTGTTGTAGATCAGTGGCTGAGTAGTGTTGTATTTCTTATACAGTAGCTGTAGTTGTAGTCTAGATGTGTGCTGTGATGAAGATGATCTGAAGTCAAAAGTTCAGTTGAGAAATTCGCAGGAAAACATCACCCCTGTCTTGTACAATCCCAGTGTATAACCTCAGTGTGTCGTAGACATTTTTTGTTTTTGGTAGCTTCAAAAGTGTCGTTGGAGGAATTGGATGGACTTCTAAGAGTTTTGATAGAGTATTAGATGGAATTCTAAGTCTTGATAGAGTATTAGATGGAATTCTAAGTCTTGATAGAGTATTAGATGGAATTCTAAGAGTTTTAATCGAGTCTTAGAACATCAAAATCTCTTGGAACGTTTCTAGAGCTTCTCTCTAAAACTTCAAAAGACTCGCAGATGCCTTTTCCAATTGGTAATGAAAAAGGGGGGGTCGGGTCGTCGAAGAACTTCATGATTGACACGTCTTGTGTACCTGGGAGATAACGCGAGCATCGAACCCTGCGACTTACGCAGGTGCCATCTGTTGCCCCAGATCGCCACGAGACCCGGAAGGATCGCACTTAAAAACCCACGTGAGCGAGGTAGAGGGAGTCGAACTGGTTATTTCAAGACCTCTATGTCGATTCCCGAACCATATGGGCTACGGCAGAAGGCGATGGCTATCTTGCCATAGTTTGCTACCATAGGTCCCAATCTTCTAGCATCGTGGCTAGACCAGTACACCCCTGGCTAGACTCACGACATTACTGGCTAGACCAGCACACATGTGTCCAACAAAGGTATGTGTGTCTCTCAGTGTGCCATTACCAGTTCGTAATCACATCTCTGTATCGTACGGTGGGGGCAGTTCTACATTCGTGCCGTCCCATATCTTAAACTATTATTATTATATACCTTTTAGGATTTCATTATGCTGTTGGCATTCATAGTTTCACACCCAAGTTTTATCCAATCATCCACAACTATGACACTACGAAAGTATACATTGTTTATGATACTACGAAAATATACATTGTTTGTGATACTACGAAAGTATACATTGTTTATGAAGCTACGAAAGTATACAATGTTTATTAGTTAAGACGGGTTCCTTGCTTACTTTCTTCATGTGTCATCTTTCGTAGAAGTGTCCAGTGTTGACATCATTAAACTGATTCTGAAACTTGAAAAAGGTTGTGATCAGGTCACCCTCTACTCTTCTCTCTTCCTCATACCTCTCACTGTAAGTCATCTCCATCACTTGAGGTACCATCATCTTTGTTTCTCTCATATGGACGCTTTTTGTAATTATTCACGTGGGATTCTTTCATTGTGGTGAGCAGAAGTGTGAAGGAGTCCATCACTTCCCTGCTCCTGGTTGGAGCGCACAGCTTCGAAGCTGCAGAAGCCTTATAAAAGGAACCCCTTGGGTCTTAATGATAATAATTAGCCTTATAAAAGAGCTCCTTGGGTCTTAATGATAATAATTAGCAATAATTAATGATAATGATTATATGAAACCAGTTTGATATCTTTCAAATCACCACCGAGGCCCCTCCATGTCCTAAGCTTAACCCCCCAGGCAAGCCCTTCCCACAGGGGGTCCGCCCACCCGCCCGTGAGATGGGATCCCACGCACCCCACTACCCCCGTCTCCGTATCAACAATCGCATGTTTGTAAACTTAGCGGGACGTCCAGCAATAAATCCGGATTACAGAACAGCGTTTTTTTAACGTCGTCGCCGGATTCCTGGGATGGATGTGTCCCCCCCCCCTAGCGGAAACCCGCGCCACTAGTGTACAATACTCCGGGAATTAAAAAAAAAAAAAAAAAAAAGAAAAGGAAAGAGAAAAGAAATCTTTTCTTTATTTATTTCGGACTTAGATAAATGAATTATGGTTTATTGTGTCTGGATATTGAAGTTTCTCGTTGAGGGAGAGAGATATATAACATGACAATCACACGCTGTGGTGGTGGGCGATCAGGGGAGGTGGTGGCGGTGGGGGATGATGTGGTGGAGGTGGAGGAGTTCTTAGAGAGAGAGAGAGAGAGAGAGAGAGAGAGAGAGAGAGAGAGAGAGAGAGAGAGAGAGAGAAGACATGGCAGTGAACGAATGAATGGAGATGGAAAGGACAATGGTGTATTGCTTCGATGAAACAAGAGATTAGATTTTGAGCGAGTGAATGATATTGGTTAAAGAATTCTATTTACTCGAGTGTTTGGCGTCTCTTGATGTATAGTTCATCCTTGCAACACGACGACGGTACGACCTCTGTCTGACCACGACGTTGCGACCCTCGACAGTCGTGCTCAAGGGTCGTTTCGCCCTGCTCAAGGGTCGTTCCGTCGTGCTCAAGGGTTAGTTCGTCGTACTCGAGGCTCAGTTCTGTCGTACTCAAGGGTCGGTCCGTCGTGCTCAAGGGTCAGTCCGTCGTGCTCAAGGGTCAGTTCCGTCGTGCTCAAGGGTCAGTTCCGTCGTGCTCAAGGGTCAGTTCGTCGTGCTCAAGGGTCAGTTCCGTCTTGCTCAAGGGTCAGTTCCGTCGTGCTCAAGGGTCAGTTCGTCGTGCTCAAGGGTCAGTTCCGTCGTGCTCAAGGGTCAGTTCGTCGTGCTCAAGGGTCTGTTCCGTCGTACTTAAGGGTCGGTCCGTCGGGCTCAAAGGGACGTATTGATTCCCGGGGTGACTTACCCCATATGTAGATGTCACATTTTCCTCACATATTGTCATAAAGTATGGTATCCATGGCCCATTAGTATATATATGTATATATATATCTCAGGTATTAGGTACCCAGTATGCATCACACCGACCCATTCATCATCACTCACCCATTCATCATCATATATAACAGATTGACTCGATCTACGGACACGTTCCTTCATTATGTATAAAAGCCACATACATGGTCGGGTTCCCCGGGTCATTCATCACTGCCATTTATCTATTCTACATGACAGACGTGTTCACCTTGTTCCTCCTTGTCACAGGTAATGCGACCAGCGGATTGTCTCTCCCTTTTATTAATAAGCTTTATTAGTATGTTTCCAATTTTGAAGTCTTTCACAGCCTGACATTTCTCTATCTTTTCGTTCCAGGGACGACACCAGAGGGAGACACGACACGACCCGACCACCACCCACCCACCCTCCTTGTACAGCATAGCCACTCGCCACGTAATTGAAAATGTAGCTGGAATCACGCTGGCAAGAGGAGGAGCGTTAGCAGTGCCGGGGATATATATATATATATGTGTGTGTGTGTGTGTGTCCCGGGAAACCTCTGCTGAGCTTCCAAGGAGTGTGTCCTGAGACCTCGGGGACTTGGATCCAAGGATAAGGTTGTGGAGAAGACCCACCTCAGTGAAACGCTACGAGAGTGACTGCCGAAGAACCGCGAAAGTAGTGTCACGAGACTCTTGAGAGAATGAAGCTTAATCGACCATCACATGTTAGTTATTGCAATTACGTGGTTCTGCTGTTAATGATGAATTGTGGATGATAGTTCATCATCCTTGCTGACGCCCGGAGGCGTCTGTCTGAACGAAAGAGAACAGATATTCCCCCCCAACTTATACCACAAGTTTATGGTCTTAAGTAGTGAGAGTAGGGGGCTCCCCCAACTGTTTTGTTTACAGTCTGTGTTCGTCCACTGCCAACGAAGAACTTGCTCCCCTGACGCTTGGTAGGTCATCTCATCGTCTTCACGTGATATGTGGTCCTCGATGTCTACACCTGTAGGGAGGAACGGATTGTAATGTCAGACCCCACCGCCCCACAGGGCCAGTAAAGACTACCATGTACGGCAGCGGTGGTAGAGAGGGTACCATCCAGGCACCGGTAGGAGACCAGGACCACGCCCTGAGGATGCAGGGCCTCGCCTTCCCCGCCCACAGGCCCCACCCCAACGTCTTCTACCACAGGCCCACCCCAGCCGCCATCGGCAACGAGCACAACACCTCCTACGGCTTCGTCAGGAGTAAAGACACATACAGCCTCGGCGGTGGTTCGATACGGCCTCCTCCTCCTCCTCTTCCTCCTCCTGACGGCGGGAGATCCCCCTGCAGGAATGAGTGCGTCGTGACCTCAGCGGGAGACATGGGGGTAGGCACCTTAGGTGGCAGCACCAGCGGCCTCTCCTGCAGTAACGGCGGAGACGACCTGACCTCGCTGACCTGGCTCCACTCCTTGGACATGGGCGGGATGGTGCCCCACCTGGCCACCCCGCCCACTCCGCCGGCCTCCCCCCAGCCACACAACCCTCTCCCCGCCACACAGGCCTCCCAGACGCCCTCAGCCGACAGGAAGAGGAAAGCCGAGGCTCAGGAGAAGCCGGACGTCGTGGACTACTCGCTGGACGGCAGTATGAAGCCGCCCTACAGCTACGCGGCGCTGATCGGCATGGCCATGAAAGAGAACCAGAATAAGATGACGCTCTCCGCCATCTACAAGTGGATCAAGGAGAACTTTGCCTTCTACAAGACGGCTGACCCATCCTGGCAGGTGAGGTACACCGTGTCTCCGTTGTCTCCCGTCTCTTCCCTTGTCTCCTCCCGTCTCTTATCTCTATACCGCTTGGGGGTAAGAGGGTAGGGGGGTGTGAATTAAGTCCCCAGGTTTGGGCCTTCCAACCCTTAGCGCCACAGGCTGGGATGAGCTCAGAAATGCCCCATGTTCGACCCCACCCTCACTCAATGTCACCACCTGCCTCCCTATGTATGTTTTTGGTTCTCTTCAAGGAGGAGGAGGAGGTTCTCGAGGTCCACCTTTATGTTGGTGACCTTAAATTTCTTCCGTCTTTTTAAGCCCCAAAATAGCAGTGTGGATAGGGGAAGTTAAGAGACATCAAGTGTCAGATATAGACGGGACGTCTGGACTTCTTCAACCACCAGACGTCCCCAACAGACGGATACACATGTGTGTGTGTGTGTCTGTGTGTGTGTGTGTGTCCCAGGGTTCGACACCCGGGGGTTCCAGTGGGAGGGTACGTACGTATAGACTTCAGGAAACGTCGTCCAACCCCTTCTACCCCTATCAACGTAGTTCCTGACTTTCCCTTTTTTTTCTTTTACGACAGAGTTTTAAGCGTATTTTTTTTTAAAGCGCATGTTAAGCCATTCTTCAGCCAAGGAATACTGTAGAACTGCATTGAACTGTGTGTGTGTGTGTGTGTGTGTGTGTGTGTGTGTGTGTGTGTGTGTGTGTGTGTTCTCATTTGAATATTTTGGTGTGTGTGTCTGTGTGTCTGTCTGTCGTGATGGTGGTGGCCGACGAAGAGCATGGTGGACACACAGTCCAAGTTGGGTGCCAGGCTGGCCCAACAGACGAGAATGATAAAGGTGATATTGATACTGATCGTCCTAATGGTAACACCCGTATTGACATGTTTGTACACAGACTTGATTGAGAGAGAGAGAGAGAGAGAGAGAGAGAGAGAGAGAGAGAGAGAGAGAGAGAGAGAGAGAGAGAGAGAGGCAGATACACAGCTAATAAAAACTCATATTTTTTTTTATGTTTTTGCTATGATGAGATGAAATAGTTTGAGCAGCGTTGCCAAGGGTCGGGATTTGCGGGGGGGGGGGGGTGTCTCTATAGGCTTAGCAGTGCTGCCAAAGCTGGACGGACGGCCCCAAATATCGTCAGTGTTACCAATGTTGAGGAAGGATGTGCAGTGTTACCAGTACAGAGGGGAGGTGGGTGGGGAGGTGTGAACTACCTTAGTACTAAGTTTGAAACTGCATTATTTGTTCGTACGATTCCCGACCTTAACGTCGGAAGGAAAATAGGTGCCCCTGGGAGACACCTTCCAGTAGTGCCAAGGTATGGTGGCACCACGAGCAGTGTTACCAAGATATAAAAAAAAATATAAACCTTCCCTCACATCTAACAGTGTTGCCAAGGTTTAGTCCTCTGCCACCCCTACCCTTACCTACCCCTCGGCAGCGTTGCCAACGTGAGATGCCTCAAAGGGAAAAAAAGAATAGAAAAAAAAATGATAGAATTATGAAGACTCCCCTGACATTATTACCCAGGCTCGCCGTAGGGGGCGCCACCTGACCCACAGCTGGTGATATATGGCACCCAGCCGCTCAGCTGGGTAGTGGTATGGCGTTTTCTGCGTAAGTGTGGATTATGAAGAGGTTTTTGGAGCTGTGGCCGCGAGATATTCTTGGGTCGTTTTCTTTCTTTCCCGATGCCACATGATTGTATTTTTTTCTTTTTACATTTATATATGTAAAAATATTTGATGTAGTAGAAGATAGAATGTGTAAATTGGTTATTATTATTATTATTATTTTTATTTTAGGGTTTAGAATTTAATTGGAGTTCCCATGATATCGTAAGGTAGCGCCTTATAAAGAAAACGGACTACGTTGGGTGGAGAGGAAAACGGGAAAGTATATAGAAAACGTGTAAGGTAAACAAGTATCTCATTTACTTTTCACTTAATACGTTTTCTTTATGTAGAAAAACGTAATAAGTGAAAATTAGATGACATGATGAAGCAAAACTGACAAAGAAAATGTATTTTTGACGCTTGTATGGCTCCATGATGTATGGGGTTTAGTGTTTCCCCCCCCCCCCCCCCCACCCACACACACCATTTTCTTTGTGTCGTGAGGAGGGAGGGAGGAGGTATCAAGGTGGGGTGGTGGTGTGTGTGGGGGGGGGGAATAGGGGGGTGGTAACAACGTGAATTCCTCACCTCCACCCATTCCACCCTCCCCTCTGCTCCACCCTGCACCCCCCTCCACAAACAAGTGGATTATTATTATTATTATTATTATTATTGTTATTATTATTGTTATTATTATTTTATTATTATTATCATTATTATTATTATTATTATTATTATTATTATTATTATTATTATTATTATTATTTAATTGTTTCATTACTATACTTATTAATCAGTGATAGTAGTAGTAGTAGTAGTAATAATAATGATAATGATAATAATAATGATAATATTAATAATGATAATAATGATAATGGAATAATATTGATGATAATGATTATAATAATAGTAGTAATGATAATGATGGTAATGGAATAATAATATTAATAATGATAACAATAATAATGATAATAATAATAATGATAATAATGATAATGATAATAATAACCATAATGATGAATAGATACATTATTGTTAGTTATCCTATCCGTCGTACGTCGGGGTTTTACTGTACGTCGGAGCGAGACGTAAGACCTTCCCAACGAAGCTGTGCATTACGTACGGGTGAGATGTCCACAGGTCCAAGACGAACGCTCAGGTGAGGCGACCACCTGTGTAAGACGACCCCCCTGGGTAAAGCGACCACCTGTGTAAGACGATCGTCCTGGGTAAAGCGACCACCTGTGTAAGACGATCCTCTCGGGTAAAGCGACCATCTGGGCTATACAGAACCTATTCGTATAGTGAATCCTTTTATTTATATTTCTTTTATCCTTTTTTTTTTCATGGATAAAACGATTTCCTGGATTAAGTGACCGCCTGAGTGATACGGCTCGATAAGACGACCAACTCCCTTAGACGACCACCTGGTAAAAGGTAGGCCAACCAACCAACCAACCCAGCCACCTCGCTTAGACGACCACCCGGTAAAAGCAGCCATCTCACTTTGGACGACCACCCCGCTTCGACGGCCACAACCCCCCCCCCCCCCCACTCCCCCACCCACCCACACCCTCCCCTCTCTTTAGACGACCAGCCCGCTTAGATGACCACCTCGCTTTGACGACCGCCCGGCTTCGACGGCCACCTCTCTCAAGGCGGCCACCGTCGCCGGAAATCAGCTAAAAGGGGGCAGATCGGATGAGGTCTTAGCCATCCATTATCTCGGCTTGTGTACAGCCTGAGTGTGTGTGTGTGTGTGTGTGTGTGTGTGTGTGTGTTGGGGGGGGGGGGGACGTCCTCTGTAACGCTGATGCTCCGTGGTTCAGTCCCCCCCCCCCCCTTTGGCCGGTGTCAGCACCTACCGCTGTGTGTCTCTTCCTTGTATGTCAACGGATCACTATGTTTGTCTCTTGTGTCTCTCCCCTGATGATGTGATTATTGCACGAAAGTGCACTTGGGAACTTATCGTGTTTCCTTTTCCCGTGGATTAGAAGGAATATTCATAGGAATATATATATATATATATATATATATATATATATATATATATATATATATATATATATATATAGGAAAGGATCACAATTTTGCGCCTGATCAAGAATATTTCTATGAGTCCACGGGGAAAATGAAACACGATAAGTTCCCAAGTGCACTTTCGTGTAATAATCACATCATCAGGTGAGACACAAGAGAGAAATATAAGTCAGTTGATATACATGGAAGAGACGAAGCTTGGAAGAGAGAGGAGTGAGGAGTGACCTGATTAATTGTAGCCTCTACATTTTATTAAGCCCGCTTGATGAAGGGAAGCCACAGCGTTGAATTTGGATCTATTCTGTCTATCGATGCGAGAGATATATCTATCGTTTCAACGGCTCGCTCACCAAAGCCCATCCGCTGAACTTAAGGCGAAAAATGCCTCGCCGATCTTACTCGGTTGCCGTTAAGGTCCACTACGCTATTTGTATGTGTTAAATAACGTCCTTTATTGAGGGTCTGCCTTTGAAAACAGCGTCGTGTTTAAGGGTCGTGTACCGTCGCGCTCAAGGGGTCGTGTACCGTCGTGTTCAAGGATCGTGTACCGTCGTGTTCGAGGGTCGTGTACCGTCGTGCTCGAGGGTCGTGTACCGTCGTGCTTTAGGATCGTGTACCGTCGCACTCAAATAGGTCGTACCGTCGTGCTCGAGGGTCGTGTACCGTCGTGCTTTAGGAAGGCACTGAATGACACTTGAGTAGTTCATGAATTAGGAAGACCTTTGGAACTATGCTATTGGTACTGTGACTGCGAACTGATCAATCATTATCATGGAAATAGGTCGTTAATGATGATATAATTGGTAGGAATTTATTGATGGCACTTCCAGACATTAGGCCGGTCTGAAGCGCATTGTATTACGGAACTGTAATGTTCTGTAATGGCCGGGTCACCACGTACATACACACACCACGTACAGCGAATAGATACTGACCATGTACAATGGGTATGTACCCTTTCTCCATGTACAGCAGACAGGTACTCACTCACCACGTATAACGTACCCACGTACAACGTACAGGTACCCACTGACAAATGACAGGTACCCATGTACCACGTAGAAAGGACAGGTGCCCACGTACAACGTACAGGTACCCACGTACAACGTACAGGTACCCACTTACAAAGGACAGGTACCCATGCACCACGTAGAAAGGACAGGTGCCCACGTACAACGTACAGGTACCCACTGACAAATGACAGGTACCCATGCACCACGTAGAAAGGACAGGTACCCACGTACAACGCACAGGTACCCACTTACAAAGGACAGGTACCCATGCACCACGTAGAAAGGACAGGTGCCCACGTACAACGTACAGGTACCCACTGACAAATGACAGGTACCCATGTACCACGTAGAAAGGACAGGTGCCCACGTACAACGTACAGGTACCCACGTACAACGCACAGGTACCCACTTACAAAGGACAGGTACCCATGCACCACGTAGAAAGGACAGGTGCCCACGTACAACGTACAGGTACCCACTTACAAAGGACAGGTACCCATGCACCACGTAGAAAGGACAGGTGCCCACGTACAACGCACAGGTACCCACGTACAACGTACAGGTACCCACCAGGTACGGGGATGGGAGGACCTCACGTCCTGGGGCGTACAAAGGCCACCTTACATTCCTCACAGTTGCATTCCACGCGCGGCCGTGGGCACCCACGCGCCGTACATCCAGGTACAGGAGGCGTGTACGCACCACGCCGCGGAACGCGTGTGCGACGCAGGTGGGCACAAGAACGTATCGTGTCGATCGAAGATTGTTATAACACTCCCCCTCCCCTCCCCCTCTCCACCTACCTCTCCCCTCCCTTCCTCCTCCTCCCCCCCCCTCTGTTGTTCACCCCCTCCCTCAAACTACCACTCCACTCCCCCCCAGAGCATTGCTCCTGAATGGGGTCGAAATGGGTCGTTTGCGATGCCAAATCCCATGACTTCAGTGCACATCGCTTTTCTTTTCTTCTTCTTAATCGTACTGTAAGAAAGATTTTAAGTGTTTCAATTCGACTTAGTTAAGCGCGGTGGGAGGAGTGTGGGATACGCCCCTTGAGCTATATGGGGGAGACGAAAGCTTGGTGACCTTTGACCTTATCCTTCATGACTCAGGTCATGGGTCAGCCTGATGTAGTTTGCAACACGAAAGTTTGGTAGTTCCTACGGCGAATGAGAATAGTTTGCGAAGCCAAGTGGTAAATGGTGCAGGACAAAATTCATTTGCTTCTCGAACAAGCAATTTACGGATGTGAGCGATTTGGTGTCGCTATCTAAACTACCCGTTACAGATTAAGTAATTACCTACCATTAAAAAAAATGATCATTGTTCATCCTTAATCAGCCCCAATGATTTTGATGCAATGGACTTTGTATAAACATGACTTACGTTTTCCATTCCTTCATACCACGTAAGGAAGGCTAACCGAACACACGATCCGTCTGGCGCACACTGGCAACCTCATACGGCCCACGAAGGTCTGATATCCTCCACGTTCAACGACAACGTCTCGTTGACCCTCTTACCTAAGAGGGGAGAAGGTGAGGGGAGGGAGGGGGTGGTGACGTGAAATGGCCGAGGAACGTTTAATTCCTCTAAATCAGATGGGTGGTTCTGGCCGAATAGATGAGCTGTCTGGCGCCTGCTGGCATCGCGAAAGGCATTCTGGCCGAATAAATGAGCTGTCTGGCGCCCGCTGGCAGCCCAAAATGGCCCACGAACTCGCACCGTAATCAATACGTTGGAACCATTTCTAAAGTCAACTACGATCGTCGTCACCCTCATGTGTAGCTGTGTTTTTGAGTACTCAGGGAAATTGGCCAATGTCGAAGGAGTTAAATGGCCGGCTGTGATCTACAGGCCAGGGTGGAATGGGCACGGAGAAGGAGATGGGGGCTTCCTAAAATCGGGGTCGAGGTGTCATGCACAAGAAGCGGTTGGTTGTCGGGGGAATGGGGGGGAGGGGGGGGTCCAGGACGACGTAGGCGAGGGTGGACTAGATGGGGGGGGGGGGGTGAAAGATGGACGCAAGACATAGGGGGGTTCGGGGTGAGGGAGATTGAAAATAAGGGTGGGAGGGGAGCGGATGATGAAGATTGGAAATGGGGTTTTTGGACGTGCGAGTGGAAATACGGAGGGGGAAGGAAGGGGATAGAAGCAAGGAGAGGTCTTCGTGGCCATTATGGGAGGGTAGATAGACGTGGTGTCTAAGGGTTAAGGGAGGGGGGGAAAGACGCAGTGGGGTGATAATAAGGGGGGATGGTTAGGGGGTGTTGGAGGTCTTATAACACTGGTGACCTGTGTTGTACGTCTCGGTTGCCATGAGTGTACGTGATGGGTGGAGAGAACTGGGTCAGGCAAGCCTCGCCACTCCCTCCTTGGGTGGACAAGAGCCCCCAACCCCACCCCACCCCCGGAAGGTTTAATGGGGGAGGAGGGGGGGGCGGACGTCAGCCCTTGAGGGGGGGGTGGGGGTGGCGTGTTGCAAGACGTCTGACACTGCTGACGTGTCCCAGCTGGGGGGGGGGACAAAATGTCAGCTGCCTCTGTGTTTGGGGGGGGTGGTGGAACGTTCTCCATGACCTTATTGTACGGAAGACTGCCTTTGGTAATATATATATATATATATATATATATATATATATATATATATATATATATATATATATATATTCGTATGAGTCCACGGGGAAAATGAAACACGATAAGATCCCAAGTGCATCTTCGTGTAATAATCACATCATCTTTTGCAATATATATATATATATATATATATATATATATATATATATATATATATATATATATATATATATGTGTGTGTGTGTGTGTGTGTGTGTGTAATCATCCGCAGGGAGAACAGATATGTGAAGGCATTCGAAGTCTGGATGAAGCTTCCAGAGACAGGGAAGCCGATAGTTCACACAGTGTTCGAGTCGCCGCCTAAACAAGCTAGCGCCTACGAGTGTAGAATCTCCCCCCCCCCCCCCCCCTCCTCTCCGACGTACTACGCAATTAGGTATAGTATGTTCTACACACGAGGCAGTGCTTAGACTTTACCGTTAGCGAGCGACGATACTGCGTGAAACACTAACGAAACATCCGTGGGTTCGAAGCTCCAACACTGCGGGAGATGATGAAGCACGTTTGATTCTCAGAAATTGATCATTAAATCTAAATTACTGTCGATCTATTAAGCCTGAATTTAAGGCGAGAATGATGGAGGTGTTGCGAGGGTGTATACGTTTCTAACATTTGAGAATAAAATCCAAAATGAAAAAAATTAATGAATTACTTGAGTGAAATATGTAGCTCTTTTAGAAACTTGAAATTATTAAGGGTGGCAGGTTCTTTAGTTGACGTACGGAATTTGTTAGGTGATGTTTGATTGTATTTCTTAAGAGGAGGTCCCATTGAAATGGCTTGTTGGACGATGGTAATAGGTGTATTTTTTGTTAAATGGTGGTTGTTGAATAAGCGGATAATTCGATGATGGTGATGAAGATTTTTTTTCTCCTGGAATGAATGGGTGTTTTATTGAAGCAGATTTACCATAGAGTATTTGGCAGACAGTGTTTGTTACAACTCTTTCTCTCTGACAGTATTTCTTCTCGAGTAGTCTCTGTTGGGCTGACTGCTGATAGGTATTAGTAAGAGTCTGTTGGACTAGGTATGATGAGTGAGGACTGTTGGTTGAGGGTTGTTTGGATGGTGCTTGTCAGGGTCTAGTTCTTGCAGTCCCTTGGGTAGGATAAGACTAAGAATGATAAGTCAAATGTGCTGCAGGCATGTACCTCAGGATCTTTTGTGTTGTATTTCCTCAAGCAAATCTAATCTTGTCTCTGCAGAACTCTATCCGCCACAACCTGTCCCTCAACAAGTGCTTCCTAAAGGTGCCTCGGAGTAAAGATGAGCCAGGCAAGGGTGGCTTCTGGAGACTTGATCCTGAGTATGCAGAGTCCCTTGTGGATGGAGTGTTCAAGAAGCGCCGACCGGCTCGACCAACACTTCCACCACCATCCAAATCTAAGAAAAATAAAAGACTGACCAACCAGCAGCAGCAGCAACAACAGCAACAGCAACAGCAGCAGCAGCAGCAGCAGCAAGTTGTACACCACCAACTAGGGATAAAAGTTCTAGTCCAACCTCCCCAGGCTGCCTTCATGCCTCCTCCAACCAATAAGCCACCTCCCCGTTCAACTGTGTACCTCAACCAAGATGGTTAGTTTTTTCTTTAACTCCACAGAAGTGGATGGCTGTGGTTATCATTTCATTCCTTACAGTGAATTAAGATGTATGATTAAATGTTAATACAGCACATTAAGCTTGAGATTATCAATGTTGTTCATTCTGACAGAAAGGTTGGAGGATAGTAGTGACACCTGAGCTGATAATCAGGATTTAATTCTCAATATCTCAACAATTGTCTTCTTCAGGAGAATATTCTTCTGAGGAAGGCATCTGTTGAAACATCGAAAATTAAATTCTGATTGGCAGCTCAGGTCTTACTGCTACTTTACCACATATCTGTTATTGATATTGTCAGGACACTCATGGAACACAGGAATCCAATAGTAGGATGATTAGTAGATTTTAATTAGTTACGAAGTGACTGTGGATAAGGAGAGAAAATTTGCAAAGGATGAACATAGGTGTAGGATACACCCTCAAAATATGTAACAAATGTGGGGCCTTATGTACAGGTTTTTCAAAACTGCAAGAGTGGAAAATGTTACTTCATTTGGCTTTCCAAAAATATATTAGAAAACAATATATAAATCAGTTCTTCATCAGCTATGATTTTGTTTGTATATGGCCACTCAGACACACAAAGGAGTTATAGTTCCCTCTCCCGAGGCAAATGACAAAAAATTTTGGAAGACTGATAAATGATTATACTTTACTGGGTAGAAGAAAGCTGAAGATTGAATGAAAGGTGAAAAACAAGATATTTTGTAAGGATAGATGAAAGGGAATAGATATGTTTAATGTTAACTTTTTTTCTGTAGTGTATTTGAATCACATGATATGGAGAAAAAATTAATTTCCCCTCTAGACTATTTAGGGATTTTTACACATGGAGAGAGGTGTACTTGAGGATTTGCTGAATATTTTGTCACAAAGGTTCAGTCTGTGCCCCTCAAAAGGGAATGAATAAATATCTTGTAGAACTATAATTTATTGCATTCAGACTTAAGCAAGAAGAGCCACAAAGAAATATTCCCTTGCCTTAACAGTTAGGGTAGCTTTTCCTAAATAGCTGCAATTCAAAAATACCTTCACATGATTTCCTCAAGAGTAACATACCTTTATGTACAGTATATTTGGTTAAGAGTATTGAAAATGCTCCTCATGTCTGTGAACATTCATCATTTCTATTTTCTGTTTACTAAAACTGAACAATTTGCAGGTGTTGAAGTAGATGGGGAATTGGGTGATTGTGGAAGTAATCTGAAGGATGACTTGGTTTGGTCAACACTGCTTGGAGAAGAAGTCAGTGACGACTCCTGGCCATGTCAAGCCCAGGAATTAGTGACGGACCTTGGTCAAACTGGCGATCCATCCACCTACCCCACCACAGTTCCCACTACCACTACTGCACAACCTCTCCAACATCACCAGCATCATCAAAATCTCCCTCACCAACACATTTCCATAAGTGACCATCATCAGAGTTCACAGCACCAACAGGTTATCACCATCACCACCTCCACCACCACAGCGCCAACATTACCATCCTTAGAACTCAGTCCTGCTTCTTTAGGAGTTGAGGAGGAGCTTTTCACAAGTTCTGAGTACTCTGAGGCTTCTAATGATGGTGCAGATTCCCTTACTTCTTCCCTTGATATCAGTAGTGGTGGAAATTGGAATAAAGGAGGGTATGGTGAGCTTCCATCTATCAACACTTTTTGCAGTAGCCTGACACAGCTCACACCCTTGGAACCATCCACAGCACCCGTGTTAGTACAAGATGCCCATCCCTACTGGGGCCCTGACACCAACTGGGATGAAGCCAAGACTTTGTCCTTACTTGATGCCAATCTTGACTTTGATAACCTTATAGATCTAGATGTTCTGTAAAATAGCTGCATATAATTAAGTTCAGAAGTAGAAGCAAATGAGAATGCTTTGGTATAGAGGGTTTCCAGTATTTATATTTTGCAAAAAAGTGACTGATAATTAACTTAGATTTTTCCAGATAACATAAGTGAGGTCTGCATTCCTGAATGTGTAATCAGGAAAGTTGAGACACATAGTTTTTTTCCTAAGGTGATTTGTGATATGATTTAGATAAACTGATATTTCTTAAAATAGGAAGGGAGAATGATCAAACTGCAGTTCTTTTCAGTCGTTATTTATTCTTAAGTGATTATAAGGTGCAAAGAATTTGACAATATCTAGTCAGTACCATTACTTCATTACAGTGGTAGAGCTAGGGGTATCATGAAGACATATTTACAGGCAAACTCTCTCACAATAAGGATCATGAATACTGTTCACTTCAGTCACATTACACACTGTAAAATACATGATGGCCTAATAATTGCTATCTAGCTTTGTTACTCATGGAGAGTCCCAGATTCATTGTGCCATAGCCTGATCATAGATAAGAATGCTCAGATTCCTCCAGAGCCTGAATGATGTTGCTACTACCTGCATAAACCAAATACTGTTAGCACATATGGTAATTATAAACAAACTATTTTGCACAAGCTACTATAATCTGCCAGACATCTGTTTTTCAATGTCTAATAGCAGTAATATGGCAGATATATGAATGGATTCCGTGAAAGAAATGACAATAATCATTTCCCATACAAAACCCTGTAAGTAAGAATTTTGAATATTAATTCATTTAAATACTTAAATTAGTATCATAGATGTTTTTGCTCTACATTATGTTTGTGTATGTATATAGTCGTGTTTGCTATGGCAGTTACACTGTACTTAATCTAGTCACTTAGCTACCAAATATTATTTTACCCTTTGCGAATTTGATAGTATTGTAATATATCCTTGTACTTCTAAGGCCATAGATGTAAATTACTGAATGTATTTTCTTGTGTAATTAGCAATGTAGTGTTATCGTCTGACTTGCCGTCCCATGCTGCGAGGCGCCCAAACCCTGCACTCCGTCCAGTCTATATCCGTCCAGGTCCGACAAGAGAACCTTACTCTCCGTCCCTCGGTTCCTGGAAAGTGTGCTTGTAAGTTTGTTTGCTCCTGAAATGTATCTGCTCCTGAAAGTATGTCTTCTTCTGAAAGTACATTTTATGATTCTGAAAGAATACCTGCTTCTCCTGTATACATCGAATTTGTGGCATTTAATCGTTGGATACGAAAAATTAAGAATAAGAACAACTTGAAAGATGTACTGGGGTACAACTTTACTGTAAGTCTTTATCAAAATTGTTCAACATCTTACGGATATTGAAGTGATTCACCTTTCCTGCTATTCAAAAAACCAAATGCATTGCACCATACAAGGAATATTTGTTTCATCCTAAGACAGTGGTACAGAATAAAGGGAAAGGCAATGGGAAAGTTAAGTTAGATGTTAGGAGAGAGAAATGATTCTTTATGATATCATCAATTAATACAGTTAGTGAACTAGTCAGTCTTTGTTGTCCATGGAAACACTGCCATAAATGCAAACTGGTCGGCTTTGATTATCTATCCACTGGAGCACTAGCATGGATATGGACAGGTCTATTTCAGTTGCCTATACAGACATTACCATGGAAGGATGTTTCTTCTTTTCCCTTTAATTGCTTTGACCTTAACCCATTACAATGCAGCCCACATGGTGGTCTGGAACACATTCTGACACCCCTTTGCCATTCAAACATAGCAATTTTCCATTTATCTCCACATGAAGGTAATCCTCATAACCTTTAATGTAATGGTAATTCTCAATTGCTTTTCTTTGAGTAATCCTCAGTGCCTATCTGTATGCATTCTCTTTCCCTTCCTTCTCCCATTTGTATATTTTGGGAGGCAGCCATCTTTTATATAAAACTTCATTTCCCTTTAAAAGCTAGTAGCACCTGCTTCCCTTGTGTGATAAACAGACCAATAAACAGACCAATTCACACTTCTGAAGTGTGAAAAGTGTCACCTTACATCTCTGACACTTAAAGGCTTAGAGATGGTTAGCAGCCCCTTTTATGGGGCTACTGCAGCATCAAAGCTTCACTAAATCAGAACCAGGGAAATAACACTCCTTTGAAGAAGTTGATGAAACTACACATTTTTACCCACTGATGATAATAAAACCATGCCAAAGATGACTTTTCTCTCGCAATGCAACCCCATTGGCAGAGTTCAGTAACAAAGCTCATACATAAGGAAAGATTTTACATAAGCCATCCTGCTTTAAATAAGGAAAAAGGCATAATGCATTAGACAAACCGAAAAGGTATAGCCAATGATGATGGTAAATGACAACGAAGAAGAAATGTGACTAGGATGCCAATTCTGTTAACTGCTTCCTAGCTTGAGTTGGATTCCGTCCAGTGGCTAAATGCAATGAGAAAGGATCTCATTCAGTGTACTGAAATGAGGTGTGTCCTCGGCTCCATATGGGTATCTAGTCCTGCTAGGTTAAGAAGAATGTGGGTGGATTAGGATAAATAGTTAAATATTCTAAACTAGTCAGTAGTATGGTGAACTAGAAGAGTATCTTACAGTGTAAACGAAGAATGCATGTGGATGAATGGAATGATAATTTAAGGGGTACTTGTGAATATCACTTGTTGAAAAATGAGTGACTATAGTCCTAGAGTAAATTTAGCATTAGATGCACCATACTTATTTGACAAAGATGATCATTGTATTTTCATACAATTGTGAATTAATTCAATGCAAACATTAACAAAGAGAATAATACCAAAAAGTAACTGGTACCTATAACAGAATTAATGCCATTGATTGCCTGATCAGATATTGTTTAAATCTTATCATAATATGGAACTGAATTTAAAGTTGTTTTTATGATCTTTTCTCGATTTTGGTAGTCTTAAAAAGATATATCTTATTTTTTTCCAGATCTACAATACACAGCAAGCATATAAATAACCTTTCAATGTATCATTTCACAGAGAATAAAATGTGTTCATTACAATAGATACTTATGACAATAAGAGTAATAAATGCAAGAAATTTTGCATCATACAATCCCTTAATCTTAAAGCATATGACTATATAAGCTTTAATATCTGTTATTAAAGAAAATGTTGCACCAAATAGTTCCATATGGGCACAGCCATAATCTTTAAGCACGCTAATAATACTGATGTACACTCAGAGCACCTAAACTCTTACTACATAAAACATAAATTTATACTTCACTGTCAATATAACAGAAAGATGATTCAAAACATCCTAAGCATGACAAGGGCACCATTTACCTTGCACTGCACAACTCAAAATTTATCTCAATATTTCTTTAACTAAATACATCAAAATTTAAACATCAACCAATAGTAAGAGAATGAATTCAGTAAATCGCATATCAGGGTTCTTTCTTTCCACAATGAATAAGGGCAATTCACTAATGAGCATTTTGATATTATCAAAGTCGGATTGTGCTGCTGTACAGAAAATGCTTTACAAAAGTCCTTTATTATCGTTCCTGATTCATCATTCACAATCTTCACATATAATATCAGAAAATAAAATCATTTAGAAGGACTGTTGTTACTTTACTGATACTTCAGAAAATGTATGTCCTGATTGATGCACATATGTATATCTTCACTTTCATAAGAAATTTGATAAAATGAAAATTAAAAAATACAGTCTGTTGAGATATACAAAGTATGAGCTTGCAAGTGGCAAAAGAGGCTTCCACCAAATACTCATCAGATATTAATGGTGTTAAAGTTTCTGATAAGCCCTCTCTTTAAGTAAAATTGAATACTGAATTAACCAAAATACTTCTTTAAAGTGACATTATAAAAATCAGCAACAAGAAGAACCATGTAAATTCAGTCAAGTAATATGCTGATAAATGGGTATGCATGCTAAATCGAGGAACAACCTCGATATTTGTGTTTCTTGCCATAACATTTTGTCACTATTTTGGCATTGTGCTATGCCGCTGATAAAATTCAACCCTAACTGGCAATCTCAGTTTTAACAGTCCAGTATGAAAACCTAAATTAAGAACAACAAATAAAAGTTGAATTAGTCACCTTTTCATTCTAGACTATATTCTTAACCATCAAGATGAACTTAATTGCATTAACGGTAAGGTAGCCATGGTTCATTTTATATGATTTAAGTGCTATATATATATAAAGGTTTAAAAAACTAATCAACCTCTACTAATACATAAAGAGCATAACATTGCTAAGGATTCTAAAGTATTCTGCAAAAATATTGTCACTATTACAATGAAAGATGTTGAAAACACCTAAGTAATATACTGTATTGGTTCCATCAATTATGATACTTCATGGCTATTGTGAGGTCATTATGGATGAATGTTTCCCTTATATGTATGGAATATCCTTGCATAACTTTTTCTCTCTCCCTGATCCCTGATTGTCAGTGTAGATTGTTACTGATCCATTACTTTTCACTCAATGCTTGCATTTGCTGTGCTTTGCTTGTGCTGACTGCAACCATCTGCTTTATTCCCATAATTCATGTTCGATATGTGTAATTAGGTATTACATTTTCTTTCACATATTACTGAAAATATGAAGTAAACACATCAAAAGCAGAGGGCTACAGTCTACTTCAGTTCAAACTCGTTGCAAACACGACCATAGTTACCCCATAGGATAGACCAGATAAATTTTAGTCAGCCATTGAATGAGCAAGAAAGGAAAAGGTTTTCATTATTAAAATCAATTATCAAACATGAGTATCAGTATTAACTTCAATCAAATGTTCATCCAAAAGTATCAGAACTATTACATTTATTAAAAAATGGGTTGACCCTTCTACCTGTTTATATACTGTAAACTAAATTATTAACTGCACTGAAATATGAGAAACACAAATACTGTTGCCCTTTTGGAAAGTTTTCATTCATGTGGATGATTTTTCATTTCTATATGTGATACAGTGAACAGAGAAAATAAGGCTGACTAAAGTTTGCCTGCTTGATGTTGTGCACATGTATCAGAGAATTGTTTCTAGCAATCTCAGTTCACACATTCCCACATTTTTTAACAGACAATACAATATCTAAGACAAGAATACTGCATGGGCATCTGGCTCCATGTGAGATGGAGTAAATACATCACAATATAAGTATTTATTACATAACATTATTTTGTAAATAACCAAACATGGTTTCTTATTCTGTATTGTAGGTATGTACATTTGTATGCATATTCCAAAATTTGCCTTTGGATGATAACTTGTATAATATATTATCACCAATTACACATTTCATGAAGACCGATCACCAATATGCAAGCATCTTCTCATATGCACAATGATCACTAACAAATTGCACTGTCGTGACATCATCAGCAAATTTGACTTCAATGTAGCTCTTAAATAAACTTAGTTTTTGATGTTTTTGTGTTTCATGCTTCTTTAAACCTTTTAAAATACAATACTGCAATCTTGTGGTCCACAGAATCTAAAACTCATATTTCAATTTCTGTATGTTTCTGTACATTATTAGTATTTCTAATATATCTAGTAAGTTTGTGTCTGAGAACAACATTGATTTTATCTACCATGATAAGGAAAATCCTAGAGGGGAAAACAGAATTATAAAGTATGATCCATGTAATCATTATGAACTAAACAGGTCGTTTACTGGTGCTATACATGGTAATGATATCAGGGGAAAAACAATTCATCTTCATAAGCAAAGCTTAGTCATTCATAATGGTGATATATGTAATCTAAAGTTGTTCACAGGATCTAGTAAACAGAAAAGTGATCTGTACATGATATCATGATTAAGAAAAATCAAAGACATACAAGGATTCCTAAACTACAACAAACATTAATCAGCAAGAGACAGTTATCCACTGCTTAAAGAATGTCACATCAGTTTAACAGAATTGAGTAAACAATGAAGGGGAATTGTATACAAATTGTATTAACACTATTCTGTTCTGTTTTCCCTTTGTTGTTCCCTTACGTGCACAATCTGGATCCAACATTCATCAGATTAGTATCTCGTGCTCTTTAATTACAGTGTTTTATTAAAGTGAAATCTACATTGGCTGATAATGTTGCGACACAGCAAATGTTTGATAATAATGTCTAAGCTTACGGATGTTCTACATCATTCTATGTAATCTGTAAACACAACTTCTTTGTTATCTTGGATAACAATTCACTGTAGTATAATATATATTTTCTTTAAAGACAATGAATGAAATATATTTATTAAATGTATTAAATGGATTCACTGTTATAGCTCATTTATTTTTATTACTGAATTTTACTTTCAAATGATTGAAGAGTATGTATAAATTATTACCCTACTGCCCCTATTCAACACAGCATGTCCTTAATGGAATCATTGAAATTTTTTGCAAACATATGTATACTGATTGTGCCTTTTTTCTAAAATGTACCCATGAATGAGGTTAAATTTAAGACTGAATACTGTGTATGAAATTTAGCAGAGAGGCACAATCAGTGGCACCTAAAGAATAAAAATGCAAACACAACCAACCACTCCACAAAAATTCACCAATGCCAACCATTTTCAAACATACCAGTTCAATATTATTCAATTTGAGGGCTTAATTTTTTTTTTTTTTTGGACATTATTCCGTGTAATTCTTAAGCTTTGTGACTAGTTAATCCCATGTTCCTAATCAGAGATAGGAGTTTTGACAGCAATAAAACTAATTTCACCAATACATGAAAGAATTCCCAAAACTAATATCAAGAATAAGTATGGTACATATCAGTATATCTAATGGATAATACTAGAGGTTTTGAGTTTAGGTTCTTAATATCTTTACGTGTTTACACTTACCACCTGACAAACAGGACAGTGCACCTGTGGCTAAATCTTAATTTGATAACAGAATACCATATATGATATTCTACAGAAACCTTTGGAATACATACATATCATCAATATTATAGTCAATGAATTGCAATACAAACTGTACCAATCTATGCTTCAACAGTTCTCACCAACAAAGAAACTGTGATGCTCACAGATATTATGACATCAATAGAAATCATCGAGAATTTAATCTTAAACTCTTTTCATCATTAAGAAAGGATGATATTCTACTATATATATAACTAAATCTTTACATATATCTCCATTAAAGCTATTTTCACAGTGTATAAAGTAAGTATTTACAGTTTCTATATTGGTTAGAATTAAGAGATGTACATGCAGGTTTCATGCAACTATTAATTAGCAGTAATGTAGGAATAGGAATAAAGATGTTTTACATTAATTAATTGATTAATGAATTAATTATTCTAACTTTATAAACTCATGTCATAAAATTCAATAGCATTAAAAGGAACCTGAAGCTTCACTTGCTTATTCATAAGCTATACCTGAGCATAACTATGACAACAGTTTCCTGATAGTAAAGCAACAACATGGGAAAAAGTACAAGTTAGTTTGCAAACTGACTGTCATATGATCATCACACTCCCAATTTTGCTTCAGTTAGTGTAAAGTCTTTCTTGCTGCTGACTTTGTCCATGCAACAGAGGTGAGTACTGCCACATTTTGTGTATCAGAATATAACAAATGCAAATGTACGATAAAACTTATTGCAATGTAGTGGAAAAATCAGTTATCATTCTCTTTACAAAACTTAAACCATCTGCACAAAGTAATTATATGTAAAATGTTTATCGTTTTTAATCTAAAAATTAATTACCATTTTCATGACATGAAGTTTAAAGATAAACCTAATTGCCAAATGGAAGGAAGAAACCATTCTATGATTATATGTCAGCTTGAATGAAAACATGGATGCCTGATTCATCATTCTGATAAAATATCTAGTATGTCTGGTCCATGAATTAAGTATTTATAAACAAATAACTAAAGCCATTTCAAAAGCCCAATTTACAAACTGTTTATATACCTTACTCCCCACTGATCTTCATTTACATAGTCTTATAATACTCTGAAAAAATCTGTTGAATATTCAAGATTTCAGGTCCCACATAAGTATGGTAAATTTAGTTGACCAAATCTCAAAACTTTCTAAACAATATGTACGATATCATCTAACACCACTTTCAAGTATAAATGAATGTATTACATCCAATAAATGGTCACAAATGTTGTGACACATGACAGCAAGATAATTTCCATGAGTTGCAAATTCTGTGAATGAAATTACTTTAATTTATGACATTTGTTCAGATCATGCATAGCTGTCTATATTCTAACAGAAAATATTACACAGGTATGTGACAGGCTGAACTCAAATATCTGGAAATGTAATGGGTAGCGAGGAGACCCTTTGCCCAAAAGCTCCAGAGTTTTCAGCATTTTTGAAATATAGTGTAAAGTGGTACTCCACTTACATAAATATTGCTGAAAAAAAGGTACCATATCTCTTAAGTTCCCTAAGCTGAAACAGCCTTTCTTTTCATAGTTACCTATTTAATAATTATCGTAAATCCACTGATGTGATTTTCAATGAAACTGATGTTAAAATTTAACATGCCCATAAACTGAAATAAAAACTCATGATACAACCCCTACCCATATCTTCTGAGATTAAGGAACTGAACAGTATACGATTTTCCCAGAGGCCAAGCAAATCATGATTCTTGACTATTCATGATGATCTAAAGTTCATGAGGCATGTTGTTAAGCCTGGGCTTAAGCAAACTGCACTATATTACAACAGTAAAAGTTTGAACCATCAAAAGAACTCTTGAGCCACTCTCATAACTACCTGTTTTTCACTCCACCAAAATCCTCAGCAGTTCTTTTGACAAAACTGTTTCTTATTATGTGAAAGATATCCACAAAATGCTAGGAAATTATAGTTAAACTGTAAACTTCAAACTGATGTTTGTAATGGCAAGTTACTGCAACATGACAAAAATGTAAACTTCAGATACCTGTTGTATGGGAATTGGAATCTGCTTACGATTCATGCCTCATGGTAAAAAGATGGTTCTCTCAAAGGAATCATCATTGCTATCTGCTTACATGAGCCCAATTACATACTGTTGACTGGTAGCCAGGAATATTATTAATATACCTATGATATAGATCACCATGACCAAGCCTTGACTGCATGTGGCAAGATGACAGATTTGTAGAGACTCCTGAATAATCTCAAGAATGATGAGTTATCTTAAGCCATATAGGCTGTTAGCCTGCTCTGTCTTGAGTCTATTCCCTATCTCCCTATCCAGTTTTTCTTCCTTGGTTTTATATGAATCCTGGGAATTATAGAAAAAAAAAATTAAAAAGCTGAAGAAGTTGCATCCCTAATTATACGAGATATGAAAAACCAGTACAGTACAGAAAAAGCATTACACAGCATCAAGATTAAAACTAGAAGATAAGAACAAAACAGAAATCCATAGTTCAAATCCCACCATGCAACTGATATCAAAAGAACACAACCCAACTCAATAAATGATACATGTGTAACACTGCAACTTCTCTCTAGCACGTACTTGATAATACCACTGGATAATATCTATTCAGTCATCAACAAAAGCTGTGTTGCACTACCACTAATTTTCAGAGAAATAAGTTTGTAGCAAATGATTATAAACAATATTGTAAATGATTCATGTGTATGAGAACGTGTAATATAAATTTCAACATCAATTAAACAGTGTAATATCGGTTACACAAAATTCGGACACAGATCCATTTGAAATGTAAACTTATGGTTCGCATCAATGCAAGCGATACATAAGACTGCTAAATTAAAACTATAAACAAAATCAATCTGCCTCCAACTTCACTTCTATTAAGCTGTTGCATAGTTTTATCACATCAGAGAGAGGCTAAAAATGGAGTTATGTCTAACATATCATGTATCTTCAGTGTTCAACTAAAGTGTTCTACCAGTAAGTTCATTAAGGTCTGCAAGCCAAGTAATGATATCTTCATGGCACACCTAGTTCTTCCACACAATTTATAAAACTTTATAGTATACAGGTGAATAAATATTAAATAGAATAAATAAAAACCCAACCCAATTTCTGTTTGAATGTCTACATAAGCAACAGCATCACGATGATGGGAATTCTGTAGAGTCAACATATGATATCTGTATGTTACTTTCCTTATCTAGAAGTTGTGTGAATCATAATATTCCTACTGTATAGAGAGATATATGAAATAATGTATACATTTTCCTTTCAATTTCATAACAAACAGGAATGGTTAATACAAATAGAACCATTTGCAGATACATAATAGCTCTTTAGAAATTAAGAATGTGTTCCCCAGACATAAAAAAGGAAAAATCAGATAAGTTAACCACATTTGTTGCCATACATACATTAAAATTTGGCATGACTTTGCTTATCATATGTGTGCTGAATTTTGCTTGATTTCTTTGTCTCTTTTTCCTCACCAAAAATGGATCAATGATTAACAAAGAACTTTACTAATACTAACACTTCAACATCCACCAAATTATTAAGACTATGATTAGTGCCCAAAGACTATTGCTAAGTAGTCACTGATTAACATGAGGCATAAAATTGGGCTTGTCAGGACCTACCTTCCCCATTATCATGTCAATAACTGAAACTAGGATTTTTTCCTGTTGCTAACTATAGTTGCTCATGACATAAGGCATCTCTAAATACCAATAAATTGTGCCTTCCAATTAAACTTTTGGCATGCAGACAAAAATGCATACCCTATGGTAATCAATGGCCATTGTCAAAATGCAGACTCCAAAGTAATCTTAATTAAACGGTTAATGCAAAGAAGACCTTATTCCCCTCTTCCATACTATGACTCACCTCAGCCCTCACTGTTTTATCAGCTGGTAAGTCTAATCCCAGGAATCTACAATCATCCACTGCCTCTCCCTTTAATACTCAGGCCATCCTGTCTTATTCCAACAGCTGCAACTCATCACCTTACTTTTATTCTTACTGCTGAGCTAAGCTATCTGCAAACAGTAACTAATTCATCTCCATGTCTACCACTCCCAAACTTCTTGCTTTATGACCCTCACATTTACCTCTCACAACTATGTCCACTGAACAGATTAAACAGCCATGGTGCCACTCACACATCCTTGATGAAGACCCACCTTCGCTGAAAATCACTCTTCCTGCTCAAACTTATACCTTACTCTCTTAATATATTCACAACACCTTCCACAAGGCATCTCTATCAACCCTATCTTAATATTCTCTCACAAGATCCAAAAATGCTACATATTCACTTCTTAATGACTCTCTAGGCAATAACAATTCTTACTGCTGAAATTATATCCAACATAACAAAGATGTATTGACCGCCATGTGTTAATATAATTCACAATACATTCTAAACTTCAGAATTATCATGAGCCATTCTGTCTGTTTACATCTTAAAAAAGGGAAGCTGAATATAATCATTAATGAGAGTCATGTAACATTTTTAGTAGATTATAAGGTTATGAATTTTCTAAACATAACTTGTTTCTGATACCAAGCCCTAACCTTATGTGGCACATCTTATACACACTGCTTTTCTCCACACATCTCTCGTAAATATACTCCTTCGTCCTGGTCTTCAGTCTCAGCATTCTGATGTGCCTTATCAGAAATTTTCATTCTCCAATGATATAAAACCTTTATTACCTTAATGTTATTTTTCATTCTGTTCCTTCTAATTATCTTGTCAACATACTGCCATCCAACTATCCACTTCATAACACTGGAATCTCATTAACACATGTTTGGTCAAATCTTTCATTCCACTTCACACTTAGCCTCTCATAAACAAACTTATCACCCTGTCCATCCATTGTTCTTTTGACTTCTCTCTTTATCAACACAAAGTCCTTCAATAATATTCATTGCCTTACTCCAATATTTAAATAGACTAATAGTACCAGTGCAGATATATGTAAGTTACGTCATATGTCTACCATTGAATTATTTCTATGAAAAACTTGTCTCATGTGAATGAAATTCCTTTACAGACCAATTACTTGGAAATGTATAGCACATTACACTCTTCTAATTCTGTTCACATTTATCATGACTGTTATAATTATGAATAAAAACCTCTTAAGAACATCTGTTCTTTTTAGTTATTCTTATTAAGTGGGTTATTTTCTGAACATCTTCATATTTCTTAGTCATGATGTATAGTGCAACATCATTGATGACACTATGTAAAGGCTACAAATATATGAAAAAGCTATAAAAGATAAAAAAACTCAATAAGAATAAATCTTCACTACTTTTTACGAAATACTTCAACTGCCGTTTTGTATTACGCGACAAAATGCAAAATCAAAATTCATCTATTATGGACAACAGAAGAGTTAAGCTAGGTACTTTACTACTAGTGCAGTTACGTTCTGATAAAAGCCAGGTCTTTGAGATATTCCCCCTTCACCAAAATGTTCTGTATACAGTGGTAAAATATACTGCACACACATCTATTTCTTTTGGCAGTTACAATGAGGTTTACCCTTCATACCTGTGGTGAGATGTGACCTTGTATTTTTTCAAAAATACTTTAAACATATAGCAGTAAGTAAGCAATCATGCTAAATACCTTCGAATAGATGAAAAGTTTCTTATTTACATATGCTAACTACAAATATGGGAATAAGCATACACAAACACAGTGATGATGTGCCCTGTGGTGTTACCGACAAGTACTGTAAATTGTATAAATGTATGTAGTAATGGGAAGAACTCCTTAAGTTTTACTAATCAGGGAATGACTGCTTCAGTTTAACCCTGTGGATATTTCTCATTGTACATGACAATACTTAATATCTAAGTGTTTCTCAGACACATTCAAACTTCAAGCAGAGTTGTACTGTACAACCCAAATAAAAGATAATGACCATAACAAGAACAGTGTTTTCATCCTCATAACCATAGGAAATACAATACAAAGGAATGTCTTCATTGTGATTACCAAAGCATAAACAGTGTTCACTCAAATTTCTCAGATGATAATAAAAGAAACAATGCAGAAACATTTATTTGTCTCCTTTGAATTCTGAGAATAATCTTGAGCTTTTTAGCAGGAATCCAATTGTGCATCTTCTCTCATCCCTTTGATCAATTTCACCCAAATCATTCTTTAATCTACCTTGAGTATAAACACATCTCCAAATATAGGCACTATAATAATACTAACCTCATGGTAAGATGTGATGGATGGTAATAGACACCGGTGGCTGTGAAGGGGATTCTTGATACTGATGATACGTTTCTGTGCAGGTATGCAAACCACAGTCTACTGTAAAAGAAAGTTATTTCTAGTACTGCGAGAGGCTTTTCTGGGTCCTGGTTGAGCAGATAAATACTACAATAACTCAAATACATCTGAAAAGAATGATTGGTTTACCACTAAGTGAAAATGAAATGGGAATCTAAACAAAATCCTACCAGGTGGGAGGACTGATCTTACATCTCATTAACTGTGTGCACATTACTAACAATACTTATGACCCTTTTCTTTACCTGCCTACCTCCATTCAACCGAATTTATACCTCTCTCAACACTGTATTCCTTCCAACTGCATTTCAAAACTCTCAAGTATGCATGGATAACTCATAAACACATACAAAACTAACAAATACTTAAAATAATAAATACTACCCAATGCATCCTTGAAAAATGTATATGTAGCTGGGTTCCGAAGAGCGCTCGCAATATATGCTACTACTCTTGGTCTTTTGCTGAGGATGTCCTTTAGGATTTTCACTAGATGCACTATAACATCAGTGTCATACACCACATCTGAAAGAATAATCATCAAAACTTGTAACAGAAGCTATAAAGTACTGAAAATTTCATCTAATTTTTCAAAAAAGATCTCCAAGCTTCTTATAAGCCCAATACTTTGACAGCAAATCACAACATTATACATTGCTGAATTACCTGCAGCAAGAATAACTTCAATGTCATCATCACAAGTATCTCTTTCCCAGTCTAGTCTCTTGATAAGCACATCAGTGTCACTATAACTCACTTGTATACCTTTTGCCTGAAAAAAAGCTGCCTCAGTTTTCAGAAACCTCTTGCTATCATCATCAAGTTTTTCCTGCATTTCCTGCAATTTCACTGTGGCATGATCATGAAACAGTTGTAACATCTACCAAACCTAGAATATCTTTAACACAACATTCATACATATCAAAACAAGACAGGAAAAAAATTGTTTCAAACTCAAAACTTTACTATGACTTTTCTTACCCAATCATCAGAACTGGTAGCTTCCTCACTCTCTTGTAGAGTTAAACCAGAATGCTTTTCCTTCAAGTTGATATATATATTTTCTTTTAAAGTCTTAAGAACAGAGTGGTGCAAGTCTGTGAAAATGTATGATAAAGGTTTACAACTCTGAATCACTGCTAAGCCAAGAAGGCCTAAACCAGCACCCAGCTCAAGGATTCTTTTGTTCTGAAAACGATGGGATTCCCTACAACACCAATCTGCCAGAACATGGCTTGCCTGCAAAATATAATCTTAGGTTTAGGTATTTTCATACTCAAGTAAAGGTAAAAGCCAAGAAACATCATACCTATGCTCTACTTACGATGCTGTTAGGCATACATACATGCAAAAAGAAAAGAAAAAACTAAATACATCCTCCCAAATGGGGTAAGTAAAAACTTCTTTGGTTTGTTATTATCCACACTGGTGAATACACCACTGCATGCTTCTTGTGCTTAAAACTATGTTGGTCAGTGAGTGTGCTTATAGTCTTCTTTTCCCAGGTTAATCATTACTATCATGCATTCTCCATGGTCTGTCTCTATCTATCATTACAATCAACTCTACCCCTAGTTCCAATTGGTGGATCAGGTACATACAGCCTCTCATTTCATTCCTGAACATAGTAACTCTGCCCAGTGAATTAATATAAAGCATGAATGTCTTACTTTTTCATTTTGCATTAAAAGTTAAGTCATCCAATAAGACATATATCTTCAGTCATAAGACCTCCACATACAAAATGATGCTATTGCATCCAATCCCAAAGAAAGATACAAAAGACTTGGAACATCTCATGGCCACTGAATATGATAATCTCAGTACACTGAATCTCAGACAAGGAAAGCTACACTTTTAGAGGACTTATTACTCTTGGAGAGGATGGTACTATACAGAGGCTGAATAATTACATGATTCCACCATTATCCACTGTTTCCTCTTGTTTCTTAGTTCAGTTAATTGGTCACTGCCCAGAGATATTACATCCCTAACCCATCAAATACAACAGATTTTGTTTCATTCATTCTGCTGCTAGTTCTCAATTGGATATAAATATCATAATTACAAAGGAAAACCTGTTGCTATTCTCCTTTACACATTACTTGCCATAAAATAATCTACAGTCTTACTAACCTCCCAAGTACACATGCCTGTTGTGCCATCACAAATTAACTTGCATGTTTCCTTCACTGTTATGACCCCTGCTTTACTAAAGTTGTATGTCCTATAACAGAAGTCATCACAATGTGGAGAGGAAGCATTTTGAGAGAGAAGCTTAGTGTATGTTGTATACAGGTCCTCAAAAACTTCTTGGTTACTTTCCTCGATCTAGGGAAAGACATAAATCATAATCAACAGCTATCAAAAGTTTATTCATTATTTTAGTATAAACATTTTTGAAGTGCTGAAAAATCTAAGAGTAATACATCAAAAAATAAATTTCAAAAGACATAAGTGACTAAGGATTCAAATCAAAATGCATCCAAAAGTGAATGTATATTATGTTAAATAATCATAACAAATGAGAAAATTTGTAGTCTTTAGTTTTTACCATAGAAATGAGTCCTTTGAGAAACAAGCGAGTGTAGGTTAAGGTCACAGGGTATTTTTGGACAATCGGGTGATGAATTGTATTGCTGAGGATTTGTTTCTGAAGCCTTATTGAATCATCATACTCTAGAGGTACAAGGTTAATCTGAATATCCTGGAAAACACAATCCAGTTAGAAATCTTAAAAATCTACATTAGTTTTTAACACACTACTTTATCAAGTAATTCATGTGCCTCAATCATTTGATTCAAAAAATTTCTGTACATTCAATTATCATCAAGTGTTAAAGAACACACAAGCACCATCTCCATAGTGTTTTAACTATTGTAAAAGCCAAGTTGAAGTATTCTAGGAACTGAATACTTTCAAGTCATAAATAATTACGTACCAGAGCAAAACTCCTGTTCCACCATGTAATAGTGGAGGGTAGGGTCTTGTAAGCTTGTATATATGGTCTCTGTGATCTGAGACTAACTTCTAAAGTTAAGGTATATGCAAATTTCTAAACAAATCCCAAACTTTTGGTTTACTGAGGTTACTATTATGCTTGATTTGAATGACATAAAATAGGCATATTTGGTTCAAATGAATTAAGTGTGAAAATAATGGTTTCACGATGGAATCAAATACTTCAGAATCTAACGCATGATCATATCGGTGAGGGGAGAGATGGGAATGACCAACCTTATTGCTACATTTGATAGTCGTCTAAGCCATGCCATCAGATGGCCTTAAAATCTTCCATCCAGAACACATGCGTCCGGAAACAGATGAATTACCTAAAAATGTTTTGTAATGACGTAATTCGTACAGTATAATAGGGGAGCACTATACTGGTGAGACCCTCATTCTTGCAGCCAGCTACAGTATGTTGCACTAGTATATCTAAATCATCTTGTAACCTAACTAATCAAGCATGTGGGGTACCTTCCACATAATATCTCTCAATGGGTACATTCGTAGATATTTCCACGAAAGATCCTGGACTTCTTGTAACATTCCTCTGGCTATTAGAGATGACTGTGGGGGTCACTGCTAGGTGTAGGTGTGTTGGTCTGACCACGTGTGTTTGTTGATCTTGGTCTCGGGGTGTCAACTTGGAAGGGAATCCGGATTTCGTCTTGGTGTGATTCGAATTCGGATTTAATTCATAAAATTCGGAATATAGTTCTCTTAACATACTGATCAAGTTTATCATTATTACTTTACGATTCTGCGGTTCTTTGCATGACTTTCTCTCCGTTTTTGATATGCGATATAGGTTTGTAAGGAGCCTACCAAAGGGGTGAAATTCATTACGATTTTTTTTTTTTCATGAAGCAGATTGTAATTCTATGTTCTTCACTGACAAACAAACTCTGTCTTTCAAGTTCTCATATTACTTTCAATGGAGAATGAAGTGAAACACCTCTCTCAAGCATTTATGTTGGGTTAAACTATTTCGTATATTTTTCAACTTGATGTTAATAGATAGATGATTGGCTCTTCAAGCTTTGGGCCTACCAGCTGTCAAGCACCATCAAGTTATAACCACCAACTAAAAAGAATAACAATTCAAACATCTTTAGGTGTTGAATATGATTTAAAAACCACAGATATTGTAAATATTTATGTGGTATAGGATAGATAGAGATTTGCATGGAAACGATAATTTCCGAAAGGTGTACGACGCTCGGGCCGGAGCATCTGGGGACCGTGTTTTCAAAATACAAGTGTTAGTTTGTTGTGAAGTCACGTTTTTATGTAAAATTTGTGATTGTAGGATACTTCAGAGACCATCATGAAGCTTGACGAGCTCTTCGCGAGTGAGGTAAGCGTACTGTCTTCTCCCATAGGCGTTGTGTGTGCTAAATTTCATAGAAAACTGTAACTGAGTAGGTCCCTAGCCGTATCTGCCCTGGGCATGTGTATGTGTTTAGATACATTTAGTTATTTTTGGGGGTGTTAATGTAGTTGAAAAATGTTATTATATGATCTGGCTGGACCTAAAAAGATTGTAGGAGGTGTACGCATACGAAATGATACTTGAAGATAAGTTATAGTTGAAAATATAAGGTAAGTCGGTAGGTTTCATCAATGAAAAGGAAATCGTACTGTCAGTGGCTGTGTTACACTATAATTGGTAAAACTACTCCACCTGTGTTTACACTAAAGAATGTTATGTAAGTTTAGGTTACGTTTCAGTAAAGAAATTTATTTCTTTGTTTATATATATTTGCCCCCCAAAAATGAATATAAAAAGATATTGATAGATCGAACCATTATGATTCCACGAATTAACTGAACCAGTACAAATCCCCAGTATCAGTATTCAGAATTAATTTAATGTTGCAAAACCATGATTTTATTGCTTTTAGTACCTACGTACAAACCTTTGCACCTTTTGGAAAGTACTTTTGAGCTATGTGTACCTTAGAAATATATGCGTGGGTGTTTCTCTTATTTTAGGCTGCTTGGTAACAGTTTTTTGGTTGGAATTATACGTGTTTATAAAGTTGTGATCCCCAATTTTTTGGTGATTTATCATAAAGTAGACATGTGTTCTCAAGGTTTGGGATCTTTGTTCTTCTCTTACAGAGTCCCTATTTTCTCCATAGAGATTTATTTAAGATTGTAATTTTACCTCAGGAGCCCTTGTGTGTCTATTGAGGTAGGTAACTGATAGCATAGAAGGTGATGAGGAATACAGAAAGTTTGAGGTTGATCAATAGTAAATGATAAGTAAATCTTATATAAAGTATTATTATACCCTATAGAAATTTGGAGTGGCATATTAGATATGCAGGGGCGTATCTAGGGGAAATAGATTCTTACAGAGTCCCTATTTTCTCCATAGAGATTTATTTAAGATTGTAGTTTTATCTCAGGAGCCCTTGTGTGTCTTTTAAGGTAGGTAACTGATAGCATAGGTGATGAGGGATACAGAAAGTTTGGGATTAATCAATAGTAAATGATAAGTAAATCTTATAATAATGAAGTATTATTATACCCTATAGAAATTTGAAGTGGCATATTAGATATGCAGGGGCGTATCTAGGGGAAATAGCGTTAGTGGCAAGCACTGAAATTGCACCCCTGGCTTGATTAGAAATGTACTTACGTTGGATGTAATTAAGAGTATGCACAGTTAATTATGAACTGTTGTAGAGTTAGGCCAAACTTGAATTTATATAAACTCTTGTAGACTTAAAGTTACAGACTTATTTGATCAAAATTGTAACGTAGAAGCAGTTATGTAACTGATAATAGCAAGATATTACTATAGTTGAAAAGTGAGTGTCTTATTTATCTCACAAAATCAGACCATTGAAAATGTCAACTGGGTAGCATATGTCAAAAAACAGACCTGTTGAGTGGTCCCCCCCCCCCCCCCCCTTTCAAGTGGTGCCCAGGATACCTGCCTTACCTGCCATACCCTGGATACGCCACTGTAGATATGTCAGTTATATTCCCTTGTTTCGGAGCACATGTACCATTTTTTCATAGTTAGTGGTCAGCGTTATCCATAGTAGGAGTTGGGAGGAAAATTTTGAGAAAACTTTGCCATCACTGATAGTACTTGCCATCTGTTGAAATATGATTGGGAATCTGGTATTTTCAAGGAGATTGTGTTATCTTTATTTATCGCTATTCTGTGGACAATAGCAAATCTTTTTGGAGGGTTGGAAATTCTAACAGGATTAGGATTTCATTGGGAGAGGAAAAGTGAGGTTTATTTATGAATATGAATATTTTTCCGTAGATTCAAGATGAAATGTTTATGATTGTTCACATGATATGTGGAATTTCTTTTGGTTTTCATGTTGGGATATGTTTGTGAATGCTTTAATTATACAAGTTTTGAATTGCATCACTTATTTCACGACCAGAACACATTAGTGAATAGCATTTTAGTGGTGAATGGGTAGATCCAAGATTTTTTCAAAGGCTTCAGAGAACATGAGAACACTGTTGCCCTGAGTTTAGAAAACCTATTTGGACTAATGTTGTGAATGGAACTGAGAGCATCAAGTATATCTCCTTGATCTTTATCCTTCACTGCTTTTCTCTCTCTTTTCCCAGAGGTGCAACGGTGTGGCATTACATTTCATTGCCTAGAAAGTTAGGAATTTGCTTACTTTGCTATTCAGTGGTGGGAGGTAAAGTGCAAGATAAGTTATCTGTTATAGCTTGGCAAGAACTTGCCACTACCTCTTAACTCTTAGAAGACAAGTTATAATCTCACCATAAATAATCAGATCAAAGAAAAGGAAAGGATAACTGACTTTATTTCTTTCAGGTTTTACTTTGGCGATATGTTCGAGCTTTAGCATGCTTGCTGCTTCTTCAAGTGGTGGCACCAATGGCTGTGTGTAACTTATATCACACAGTTATAGCAAAAGGGATCCTAAATCCAGTGACAGTAATCTCAAATCTCCTATCTTCTTGTATCCTGCCAACCAGACTCTTGCATCTTGTGGTTCCTGCAACATGTTTTGTTCTACTGGCACGTGTACACATCAAGTCTTATACTGGTATGTGTGAAATTGTACTGTTATTTTTGAAATTTACATTTTGAGTCATACGAAGTTGAGAGAAGCAAAATATAACTCAAAATTCTACCTAGATGCATCACATGATTTGTAAATGAAAATAAAACTATAAAGGGCAATCATGCTTCCTGTCTCCCAAAAATGATTTTCATCATCAGTATACCTTTGAAGCTTTGGGACATATATCTTTTGAATTTGTCTTTCCACTTGCCACTGTTGGACTCGGATGTTCCATATCCTTTTAATCTTCAGAAAACTCCTTGATTTGTAATAGATTGTATTATTTCATTGTGAATTTTTATCTGATCTTTTTAACAACACATTTCCATTATATGTCTTCTCTAGATCCAAGGAGAGGGCATAAAATGAAAATTTGTTGAAATAGAGTTGATAGAGATGTTCTGTGGAAGGTATTAAGAGTATATGGTGTGAGTTGTAAGTTGCTAGAAGCAGTGAAAAGTTTATATCGAGAATGTTAGGCATGTGTATGAGTAGGAAGAGAAGAAAGTGATTGGTTCTCAGTGAATGTCGGTTCGGGGCAGGGGTGCATGATGTCTCTATGGTTGTTTAATTTGTTTATGAATGGGATGGTTAGGGAGGTGAATGCAAGAGTTTTGGAGAGAGGGGCAAGTATGCAGTCTGCTGTGGATGAGAGGGCTTGGGAAGTGTCATTTGTTGTTCGCTGATGATACAGCGCTGGTGGCTGATTCGGGTGAGAAACTGCAGAAGCTGGAGACTGAGTTTGGTAAAGTGTGTGAAAGAAGAGAGCTGAGAGTAAATGTGAATAAGATAGGTTCAGTAGGGTTGAGGGACAAGTCATGTGAGAGGTAAGTTTGAATGGAGAAAAACTGGTGGAAGTGAAGTGTTTTAGATATCTGGGAGTGGATTGAGCAGAGGATGGAATCATGGAAGCGGAAGTGAGTCACAGGATGGGGGAGGGGGAAGAAGGTTCTGGGAGTTGAAGAATGTGTGGAAGGTGAGAACATTATCTCGGACAGCAAAAATGGGTATGTTTGAAGGAATAGTGGTTCCAACGATGTTATATGGTTGCGAGGCATGGGCTATAGATAGGGTTGTGTGGAGGAGGGTGGATGTGTTGGAAATGAGATGTTTAAGTGTAATTTGTGGTGTGAGGTGGTTTGATCAAGTAACTAATGAAAGGGTAAGAGAGATGTGTGGTAATAAAAAGAGTGTGGTTGAGAGAGCAGAAGAGGGTGTATTGAAATGGTTTGGTCACATGGAGAGAATGAATGAGGAGAGATTGACAAGAGGATATATGTGGCAAAGGTGGAGGGAACGAGGAGGAGTGGAAGACCAAATTGGAGGTGGAAGGATGGAGTGAAAAAGAGTTTGAGTGATCGAGGCCTGAACATACAGGAGGGTGAAAGGCATGCAAGGAATAGAGTGAATTGGAACAATGTGATACACCGAGGTCATCGTGCTGTTAATAGATTGAACCAGGGCATATGAAGCGTCTAGGGTAAACCATGGAAAGTTTTGTGGGGCCTGAATGTGGAAAGGGAGCTGTGGTTTTGGTGCATTACACATGACAGCTAGAGGCTGAGTGTGAATGAATGTGGCCTTTGTTGTCTTTTCCTGGCACTACCTCGCGTGTGCGTGCTGGGGGAGGGGGGGGTGTCATATGAAGTGTGGCGGGGTGGGGACGGGAATGGATGAAGGCAGTAAGTATGAATATGTACATGTGTATATATGTATATAACCGTGTATGTATATGTATGTATACTTTGAAATGTATAGGTATGTATATGTGCATGTGCGGGCGTGAATGTATATACATGTGTGTGTGGGTGGGTTGGGCCATTCTTTCATCTGTTGCCTTTCGCTAATGCGGGAGACAGACAAAGTATAATAATAGATTTATTTTTTTATTATACTTTGTCACTGTCTCCCGCATTAGCGAGTTAGCACAAGGAAACAGACGAAAGAATGGCCCGACCCACCCACATACACATAAATATACATAAACGCCCACACACGCACATATACATACCTATACATTTCAATGTATACATACACAGACATATCCATATATAAACATGCACATATTCATGCATGTTGCCTTCATCCATTCCTGCCACCACCCCGCCACCCATGAAATGACTCCCCCCTCCCCCCGTGTGCGCAAGAGGTAGCGCTAGGAAAGGACAACAAAGGGCACATTCGTCCACACTCAGACTCTAGCTGTCATGTGTGATGCACTGAAACCACAGCTACCTTTCCACATTCAGGCCCCACAAAACTTTCCATGGTTTACCCCAGACGCTTCACATGCCCTGGTTCAGTCCATTGACAGCACATCGACCCCAGTTACCACATCGTTCCAATACACTCTATTCCTTGCATGCCTTTCACCCTCCTGTATGTTCAGGCCCCGATTGCTCAAAATCTTTTTTACTCCGTCCTTCCACCTCCAATTTGGTCTCCCACTTCTCGTTCCCTCCACCTTTGACATATATATTCTCTTTGTCAATCTTTCCTCACTCATTCTCTCCATGTGACAAAACCATTTCAATACACCCTCTTCTCCTCTCTCAACCACACTTTTTATTACCACACATCTCTCTTACCCTTTCATTACTTACTCGATCAAACCACCTCACACCACATATTGTCCTCAAACATCTCACTTCCAACACATCCACCCTCCTCTGCACAACCCTATCTATCGCCCATGCTTCACAACCATATAACATTGTTAAAACCACTATTCCTACAACATACCCATTTTTGCTTTCCGAGATAACGTTCTTGCCTTCCACACATTCTTCAACGCTCCCAGAATCTTTGCGCCCTCCCCCACCATGTGACTCACTTCCACTTCCATGTTTCCATTTGCTGCCGAATCCAATCCCAGATATCTAAAACACTTTTTCCTCCAGTTTTTCTCCATTCAAACTTACCTGCCCCTCAGGTTCTCCCTCAACCCTACTGAACTTAATAACCTTGCTCTTATTCACATTTACTCTCAGCTGTCTTCTTTCAAACACTTTACCAAACTCAGTCACCAATTTCTGCTGTTTCTCACCCGAATCAGCCACCAGCACTGTATCATCAGTGAACAACGACTGACTCACTTCCCAAGCCCTCTCATCCCAACAGCTTGCATACTTGCCCCTCTCTTCAAAACTCTCGCATTTACCTCCCTAACAACCCAATCCACAAACAAATTAAACAACGATGGAGACATCACGCACCTCTGCCGCAAACTGACATTCACTTGGAACCAATCACTTTCCTCTTTCTACTCATACACACGCCTTACATCCTCAATAAAAGCTTTTCACTGCTTCCAGCAACTTGCCTCCCACACCATATACTCTTAATACCTTCTGCAGAGCATTTCTATCAACTCTGTATCATCTGCCCTCTCCAGATCCATAAATGCTACATAGAAATCCTTCTGCTTTTCTCACATACATTCTTCAAAGCAAACACCTGATCCACACATCCTGTACCACTCCTGAAACCACACTGCTCCTCCCCAGTCTGATGCTGTGTACATGCCTTGACCCTCTCAACCAATTCCCTCCCATATAATTTCCCAGGAATACTCAACAAACTTAAACCTCTGTAATTTGAACACTCACCTTTATCCCCTTTGCCTTTATACAGTGGCACTATACATGCATTCCGCCAATCCTCAGGCACTTCACCATGAACCATACATATATTGAATATCCTCACCAACCAGTCAGTAACACAGTCACCCATTTTTAGATAAATTCCACATCAATACCATCCAAACCCTGCAGCCTTGCCGGCTTTCATCGTCTGCAAAGCTTTCACTACCTCTTCTCTGTTTAGAAAATCATTCTCCCTGACCCTCTCACTTTGCACACTATCTCGACCAAAACACCCTATATCTGCCACTCTATCATCAGACAAATTCAACAAACCTTCAAAATACTCACTCCACGTCCCTCTCACTTCACCACTACTTTTTATTACCTCCCCAGTTGCCCCCTCCACCGATGTTCCCATTTGTTCTCTTGTCTTATGCACTTTATTTACCTCCTTCCAGAACATCTTTTTATTATTATTCTATTTATTATACTTTGTCGCTGTCTCCTGCGTTAGTGAGGTAGCGCACAGAAAGAGATGAAAGAATAGCCCAACCCACCCATTTACACATGTTTATACATACGCATCCACATGTGCACATATACATACCTATACATTTCAATGTATGAATATATATACATACACAGGCATATACATATATACACATGTACATAATTCATACTTGTTGCCTTTATTCATTCTGTCACCACCCCACCACACATGAAATGACAACCCCCTCTCCCCCGCATGCGCACGAGGTAACGCTAGGAAAAGACGACAAAAGCCACATTCATTCACACTCAGTCTCTAGCTGTCATGTGTAATGCACCAAAACCACAGCTCCCTTTCCACATCCAGGCCCCACAAAACTTTTCATGGCTTACCCCAGACTCTTCACATGCCCTGGTTCAATCCACTGACAGCACGTTGACCCAGGTATACCACATCATTCCAATTCACTCTATTCCTTGCACGCCTTTTACCCTCCTGCATGTTCAGGCCCCGTTTGCTCAAAATCTGTTTCACTCCATCTTTCCATCTCCAATTTGGTCTCCCACTTTTCCTTGATCCCTCCACCTATGACACATATCCTCTTTGTCAATCTTTCCTCACTCATTCTCTCCACGTGACCAAACCATTTCAAAACACCCTCTTCTGCTCTCTCAACCACACTCTTTTTTATTACCACACACCTCTTTTACCCTTTCATTACTTACTCATTGAAACCACCCCACACCGCATAGTGTCCTCAAACATCTCATTTCCAACACATCCACCCTCCTCTGCACAACTCTATCTATAGCCCACACCTCGCAACCATATAACATTGTTGGAACCACTATTCCTTCAAACATACCCATTTTTACTTTCTGAGATTACGTTCTCGCCTTCCACACATTCTTCAACGCTGCCAGAACTTTCGCCCCCTCCCCCACCCTGTGACTCACTTCTGCTTCCATCTTTTTATTCTCTCTAAAATTTGATGATTCACCCCAACTCTTATTTGCCCTCTTTTTCACCTCTTGCACGTATCTCTTGACCTCTTGCCTCTTTCTTTTATATATCTCCCATAATAAATATAAGAAATATTTCCATAATATCTTTATTCAATCTTTTGTGATGTTATGGTCAAAATTATTTGATTTTTCAGTAAGTGCATGGGTGCCCATTAATCGTTGGGAGAAATGGCGACGTTTACTTTCATTGACGGTGATGATCAGAAGTGGGCTGATTATGTTAGCTTGTGCTTTATTAGCCAACTTTTATACATCACTTGCACATCCTGACTTTCCCTTCCTTGTGATACCGTGTGAACCTGGGTAAGTAAAGGGTATCGTTTTTCATTAGGAGAGAGTTTGTTGCATTAGAAGTGTTAAGGCATATTTTTCACCATCTTTATTGGTAGGATCTGTTAAAATCCCAGTTGACTGACAAGCATTAGGAAGACCTACAAAATTTTTGTCACCTTCTGTCTTGTAATTAGCATATGGATATATGCTGTCCATGGAGAGATTAATGTCTGTTTTATAGATTCATTTTTCTGAAAGTAATCAAGTTAGTACCATTTCTTTTATAACATCAGTTCCATATCACTAATAAATTTCATCAATGAGGTGCAGTTTGACCTTGCTGAAAGGAAAATATAAGATTTAGCACATATGAACTTTGCAAGTAGACTCCCTTTAGTCACAGTGGTTGTTTACTTTGTTGTTCATTGAATATGTACAGAGGTATATTTGGGCAGAGGTCAGTAGATACTGGTAATTATTACTGCAAGTCACTTCAAAGTAGATATTCAAATTATTTTTTTATTTTTATTATTATTGTTATACTTGATCACCATTTCCCACATCAGTGACTTATTCACATGTAGTTAAAACAAGCTTGCATGTTAATATTCTAAAGATTTTAATGTTCACATCACAGAACAAATACTCTTATGATTTCCTTTTCAAAGAATTGGAATATATTAGGCCTCAAAATAAGTGGGTCCTTTTTTGTGTCATCTGTATAGTATGTTTGATGCTTAGGGTTTGCTTTGTTTATCTGTCCAGCATCAGGAGTCTCACTCTCCTTCAAATTTACCTTCATCATAACTTAGTCCTAATCAGTTACTCCTGAGGCTTTGCTCAGTTTTTTCCAATCCTAACCAGGTACTTTTGAGGCTTTATTCAGATATTTCCAGCAGATATTGAATTGAATGGCATATGAGCCATTACTTGATTGTGCCCACATTATGCCCCTTATAAAAAGGTTTGTACTGGAACCTAACCTGGCTCACAGCATGAGAATTATTTTTCTTTTATCCATGGAACTTGATGCAGGTGATTATGATATCCAAAAAATTCTTTTGTCTTTTCATATCACGTTCACAGTAACTGCAGTGCACTGCAAGCTCCTCGGATGTTCTTTGTAACATCCGCCTATTTATGTTATTCCATATTCTGTGAATGTTTTCTTTTCCAGGGACATCATGTGTTACAAACGCAAGTCTGTGATCATCTTTATGGGTGCTTACATAGGTTATCGCTATGCTTATAGATACTTCATGGCAAATGGTAATCTGGTTATACCAGCTCCTGCTCATCCAAGGAAGCTGCAGTTGATCAAAGCCTGCCTGAGTCTTCGGAGCATGAGGGAAGCTTGTGATACTCATGGAGCTAGCAGACTGTCATTTCTTTCAGCTATCTGTGTTTATATGGTGATTAGTAAGTATCATAAAGTGTCTTGCTGCATTGTTTTTGTCTGGATATGTTTTTGTAATATAGCTTTTTCATTGGTATGGTTACCTGTATCATACTCATTGCTCATAAGGTTTTTCATGCATTCAAAATTTCTAAGCCTTAGGAAGATAATACGATACATTTGTGAGTAATATGCTGTCAGTGGACTGAAGGCATGTGGTTTTGATGCATTACACATGACAGCAAGAGACTGAGTGTGAATGAATGTGGCCTTTTTTTTCTTGTCTTTTTTCCTGGCGCAACCTTGCTGATGCTGGGGGTGGCGATGCTGTTTCCTGTGGGGTGGGATGGCACTGGGAATGGATGGAGAGTATGAATATGTATATGGGTATATATATATATATATATATGGATTTGTATGTTGCATTTATGGATCTGAAGAAGGCATATGATAGGGTTGATAGAGATGCTTTGTGGAAGGTCTTGAGAGTATATGGTGTGGGAGGTAAGCTGCTAGAAGCAGTGAAAAGTTTTTACTAAGGATGTAAGGCATGTGAATGAGCAGGAAGAGAGGAGATTGATTGGTTTCCAGTAAAGGTCAGTCTGCATCAGGAGTGTGTGATGTCCCCATGGTTGTTTGATTTGCATATGGATGGGGTGGTTAGGGAGGTAAATGCAAGAGTTTTAGGGATAGGGGCGAGTATGCAGTCTGTTGGGGATGAGATGCCTGGGAAGTGTCAGTTGTTGTTCACCAATGATACAGCTCTAGTGGCTGATTCGAGTTAGAAACTGTAGAAGTTGGTGACTGAGTTTGGAAAAGTGTGTGAAAGGAGAAAGTTGCGAGTAAATGTGAATAAGAGCAAGGTTATTAGGTTCAGTAGGGTTAAGGGACAACTTAATTGGGATGAAAGTTTGAATGGAGAAAAACTGGAAGTGAAGTGTTTTAGATATCTGGGAGTGGACTTAGCAGTGAATGAAACCATGGAAGCAGGACAACAAATGCCACATTCGTTCACACTCAGTCTCTAGCTGTCATGTATAATGCACTGAAACCACAGCTCCCTTTCCACATCCAGGCCCCACAAAACTTTCCACGGTTTACCCCAGACACTTCACATGCCCTGGTTCAATCCATTGACAGCACATCGACCCCGGTATACCTCATCATTCCAATTCACTCTATTCCTTGCACGCCTTTCACCCTCCTGTATGTTCAGGCCCCGATTGCTCAAAATCTTTTTCAATCCATCTTTCCACCTCCAATTTGGTCTCCCACTTCTCCTCGTTCCCTCCACCTCTGACACATATTTCCTCTTTGTCAATCTCTCCTCATTCATTCTTTCCATGTGACCAAACCATTTCAAAACACCCTCTTCTGCTCTCTCAACCACACTCTTTTTATTACCACACATCTCTCTTACCCTTTCATTACTTGATCAAACCACCTCACACCACATATTGTCCTCAAACATTTCATTTCCAACACATTCACCCTCCTCCGCATAACTCTGTCTATAGCCCACGCCTCGCAACCATATAACATTGTTGGAACCACTATTCCTTCGAACATACCCATTTTGGATTCCTGATATGTGTATGTACATATATGGGCATGTATGTATATATATATATATATGTGTGTGGATGGGGCTTTCTTCGTGTTTCCTGGTGCTACGTCGCTGACGTGGGAATTGGCGATCATGATAAGCATATGAATAAATCTGAGTAACCATATTATGGAAATTTCTGTTTTATTATTCCTAGGAAGACGAATTGACATGTAACTTAGAATAACTACTGTGGTAATTGTTGGGGTTTTTATTTGGCAGGTATAGCTGTAAGTCTGTGTAACGATGGACTGTGGCAAGACTGGCTGGTGATATTTGATTTAACATTAATGATGATGACCCTGCTAGCCACCGTCCTTTTAGCCATTACTCTCTCCCTCTTCTCACAAGTTTTCCATATTTTTATAACAGAGGTTAGTAAAAGTTTAGTGTCATTAAATATACGTATTCTCTTGGGTGATATTGCTTTACTGTAAAAAACATGCTGAATAATGAGTAATGATCTCTTTTGTTCTCTTTTGAACCCTTGTAATGGGAGTGTCCATGAAAAAACAGAAAAGATCATAATATTACCTGCAATTTCTAGTATTTTGTGAAAACCAGAAATTATCTTGAAGACCTCAGTATAAGGACTATTTTTGATGCTGAATTCAAATCTAGGTTGAAATATATGTTAGGGACATTAAGGCATGTAAATAAGTGATTCATGGTTATTCTTTTAGAATATTCTGTGATTATTCGGGTGATATTTATTGAGTATCTATTGGCCTGGGGAAGCATTATGAGATATTTTCAGTTATTTTTTCAAGTTTAGAAGCATTTCATTTTGTCATATTTCAGTTTTAAGACAAAAACATTATTTTTTCACTCCATCCTTCCACCTCTAATTTGGTCTTATGCTTCTCCTTGTTCCCTCCACCTCTGGTACATATATCCTCCTTGTTAATCTTTCCTCACTCATATATGGAGAGAATGAGTGAGGAAAGGTTGACAAAGAGGATATATGTCTCAGAGGTGGAGGGAACAAGAGAAGCAGGAGATCAAATTAGAGGTGGAAGTATGGAGTGAAAAAGATTTTGAATGATTAGGGCCTGAACATACAGGAGGGTGAGAGGCATGCAAGGAATAGAGGGAATTGGAACGATGTGATATACTGGGGTCAGTGTGATGCCAATGGACTGAACCAGGGCATGTGAAACGTATGGCGTAAACCATGGAAAGGTCTGTGGGGCCTGGATGTGGATAGGGAGCTGTGGTTTCGGTGCATTACACGTAACAGCCAGAGACTGAGTGTGAATGAATAAGGCCTTTTTTTGTCTAATTTCCTGGTGCTACTGTGCTGTAGTGGGGGGCAGCAAATGCTGTTTCCTGTGGGGCAGGGTGGTGCCAGGAATGGATTGAAGACAAGAAAGTATGAATATGTGCATGTGTATATGTGTGTGTATATGTATGTACATGTGTATATGTTGATTTATATGTGTTGGCAGTTGACATGCTGTCAGTGGATTGAATCAGGGCATGTGAAGCGTCTGGTGTAAACCATGGAAAGTTGTGTGGGGCCTGGCTGTGGAAAGGGAGCTGTGGTTTCAGGCATTATTGCATGACAGCTAGAGACTGAGTGTGAACGAATGGGGCCTTTGTTGTCTTTTCCTAGCGCTACCTCGCACACATGAGGGGGGAGGGGGATGGTATTCCATGTGTGGCTAGGTGGCGATGGGAATGAATAAAGGCAGACAGTGTGAATTGTGTGCATGGGTATGTATGTATGTGTCTGTGTGTGTATATATATGTGTACATTGAGATGTATAGGTATGTATATTTGCATGTGTGGATGTGTATGTATATTCATGTGGATAGGGGTGGGTTGGGTCATTTCTTTCGTCTGTTTCCTTGCGCTACCTCGCAAACGCGGGAGACAGCGACAAAGCAAAATATATAAATATAAGTATAATATGTGTATGGGTGTTTGTGTATATTGATTTAATAATTTGGCTGTTTCTTCACAAATTTCAGGTAGGTTAGTCATTAGCAATAAATCTATAGAATAAGAGAAGTGTTATCAGCCATTTTTTTTTCAGCTCATAAGCTTTATGTGTGTTTAGTTATCTAGGCAGAGAGAATAAGGACCAGGTGCTTGCTACTCTTATTTTGATAGGCTGTGCGTGGCTGACTTTGTGTTATATAGTTATTGTGAATGGTATATATTTTGGAGTAACTTGGATTTTTGTTTGGGTCCGTGTGCTTTGACAAAGCATGATAGTGTAAGGTGTATCCCTTCGAAGACTCCATCACTCCAGTTAATTTTTTTTCCATCGTTTTACTCTTCCTCTCTTTTTACTCTTATTTTTTCATATTAATCCAAAAGCTTGTTTTGTGGATTGTAAGACAAGACTAGGAATAAAAGATAGTATTTCTTTGTTTGTAACCTTAGAACCCCCTTTATGAATTTTTTAAATGTTTGGTAGGGTAGGCTCCTTTTGGGTGAAAAGGCCCTTTGTGATGCTGCGTCCTTTTCTGTCCACGTATGATGGTCCTTATAAATGGTTCATTCTTGCCCCTTGGATTGTGCGACCACCTCTTTCATCATGTTGTAATTTCATATATCGGTGGAATGTTCTGAGATATAAAGTGATGAATATTGATGACTGTAGAATTAATTTAATTTGTTTGATGGGTCTTCAAAGCCACATATATAGTAACTGATCTTTTTCTAAACTTTCTTTTTCCATTCGACAGGTATGTCTTCATTACTACTATATTTTTTCATGGGTTGTGAAATTTGTTCCTTCTCATTTCAGCCAATTGAGGTACCAGTTGCCTCTGTGGATGACGGTAATCCTGAAGCAGATGGAGATTCATGGAGGCTATGTAATGCCCTCAGTTCAAGTGGCCTCCTTCAACTTTTAGCATTTTATGATCTCAAGTCACTAGCATCTTCAGATCCTAGGAACTTTGCAAGACGTTCTCAAGTTTTTGCCATCAGTCAGCCAGGTCCTTACCTTTTTTTTTTTCTTGATCAAGTCTATGCACACATTTCATATAAACATATGACTACCATCTTTCCTTTGAAGATGATCAAGCTTTGCAGGAAGTATGTATGTATATATGATGTGATTTATTGTTTAACTCCAGAACCCCTTTTTTGGGTTCCTACAGCTTCAAAGCTGTGTTCCAATAAGGAACATGGAAGTGATAGACTCCTCTGAAATGAGAAGTTTTATGACAAAACTTTACTTCATTTCATTCATTGTTGACTTTTCACTTGCGGTGTAACTACATACACATTGAATTAGGAAACACTGTATATATGTACCTTATTGTCATGCCCCAGTGGTCCTTCTGTATAAGTTTGTTTGCTTTATCTAGAGGAGGGGATGGCTGAACAAGCAAGGTATGAATGAATTGGAGCAGTGGGTATACGTGGTGTTGTACTGTCAGTGGGCTCATGAAGTGCTCAAGGGAAACCAAAGAAAGGTCTGTGGAGCTTGGCAGTGGATAGGGGGTTTGGTTTAGGTGCACTGTACTCTCCGCCTAGGTATTGAAGGGTTAGCTACAATTGTATAGTGAGCCAGCACTTGACTGGTTGTCAAGTTGCATTCCTCTGACCCTGGTAGTTGTCTTTCCTTTTTGCCTCGCCCACACATGGACTACTGGCTTTCTGTCTACAAAGACACAATCTCTCCTTGTTACACATAACACTCAACAGCACTTAACTCTTACAGCTCATTCTTCTTTACTCTAGATTTTTTTGCGGTGAGCACTGTGTGCTTGCTCTGTCTTTTGGCCAGGTGGTAGGAGCAGTAGATAGCTGTAGTAGGTAGGAGCATTTAGGCAGGAGCATTAGGTAGAAACATCTGGTAAAAGTAGTAAGCAGGAGCATTAAGTAGATACATTGGTAGTATTAGTAGTACTCAGAAGGAATATTAGGTAGGAGCCTCTTCAGACACTGCGCTAAAGTTGCCCTCTGCCGGTAGCCTCTTAAGGGTGAGGCACTAAAGGCTAAGAAGCAGCACTGGAGTGCACTAGTTATGGAGACTCTATTGCCATGGCCACCTCCTTGAAGGAGTTCTAGTTGGAACATGCATCAGAGATATAGATAGATAGATGGAAACTTCCTAAGGGTATTTAATTTGAGTTGAATGTAGTGCTGTTTTTGAGAAAAAGCACATGCTTTGCACTATATACATTGTAGCGTGTTTTACCTTCCAGGTGGCCATCCTCGGAACTGGTTAGGTATCATAAACCCATCCCTAAACCTGATTCGTAGATTCTGTGAACGGCTTCGACGACATAACTGCCCTGCAGATCTCCCAAAAGTCCCTCTACCATCAGAAACCATGACTGCTTCAACTGATGTCAACAAAAATGAGGTTGCTAAGCCACCACCTGTTCCATTGAAGGAAAGGGTAACCAAGGTATCTAGGATATTGCTGTTTCCCTGCTTCTCATCACAGAAAGTGTTTTTTAAAAAACACCCTTGAAGTTTTTGGTATTATTTGAGACTGATAACAATAAGTGTTTCAAATTTCATAGACAGACAGGCAAGTTGAAATAAAATACTATTTGCACTTATTCAAAATACAGAAGTCCAGATTTTGGTAGTTTTGCAACCACCAAGTATTCTATAGGTTAGCTGCATGTAGATGACATAAAGAGAAGATTGCGTATTCTCAAGTTTCACAAGTGGATGGTATTTTCACCATCTAAGGCCATTTTGCCCATTCGGTGTCAGAAATGTCTTGATCAGCAGAGAGGCAACTTAGCTGCTGCTAACACAAAGACTGCGGATAACAAGTTTTTAGTTGTGTCTTGATTTTATACAGCTGGACTAAACATTATTTGTCATTACCCTCCCAAGCTTAGTGTTGTTGTACCTGCTGCTATGACATGGTCGATTTGAACAATTATGGTGCCTTGGGCAAACCAAGGTGAATGCACCCTAATGCTTTGATTGGGTAGATTTTATTGAAAAAACTATAGAATTTGTGAATTGACTTCAAGTTTCAGCTGAGCTGGTTAATTTAGATCACGCATCAGCTGTGAGTCACAAGTTCATGTAGACCTTACACAGATATAGCCATATTTCACAGCATTATGGAACTTGTTCTTCCCCTTCTCTGTTCATATTTTTTAACATCTGATTCTTAATTAATGTTTTTCATCTTCCAGTTTGTACTTGGCTTGAAACGGTATCCATTCTTTGGATATTTTTTATCTGACCTACCAGATGCCACCAATCGAAGTATCTTTGCTGAAGCGTTACCTGTCATATGGGCTGTTCAGGGTAAGTAAAGATATTGGATTAATAGTATTTATTGTTTAGAGTAGGATGTATGTTTAAGAAGGGAAGGGGGAGATCGGGAAGGTTGTGGAAGAATGGAATGGAAGGGGCTTTAGGGTATTAGGGGTCTGATCACTTTAGAGGGTGAGAAGCATATATGTATTAGAATTAATTGGAGTGGTATTGGTAAACCATAGAATAGCCTGTAGGGTCTGGCTGTAGATGACAGACTGTTTTCAGTACAGGATACATGACAGCTAGAGTGGATGTATACAAATGGAGCTGCTGTTTGTTTGTTCTTCACGCTCCCTCATTAAGGTTGGAGAAGCAATTGTGTATAAAACAAAGCTTGTTGAGTACTTTGTGCCTGATTGCTTTCAGTAACTAAATTTTTTGTTTTAGCTCTCGGGGACCTAGTTGCAGCATCCTTCACAGAAGACAAGTATGGTGTGGTGCAGAAAAATATACCAGATGTTCTGATGGCCTTCACACAACTACAAAAGGTATATCATTATAACTAAAGAGAAGATATTCCTTGAAGAGTTTCTGCTTACCACTGTGTTTCTGCCAGACACATAACAGATTCATTCATCTTATTTTTTTCTTATAATTGCGCTCTAAATCTTTAATGAATCAAGAAAATGTAATGAAGGTGTCAGGAAGGACAGTTGTGCCTACAAGTGTGAAGTAATTATGCATGAAAAGGGGGAGTTACAGAATACACATGGCTATAGTTTAATTTTATCTGTATCTCTGATTCCCACCTGGAACTCCCTCAAGGGTGTGGCCACTGCAATGAGATGGAGAAATTGTATAAGGTGCAGTATTTTTTTATTCATTATCACAGGACCTCTTTCTGAGAAAGACCCCTGGTGTTATCCAGGATATCTTAAGAGAGACTCCTACAATTCTAGGCTGTGCTACTCCCAGCGGAAGGGAAGTGTGGATTCCTTTGGGGTGAAAAGATCTCTTATGAGACTTTATTCCCAGTGATACAGCCTTTTCAAGGTTAACTTTTCAGTCTTGGTGTAACCTTATGCAAGCAGATATATAAATGTGTTAGGCTGTAAAGATGCTAGGTTTGAAGTCTGTTAGTAGAATCTATCTTGTTTATTTCCAAAGAAAAAAAAATCAAAACAGTGAAGTAGGTTTTAATTATTTTTTTTTTACCCCAGAATATATGTTTTATTTTTTGCTTTGTGCAGGTGGTTGACAGTTTGAGCCGTGTAACAATAGCAAGGAGAGCAGGCACAGGAGAGAGTGTACCAACTGAGCTGCAGCTGAGAAAAGCACTTCGATCAGCTGTTAGATCTGCATTGTATATAATCACTACCACCTTTGGAACAACTGTCCTGTAAGTTAATAGACATTACATTTTATTTCTAGGGATAGGGGTGAGGGAAAACTATCCTCATATATCCATGTTCCCTACACTTCCAAGATATACACCCTCTTAGTCATTCTCACTCATTCTTTCTATATGTCCATACCATTTCAGCATGACCTGCTTATCTCTGTCAGTTATACTCAGCTTATTACCACACGTCTCTCTTACACAGTCATTCATTACACAATCAACCCAATTCACTCTACATAGTGTTCTTGGACATTTCATTTTCATCATGTCCACCCTCTTCCATACTTTTGCATATAGGGACCAAGACATGGACCCATATATCTGTCTGGACTGACATACTATAAACCACCTTTTTTGCCATCATTGCACCTAGGACCTTTGCTAAGTCTGGGAGGATGGGTGATGTAAGAATTGCAGCCATATTTAGATTGTATGGGGTCCTTGATGTGACTGAAAATTGAAAAGCTGGAAACAGAAAAGCTTGTCAGGTTCACTGAAAGAGGAATATATTTTAGGGAAACTTATTATAAGAAAAACATACATAAGTATACTTGAGGTCAATGAGGTTAGGGATCACCAGGCATTAATGGATTATCTACTAATTGATTGTTGTACAGAAGAAAGGCTTTTAGATCTGAAACTGCTTAGAAGGATGACAGAGTGAATTCTTATTTTTTTATGGAGGTGCCTGTGAAAGTTGGTGATGGGTTGAGAAGAGGTATTAACTTAAAAATTATTTATTCTTCAGAGAGATGCAGGTATCATCTGAATGCCAGGGTAAACTGCGATCTTACTTGGAGTTCAAAGAAGGTTGAAACTACAAGGTGAACAAGAAGGAAAAAGCATCACTGTGATTGTAAGTGTAAGTAAAAAGATTTCTGAACAGCTTGCTCACTTATGGTTCCATATGACCTCATTTAGGATGGTTGTAGGCTGAAACCTAGGGTCGGAAACCCCATTAATATGAATGATAGATGAAGCCTGATATGCTAATACTTCAAAATATTTTTATAGACTTTTTTTTGGATAGAAAAAGGAAATTCAGATGATTCATTTCTTGTATAGAGTGCTAAGATTTTTATTGATGAATGGATTAATTTTATGATATGACTGAATTCCACAATTGTATATAAAATGATGTATATATAACTTGCAGTCCAGACTGTTATGAAATACTTCTCATTGAATTCAGTAAGTTGTCTATTTGTATTATTAGACAAGTTTAGTTATGTTTGATTAGAAAACAACTAGGCATGAGTGTTAAAACAGCAGTAATTGTTTGAGAATTAAAAGGCTTTTGTATTTGTTATATATTAGTTAGGCTTTGGAGTGATGTGCTATACAAGGGGCAATGTGCTGTCAGTATCCTGAACCAGAGTAGACAAAGCGGTCTAGGGAGACCACAGATTTGTCTGTGAGTTTCTGCAGTGGATAGAGTGCTCTGGTTTCAGTCAATTATACATAACAGCCAAAGAATGGATGCAGTTAAAGGAGGCCATTCCTTTTCTGTACCTAGCACTGCCTCACTGATGTGGGAAACAGTGAACATGTTTGAAAAAAGAATACTTTTTTGTAGAAGTATACTGAGATCATTTGTTATTGCTTGAAAGGCATTGGCCTTACTTATTTCAAAATTCTCTTTAAGTCTGATTGGCAAAAACAAATTTGAGTATGATATATTTCGTATGTGCCCATGTTGTAGTGACCTGTATTTTAGAGATAAATTATTTTTCTGAAGCTATCCTTATGATATATGGTTCAAATACACATCTGTTGCTGCTCTAAGTTGAAAATTTAGTACATAACAGAATGCAAGGAACGTGTTTTGAGAATCTAAATGAAAGTAAAGAATATCAAAATTTTCACTGCTATGTTATTCATAGTTGGTGATTGTTGTCATTCAGATTGATATTTTGTTTTGCTTGTTAGGATTCTACAACAAGTAATTAGAAATGCATAAATTTCAAGCTATGGGGCAAGCTTTGATGAGGATTTCCAACATATTTTCAAAGTGGTTCAGAAAATTATTTATCATAGTTTGTTTATACCTTGCATATTCTGCTTAAGGTACTAAAGATTCTTATTCCTGTTATTTGAAGAACTAACATGGAGTGTATCTGTGAATGATGTACAGTGTGATCTTAGAGAGGAGGAATATACCGGTAAGAGCAAGGAGTTGTGTGGCATGGATTTTTGTCATTTTCCCCTTGAAAGTAATTCATTAACATTTTTAAGTTTCACTCCTGTGTCCAAAGTTGCTGTCTTTTCTTTCTGCATTACCCACATGAGGACTACAGGCTTTCTCTCCACACACATACAATATCTCATTGTCACACATAACACATATCAACACTCAAACAACTCATTCTTTGCAACTCTAGATTTCCCAGTTGTGAGCGCTATGTGTTAGCCCTGCCTTTTGGCGAAATGATAGAAGCAATAGATAGTAGGAGTAGTTATGGATGTTAGGTGGAAGTAGTAGGTAGGAGCATTAGCTTGGAGTCTTAGGTAGTAGTAGTTTGTTGGAACATTAGGTGGACACATTAGGTAGTAGTAATTGGAAGGAACATCAGACTGAGGCACTAATGACCGAGAAGCTGCATTGGAGTGCACTGGTTACAGAGGCTCTTTTGCTGTGGCCACCCCCTTGAGGGAGTTTCCAAACGGATTCGGTGTCATAGATGTAGATAGATAGACATTAACATTATTCATTTTGTTATGTGATCTATCAATTCCTACTCTTGATTTTGGTTAAAACTTTGGCATTATTGAATTTTTGAGGCTTTGGCATATTACACATCGATATAGTGTAAAAAGCCTTAAGTGAAATTAGAATAGTGTGTAGAAGAGTTGCATTCAAGAAGAATATTTGTAGTTTTGATGTAGAGTTTATAGAAAACTTTAGTGATTAGACAATGCTCTTTCTGACACAACACTTTTAAAAAGAATAACTTTTGTTTATGGGAATGTGAATTGTGATTTAATTTCACCCATAACTGCACCCCTCACTGACATGAGACACAGGTCAATACTGGCATAAAATCTTCCGTTAATGAAAAATTATTTGACATACTTGATACTTGATAGCTTAATTTATTTAGTTTTGGTGTGATGATTTTAGGAGACTGGAAAGATTTTTGTGAATGTTGAAAATACTGGCATATGCTTTACAGCAGATTTGTGATGGGGAAATGTAAATTTTTCCCATCTATTTGCTTGTTATTTATAAAGTAAGGTCACCAAAATTGAATACAATATTCAAGGTGAAAACACACCTGTAGATTGTAAACTGCATATTAGTTTTGTATACTTAAATTTGAATGCCATACTTTTGAAGGAAACAATTTTGTTCACTTCTTACTGCTTTTGTGCAGTTTTAGGTTATCAGAGATTATTACATCAAAATCTCTTTCTCATTTACCTTTGTAGCTCAACAGAATTCATACTGTTAAGACTTTTCATTTATTGATATTAAAATGAATTTGTCCATTTTAAGCCCAGTTGAATAGTTTGTCTGTGTCATCTTGAAGGGATAGACATTGTTTCTACTGTATGCTTATATATGCAGCTTATTTTGCCACCAAATTTTGATATCTTACAAAACAGATCATTATTATTGTCATTTATATAAATGAGCAGAAAAAGCAGTCTTGAAGGCTGGTCCCTGTGGCACACTTTTTATATCCAATTAAAAGTGAGTCAGCACTAAAGATGTGTGTCACCATTGCTGTTTAAATTTCTCATGGATGAGGTTGTAAGAGGTAATCGAATGGGTTTTGGAGGTAGGGGCAGGCAAAGAGTATGATGGGAGTGGGGAGACTATTTGTAGATGATATGGCTTGGGTATCAGACTCAAGAGAGAAATTTCAGAAGTTTGTGTTAGTGTTTAGGAGAATGTGATCAAGGCAATATGTAAATGTGGTCAAAAGATAGGTGATGAGGTGCAGAAAGGGGTTGAGATAAGATGCTTCGAGTATAAACTTAGTCAGGAGCCCTTAGTGGAGGTGGATTACTTTTGTTACCTTGGAGTGGACTTGGCAGCAGATGGAACAGTTTGGGCTGTAGTAAGTCATAGAGAGGAAGAAGGGGGCTAAAGTCCTAGGTGCATTTAAGGAGTGAGGGGAAGCCAGAGGTCACCTTGCTTGTGTTTGATGCACTAGCATGGTTCTGTCTTTATGTCTGTGATGCCTGTTTCCTCTGGGAACTCCCTTAAGGCGATGGCCACGACAAAAGTTTCCATAGGTGGTGAACTCATTACCACTCTCTAGCCTGTAGTGCCTAACCCTTAACAGTCTACTGGCAGAGTGCAACTTTAGTGCAGTGTTTCCAGAGGCTTCTACTTAATATTCCTATCAACTGCTACCTAATGCATCTAATGAATGTTTCAACCTACTACTTCTACCTAATGTTCCTAGCTACTTTTTCCACCTTAAGTTTCTACCCAGTGCACTTGTCTAATATTCCTACCTAATGCTTTTATCTGTTATTCCTACAATTTTGCCAAAAGGCAGGGCTAGCACATAGTGCTCACTGCAGGAAAATGCACTCTTCATATGAAGAATGAGTTGTGCACAGTATGTGTTGTCAGTTATTATGTGTGACAAGGAAAGATTGTGTTTGTGAACAGAATGCCAGCAGTCCATGTCTAGGTGATTCAGAAAGAAAAGATAGCTACTTGGATCAGAGGAGTGCAACTTGACAACCACTAAACTGCTGGCTCTGCGTAGCCATTCCTAACCTCCCGATATCCAGGCAGGTAGCACTGGTAGTACCAGCTTGGTTGGTTACAGATATTTTGTATTAAGTTTATGATGCACCAGCTTGATGGGCTGTTGGATTGAAGGTATCAATGAACCCCTCAGTGGTAACATGTATTGGGCAATGAAAATGCTTGTCTTTAGGGAAAGTGGACGTAAATCAACATCATGCACTTTGTCATTATTTTACCTGTGATTGTACACATATTTAATGTTGGAATAACAGTATTACCTGTGTTATTCCTGATGTAGCTAAGCATACTCAAATATTTGTATTTATAGACTTAAAGCATGAAGTGGGTATGCCTGAGGTAATGGTATTCATACATGTCAAACAAGCATTTTTTTCTTTGTATTAACAGTATTTGGAGGTATGCCTCTTACACAAAAATAAGATAATGAATATAGCACCTGACAATGTGCAGACAAGTTCATATAAGAAAGTTATTAGAACAACGTTCTCCCTAGCGTGGTATTTCCATGAGTTGTGTAGATACCTTCACCAATATGTGATCATTTGTTTGCAAAAGTTAATACCAGTGTTTTGATTATACTTGCAAATAACCCCTTATAATTGTAACTGACAAAAAATTGCACTTGTTTAGCAAGTGGAACGGTTTTATTATTAGCAAGATTGTACATTGATAGATTTTACATATTTTTCCAAGTACTTATCAGTAGAATGCTGACATATTTATCAAATTATATTTGTGCTACAGGTAATTGTTAGACTAGAATCCTTTAGAATTACGCTTAAAAGAGATAGTGTTGAGAAAATTTATTTAATTTGCAGATCTTTATAAACTTGGCTGTAAAGGTGAAAAAAATGACAGTGTAAAAAGAAAGTGGCATACATAGGGGGATTTAGGGAAAAAAGTCCCAATTAAATAAAGCAAATGTCTGTTTTACATTACATTACATTACTGTTCTGTGATCCAGGAATATGTTAATGTAGCCTAAGTAACAAATTTTTTTTTGAGTTTAAACCATCAGCTGTGTTGTACTTTTTATTGTGAAGTTCAAAGATACATTTACTGTAGAATTTGAAGGCTTACAAATGTATTACTAATCAGCAGATGATCAAAGTACTAACAGTGATGTAACTAACATAAAAATTCCTGCTAGTGTATATATATTCAGGGCACTTAATGCTGGCCAATAATATTTTCTAAACTTGTAAATTACTGCATATACTCGTGTATAGTCCGATGTTTTAAGACCAAACTTTTAGGCAAAAAATTTAGGGTCAACCTATACATGGGTAATTGTTTTGTTAGGTTGAAATCCATGCATGATGGGAAGGGCCAGGAGCAACTTTTAGCTTCATATATGAAAAATATTTACCAGTTAATGCCTGTAAACAACGGAAACATAAAATATGTACCAAGTAGTAATTAAAAGTTCCGTAACTGCATTATATACAAAGTCACATTTCTGGAAAATAAGAAGTAAGACAGAGTATGAACAGTTTCAGCTTATGGTAATATTACAGGCTCCTTAGGAAGGGCTTACGCAAAGGAAAAGCCTCTGCGACCAGGGCTTTACCATATCAGCTAGACAGTACATGTTTTTCCAATCTTGGTTAAAAAATTTACAATTATATTATACTTTAACTGTGCCTGAATGAATATATTCTCAGAAATAAATAGGAGTTTTACCAAAATGTAATGTATTTGTGTAAAATGGGATAAAATATGTGAAAACAAAAGACTTCACCTAAACTTTCTGTGTTCAAGAGGTTACTCGTTTTTTTAATAGTTTTTGGTTAAAATAATGTTACAATAATACCGTGCTTAATATAATCATAGAACTGTAATATTTTTTGCTGAAATGACATACGCTTTACAGTGGAAAGTGGGATAAAATCGTGATGAAAACAGTGAACTCTCATCGTTCAAAAGATATTACCGAAATTGCTTTTTTAATGATTTTCATTTTAAAAAATGTATTCCAATAATATTTCATCCCGATTGACTTGAATTAATATTTGAATGGAAATATACAATATTTTTTGCTAAAACTACCCACATTTCAATGTAAAGTGGTTAGTTTTAGCAAAAATATTGTACATTTCCATTCAAATATTAATTCAAGTCAGTCGGGATGAAATATTATTGGAATACATTTTTTAAAATGAAAATCATTAAAAAAGCAATTACGGTAATATCTTTTGAACGATGAAAGTGAGTTCAATGTTTTCATGACGATTTTATCCCACTTTCCACTGTAAAGCGTATGTCATTTTAGCAAAAAATATTACAGTTCTATGATTATATCAAGCACGGTATTATTGTAACACTATTTTAACCAAAAACTATTAAAAAAACGAGTAACATCTCTTGAACACAGAAAGTTTAGGTGAAGTCTTTTGTTTTCACATATTTTATCCCATTTTACACAAATACATTACATTTTGGTAAAACTACTATTTATTTCTGAGAATATATTCATTCAGGCACAGTTAAAGTGAAATATAATTGTAAATTTTTTAACCAAGATTGGAAAAACATGTACTGTCTAGCTGATATGGTAAAGCCCTGGTCGCAGAGGTTTTTCCTTTGCGTTAGCCCTTCCTAAGCAGCCTTTAATATTACCATAAGCTGAAACTGTTCAATATGCCTAAGGTGCTCGGTGTTTCAGGCTCAGCGAACCTCAGTTTATAGGGCGTTATTTTTTAATGAGGATTTTCTGAAACGAGTTTTATTTGCCATAAAATATGGTGCTTTATTACCCTAATTTGCTGTTCCATTACACTCAAAAACTTTTGTCGACCTATACACAAGGCAGACTTATAGACGAGTATATATGGTAATAGATAAAATTATGTTTGCTTATTGAGGTATGATGACATGTTACTGAAAAGCCCATCGACAGGATTTCTTGTTTTGTACTCTGAGGAAATATCCTTTTAAAGAAAGCTAAACCCATAACACCTTGCATCTAAAGGAGATGTACCATGGTCACATTCATTGTATAATGAGGTTTAGGTAAATATGTCACTTCAAGAAAGATAATGTAAGGCTTACTCTTTCAAAAAGAAGCATGGCAATTAAAGAATGAAAGGATACTCATAAATATCATTGAAGTTTAGTATCATAAGAACGTGTTCTAAGTTACCTCCTTTAGCATTCTTGATTCCATGCTTCCTTTAATTGTGCCTTTTGAAGACTTTTTACAAAAGGAATAAAGCTAGCATCAGAGGGGGTCAGCAGTTATTTTCATAATTAAAAATGTATACTGTAGGACACATTTTGTGATGTTACATTGATAAATGACAGCAACATGGTGATCATATTACAGTAGTTTACAGGGCACTGATACCCAATATTTAAATGCTACTACATTTGTTAAAATTGAGTGTCAGTACAATCCTGCATTGAATCACCCCTTAGAAAAATTTTGAAAACATAAAAAGTGTAAAATAAAATAAACAAAAGGGTATGCTGTTAGTTTTGTAGAAGCAGTAGAGTTGATAATATTACATGTAATATGTAAATAAAATTTTTATTTATATATATACACACACGCACCCTTGCACACACACATACAAATCAGTCGCATAAATTTGCTCATCATGCAGTATCAGCTTTAAAAGAACAAATTACAGTATGGCATTTTTTACAGAGTTTTGCACACAAGCCTGGACCTGCCTGGTTTTGTTTAAACTAAAGATCACACATGCTCCACACAATATGTAGTTCTCATTAATAGGTTCTGTTATTAGCAAGTAATCTATTTGTAAAATGAACAAATAACTGCTAAAACGAGGTAAGAGTTTCGATTATTTTATATGCGAGCCTACAGAAGCTCTGCTCATCACTGGGTACCTTAAGCCAACTAAAAAATATTTTATACCAAAAATTAATGCATTCCATGAAAGTATCCAGGTAAATGGCTTTACAGGAACTTAAGCTCAAATGCTATTTTTGGTAAACTATGGAAAGTTATATAATACTTGTAAGACAAGCTTTTGAAGCCTTATCAAGGCAGGAATGAGTATGTAAAGATTTGTGATGAGCACAGCTGAGCTGGGACTTCACCATCCTGAGTTCTTGGGTTCAGTTCCAAAATGATCAAGATCTTGTTAGAAGTGGCCACATATTGGGTTTTCCCTCTCCGGCCTCATAACAGTATCAATGACATGTATGACTCCATTTGTGGCAATAATGTCATGCTTGATGACCGTGGCTGTATGTCCCACACCAGCCAATCGACCTGAGGAAAAACATGATATAGTTATCTATACTTCATTAATAGTTACACAAGAAAGATCAAATGCACACATTTTCTTGTCTTTAAGTCATGTATTCATTGATACCAATATTTCCATTAAATTTTCATCCTCATGCACAACTCCTCCACTGAACATAATCAACATTCACTGCTGGCTTCCTTACCCAAAATACTTACCATGCGTCATATGGCCTAGGTCACTCTGCAGTTTTAACTAGCTTTCATCAATACTCCCTTCTAGATAGTGCTAGCCCAGCCTTTTGGCTGAGTGTTCATGGCAAAAGACTCTCCATAAGAGTGAACTTCAGTGCTGCTTCTTAAACCTTTAGTGCCTCACCTTTGATAAGCCACTGGCAGAGAGCAACTTTCATGCGGTGTTTGCAGAGGCTCCTTCCTGATGTTTCTATCTGCTGTTCCTACCATTTTGCCAAGAGGCAGGGCTAGTGTATAGTGCTCATTACAGGAAAATATAGAGTTATGAAGAATGACTTATGTAAGTTAAGTGCCATCAAGTGTTATGCATGAAAAGGAGGGATTGTATGATTGTGGACAGAATACCTGTAGGAACAATAGATAGTAGTAGTTGGTAGGAACAATTAGGAAAAAGTACTAGGTAGGAACATTAGGTTGGAGCCCTGCAAACACTTTGCTAGAGTTGCCCTCTGCCAGTGGTCTGTTAAGGGTGAGGCACTGAAGGCTAAGAAGTGGCACTAGGGTTCATAAATTATGAAGACTTGCTGTGGCCACCCCCTTGAGGGAGTTCCAGTTGGGAACAGGCATCAGAGATACTGATAGATTGATACATACACACATACCCCAGCCTAAGCCATGTCTCTGACCAGGCCTGAGAGAAGGTTGAACCCTCAAGATGTATGTAGGCTGAATGCCACATGCCCTTGGCGGGCCTACCTTTGCTTACATGTGGACAGTAATACTAACCATTACACCACAGATAGCAGTAGGTAGGAATACTCCAAGTTTCAAATACTGAATTGATATATAAGCTTTACTAAAGTTTTACAAAAACAAGTCATTGTTACTGTTGAAATTTAAAAGTAATGACTTTAAACACAGTGATGAGCACCATCTTTTCAGCTTGTTGAAATATCATTTGACAAATATTATAAATCTAGACTCTACCTTATGCATAATACGATCTTGTTGAAAGTACACAAAATTTTGTCGGGTCTGCACAGTATTTCTGATGCTCGTTTAAATGGCTTGGACCCGTTTTTTACTGCTTTAATGGTTAGAAAATGACACTTACGTGAGTATCCATCAGTGGTGACCCGGACTTGCAGCTCCTGTTCTTGGGTAAGGGTGGGCAGCCACATCCCATCTCGCAGACCCTCACTGAAATATGCTCCTGGCACTATGTGGAACATCAATACATCTGTTGGGAAGCCAGTGTGGGTCAGGTGCAGATTTCATGTTGAAAAATTGCCAAATGAGTGTGAAACAGAAGAGAAATGAAGTTGTAGACAATATGAGGGAGAACATTTGTACAGAATCATATAAATTTGATTCATGTAAAGATTGGAAGTAAAAAAAAAATCAATGAAATTTACTCATTCATCCAACCATAAATTAAGATATCAAATAAATTTTGCATTTTACTCACCAAAACACCTATAAACACATCATCTACAAACAGACATCGACAATCCCGTCAACCCATACTCACGTTGCAACAAGGTGATATTCTCAATGAAGCTGGAAACAGTGGTGTTATCAATGGCAGCAAAGGCATCAGTTGTGGGAAGAAAGACCGTGAAGGGTCCTTCCTGCTCCAGCACTGGGGTCAAACCAGCTCCTGTCACAGCTACATTTGCTCCTGTCAATCAGTACATGACTTAGTTGTGTTCTAAAAGGAAGGAAGTATTACATTGGCTATTTTTATGAGGGTGATGGTAGTATGCTAAAGGTAAAGAAAGCCACAACTGTAAATGGTACTTCAGAAGGTGGAAGCTTATGTTTGAAGTAACGAATTCACTGCTTCTTGATGATGATATGAGTGAACTATGAGGTTTTTTGAGGATCAGTAGTACTGTCAAGGAGAAATGAGCTAGAATTAAGCTGTTACATGATCTGGGGGCTGTAAAATGTTACATTTTCCCCACTGCACTGAAAGATGGGAGGTGTGGAATGTTTGAGATTACTAGGATTTCTCAATGCACAGGTCTTGAATTGATAGGTAGCACTGTGTCTGCAATCACTAAGATTTTTTTCTTCATTGGGCTTGCAAATAAGTGTATGGGATAGTTATTTTACTGTAAGTTTTGATTGCAGGTGGGAATTATGATAAGATTGATTTGGGTCAGTGATAATCCCATGGGGAAGGTATGCTAAGGCCTTGTTGTTGTAAAATAAGAGAAGTCTTTGTCGTCAGCTTATGTATGGTACGTTTCTTGGATTTGTTTAGGATGCCTGAACTGCTCTACCAATCTTAAGATCATAATCAATACAGTGTTTTTCTTCTGTAGTTCAATAATTAGATTTAGCAGGAGAGATGGGAAGAGGAAGACTAAAGTGCTTTTCAAAAGTAAAGTATATACAAAGTACACAATAGATTCCTCTAAGTAAATATTATCAGCAACAATTTATATATAGCACTTACTTTGGAAGCTTTTTACACCTCTGGGACATGTCATTCGCCTGTTGTCACTCAGTCAATGTCAAGCTATCTGCCTGTTTGTTAATAATCAACTTTTCCTGACTAAGCATTACACAAATCTCGTGTTAAATTACACTGGCTTTGATTTATTGCATTCAAATATGTGCTAATATTTTATCCAACTGCAAATGTAATTTTGTGGAAAAACAATAGTTTTAACTGTGTAAACATAGTAAGAACTAAGATTTAAATCCCCCATATTATAGTGAAGGTAAATTTCAAGTAAAATAACCCTTGCAGATTTATGAAAACTGTCCATTACAGTGAACTATCAAGCACAAACAGTTTACTTTCATGAAAAATAAACAAGAATTAAACACCTTACAGAAACGTTACACAATAACTATAACACAGGGTATTGTCTGAAAATAATTTAAGGCAGGTTATGAAATTATTACCTGTGAAGGTATCACAAGCAGTAAGGTGGTCCACCAGGCTGAGATCAGCCATAGGGTAAAGGACCTGGTCAATCACGTGGATCACCCCATTCGTAGCTAGCATGTCATGACGCTTGATGCGAGCCCCATTCACCGTCACAACCTGTCATCACACATGGTAGTTGATACATGGGGTAGAAGGATACATATTTCATATGATGAGTGCATAGGTGGTACAACATGGACCATAAGGATACATGGGGTGCAAATGATACACAGGGTGGGGTGTTCATATAATAAGTACATGGGAAACATAGGATGGGTGGTTCATACATGGGTTGCAAGGGATACATAGGGTGGATGTAAAGATATACAGGGCAAGTGGTGCATTCAAGGAGCATGGATTACAAGGATGGGTGGCTCATACAGGGAGCAAAGGATACTTGGGGAGATGGAAATCCATAAAATAGGTAGTTCGTACAAGGGTTCCAAAGAATACAGATGGTGTAAGCTAATACATGGAAGGCAAGAGATTCATAAGGTGGGGGTTCACACATGGAATGTAGGGGCTATATAAGGGAATGTAACCCATACATGAAGCACAGGATACAGAGGAGTGGGTTCATACATGGGGCAAGTGATACATGATTAGTGCCTGGTACACTGGATACAGGATGTATGCATGGGTGCCGGGATGCATAAAACTGATTCATATTCGGGTGCGGTGGATATACTGGGTTGCTTGCTGATGAGGATATGTGGGGGCTGGGTGCACATTAAAAGGGAAAGTGATACATGGAGCTGGGTATTCAAAGTCTGGACAATACATGGGATGCACTGAACTAAATATACAGAAAGTGGTTGTATGCATAACCGTGTATGACATGTGAGGCACTGTATACCATGACGTGTGAGTACATGCAGACTAAGCAAGGAGGATGGTAGGTGTGCATGACCATATAGCATTGAGATGAAACATCTTGCTTAAGTGTGTGTGAAAGCGCTTACGTATACACACAAATATGAATATACAATACCACTGAAACTGTATTTTGGTGACCCTGAGTGATATGGACGCACCTGTTCATCTGACCCTTGCTGGAATATATTGATCCGCAACTTGCGGCCCCTGGGAGACGCGGAGCGGAGGAGGTCATTGTTTGCTAGGTCATCGAGCCGCAAGACTCCAGGCACCACATGGAATAGCACCACCTCCCTCAGCTTGTCTGTGCTATTCTGCAGCTGTGACACTGCTGAACGGGGCAGCAGCAAGAAGGCCGAGTCAGAAGGTGCGAAGATGGTGAATCCGCCTAAGGGTCAGAAAGGCTCATTTTGAATCAATTGAACTTAAAAAAAAATTCCGTCGAGATAAATTATGGTAGAAGCATCCATTAATCGCTCCCTGGAATAATTAAAGTTCTGTAAAGAGAATAAAACACGATGGTCTCCATCGAAGACTTACTCATATACCAATCAACCATTGCTGTCTAGAAACCTTATTAAATGTTCTTGAAACGAGGAAAAAAATAATATTACGTCTATAACGTAAATCGCCGTCATAAAAGTGTTTTCATCTGAACCATGACACTGAAAGCAGTTCTCTCAACCCATCCACATGCACCAACATGTGTGCCTCCACCGCAAGCAAGCACCTCGCTTTCGTACTCTTGATTGCTATCGCAAAAGTGGCGAACATCAACGACAGTGGCACCAGCGACAGATGGCCGCCAGCGGACGAAAGCCTCAAGTCCACAAGTCGGCGCCAGCCTCCCGGGGATCCACTTTCCTAGCAACGCTCATATTCGTCACCGTACATACACCTACGCGATTACGCACGCACGCATACATTCCTGGACGCATGTGTTAATCTGTGTTATCTTTGACTACTGAATTTATAACGAGTAAGGATGTAATAAAGAATGAGAGGACGAGGCACACAGTTGAACCAGCTTTAAAAACCTAAGAGACGATCAGAAAGGCGTTAAATGACAGGCTATTACCCCAACGTTATAGAGTGACATAGCGATGCGGGTTTTACAGTCTCCCATTCCACCCTGAGGCCTTCCTTTCTCTTGGAGATCCGTAGGGGAATGAATTCTCTTACCCAATTATACAAGAATGTCATAGAATCCGCCACTTATGTATATATGAAAAAAAAACTAGCTCCGTCATCCCTTAAAAAATAAAAGAGTCAGTTGAAAGCGACATCCCAGCCAGACCGTCCCGTGACAACGCTCACACGGATACGCTCCCATAACCAGAACGCTAATGGTTACCCGACTTGGTTAATAATTATACATGCTAACCTGCCGCACTTTCAACATGCAAGATGAGCCGCCACCACCCGTGCAGCAGACTACTTGAAGCCCTATTCAAAATGCCAAAAAATTACAGGTAACGTTTAAGGGTATATTTAGTTAGCCGTTTTCCTAGATGCAATTGCATTACAGGTAAATACCTTAGGTAATAAATAGTTGAAGGTATTTTTTGGCCCCCTAGAATTTTGTTTTATAATTGTAATATTACACAATGAGGCGAACCGCTTCTATGCATGAAATAATGGATAATATCTCAATGCTTCTTACTGCCGACAGATACCGTATGAATAATAATAATAATAATAATAATAATAATAATAATAATAATAATCAATACTGAAAGGATAGTAATGGAAGGTGACAAGTAGGTGAAGAGCAATGACAACAATTGGGTATAGTGGCAAGGAAAACTGATAAGAAGGAACAAAATAGAGTAATAGGAATGGGGAAAAACGTGACGAAAATGAGGAAAGGGGTGACACCAGATGGCAGGGGGAGGAAAAGTTTCTCCCCACCACATAGCAGCACCAGTTATGTCCCCCCCACCACCACCACACAACAGGAAACGTAATTTGTAATTTCCCTAATGTAGAGAATGATTACACATGTCCCAGTAAACAGATCCACAGTGATTTATATACATCCCTAAGGGCCAGGGCCAAGTATGACTTTACTTACAAAAATACTGTACAACAAAGAATAAATTTAACCCTCCACAACATCAAAATAAATTAAACAGCCATACATAAGTATCGGAATAGACCACACTGTTCCCACATTGTCTGCTTTACACGGGAGGATTAAATGAGTTACAAAATCTGTCGGGAGGAGAGCGTGGGCTGGTTCAGACGCCAAACCTAAGCAACTGCGCCGTCTGCAAATGCAACGGCAGACTCATTGACACCCGAGACCCTGCGGCCAGCCCTTGACACTGAGTGACGCTCCTGTGAGGGAGGGAGGGAGGGAGAGAGTGTGCGTGTCGCGTTAGTTGCGTGAATCAAGGGAATCTATCACATCGTCATTCGAAAGAGCGCCATAACTGGGGTTCACAGTGAATGAGAGGGGGATCTCTCTCTCTCTCTCTCTCTCTCTCTCTCTCTCTCTCTCTCTCTCTCTCTCTCTCTCTCTCTCTCTCTCTCTCTCTCTCAGCAATATTATGATATACTGCAGTGTGTTCGTATATATATATATATATATATATATATATATATATATATATATATATATATATATATATATATATATATATATATCAGAAAGAATTCTTTGCTAAGGAAAAGGCAATAGAGTGTCGGGGTTCGTTATCTACTCACGCGTTGAAATCACCACACAATAGTCTGCTGGTCAATGTTCTACGGTATCTAGAGACCACCGTGGTCTCTACGAGACAACAAATACGGTTTGTAGAAACCATGTTGCTCAAGGCTCCAAGAAACTCCAAAAGGCATCGTCAGAAACGAGAAGTGTATCTGATGTATACGCCAGAAATACAGAGTCGAGGGAGTTTACGGAATATATTCCCGTGGCAATCGTTGGTGACTGACGTGTGGGGTAAATGTCCTTTTTTTTTTTTTTGTGTAAAATGTTACTGACGATTTCTGACAAACGTTTGTTACTGACGTGGTCAACGTTTGTAGTGAAACTTTCTGCTTGGGGTAAGTCCATGGCCACCACACGTACGTGGCCACCACATGAACATGGCCACCACACTTACGTGACCACCACATGCACATGGCCACAACACGTACGTGACCACCACATGAACATGCCCACCACACGTACGTGACCACCACATGCACATGGCCACAACACGTACGTGGCCACCACATGAACATGGCCACCACACTTACGTGACCACCACATGCACATGGCCACAACACGTACGTGACCAACACATGAACATGCCCACCACACGTACGTGGCCACCACATGCACATGGCCACAACACGTACGTGACCACCACATGAACATGGCCACCATACGTACATGGCCACCACCCGTGCATGGCCATCACCCGTACATGGCCACACTCTCCCGTAGGTGTAACTCTCACTTCAAGCTTTCCCCACTCCTCCTCCTCCTCCTCCTCCAGCTTTCCGCGTCATACCCCCGCCAATCACCTACGTGTGTACGAGTGCAGCACGTGCGTGTGTGTCAGTGTGGATGGATGTGCCAATGTGCCTGTGCATGTATACGGGCACGTGTATGTGGATGTTCCACATACCTGCCACCTCGCTCCTTTGTAAACATTCTCCATTACCCTCCAGTACACAAAATCCACACTTACAGCATGCGACTGGGGGACTCAAAGGAGAAAAAACGAAAATGTTGTTCCACTGTATCGCTGTTTGCCATCATCACAATCAACATTTGTCATTAATATTTATCACCGCCGGCACAACGGGAAGTTTAGGCCTATGCCGTTAAAAAAAAAAAAAAAGTGTTTCTGGGGCTTCGAACGCGATGAGTGAAGCTGCTCCATCTCGCGAGCGACAGCAGCATCGATAGCATCACCAGCAGTTGCAGCAGCAGGCAGCAGCTGCACCAATATCATCACTCGGCCATGATGAACACCATCTGGCTGAAGATGATTCTATCACCGATACTAAGCCAGCCAGCCCCCCCGCGACTCCCCTCCCTCATACCTCGAGCTGCTACCAGACCAAATCCTCTCGCTTGTCTTCACAGCATCTCACAACATGAAACTCATCCTCACAAACGATTAACTAAATTACAAAAAGAGTATCTTTTCTATTGAGTGAAAGCTGCCTTAGTAATACATCACTACAACCAAAAAAAAAAGTAATCAGTCCATATAATTGGGTAATTACTTCTGCAGCCTTTGGACTTGAACAAGATGACTCATTTTTAAAGTAATTCCTCTGCGCACATCAACGTGCAGAAAGTAATAATAAGTCTTAGAATTTCCCAGAAATAGTGTTCGAGTCCGACGGGCGAATCCTTCTTTCTCTTCAATACCTGTTACTGAAAGGCTGAACCCTTGACCCAACACCATAGGCTCAGAGCACACAAAAATGATCAGATCTCAAGAATCTAAACAAGGAATCAGATACCAGATAGTCCTTTGGCACCTATGTCTCTCTCTCTCTCTCTTTCTCAAGCACACACACACACACACACACACGCAGACACACACACATCTCTCTCTCTCAAACACACAGACAGAGAGACAGACACACACACACACACACACACACACACACACACACACACAACCTCTCTCTCTCAAACACACACACACACACACACACATCTCTCTCTCTCTCTCTCTCTCTCTCTCTCTCTCTCTCTCTCTCTCTCTCTCAAACACACACAAAGACGCAAACACACACACACACACACACACACACACACACACACAGACACAGACACAGACACACACGCACGCACACACAACTTCCGTATCTTGACAATATCAAAAATTACCCCGACAATGGGCGTCTCCCGTAAATGCTCTCCGCAAAGAAACAAAGGGGTTAAGCAATCTAATGGCGACGCATTAAAAGATCACCTAATTGAAGAAAGGGAAAGGTTTACCCTCTGTAGCTACAAGGGGGAAAGTGTGTGTGTGCGTGTGTGTGTGTGTGTGTGAACCACACCAGAGGTTCTGTTAGACTACGGAGGTTCTCCAAACCAGAATTCTCCAATCCAAAGGCTCTCCAAACACGAAGTCCTCCCATTCTTAGACTTTCCACACCCTAGATCGTTCTCCAAACTGGGGTGTTCCTCAAACCACGGGTTTATCCACGTGAATTTCTCGAGGAAAAATAATAAACATCCATATACCCTCAACAGCTGATGGTACGTAAACAGCGTTACGTCACCCGCATATACTCGGCTCTGGTTACTTCACATCTACCGACTTCCTGTAGCCAGGCGTTGTTCTTGTGATTAAAATTGCCCAGGTTGATGGCGCTCCCGTGCCGTGCCTATTTTTTTTTTTCTAAATCTCTTCTCTCACGGAGGAAAGAAAGGGAAAGCTACGGCGTGAGACAGGAGGAAACGGAAGACTTTCAGACCCCCACCCCTCTAAACTTTAAGTGAATTGCGAAGAGGGATTTGTTGACATCTGATGACCTCCCCGAGCTACCGAGCAATGGCTTTTGTTTACAGGATACGCTTTTTCTCTCCCTTTTTTCTTTTTCTTTCACTCTTCTTCACAAGGGTTTACAACCCCTCTACCATTTTCTTGGCGTCCCGGATTAGGCGAGAACCATTATTTCACCGCAAGACAATGGTGGTTAGTCTGTCGCATTTCCACCGTCCGGGATAAGTTCCGTTTTCCTTTTCCCCTGTTGTCTGATCACCAGTCAAATGGTCTGTCGCTTCTGCGACGCGGAGTTCCGACACTTTAGACCTGCCCAGGCAGGACGTCCGCTTTCGCAAGGCACTGAGGATAAAGCACACACACACACACACACACACACACACACACAGATAATACCAGCCATGAGCTTATCAATAGTTATGTGGGAGCATAAGAGACACACGCACTGTAAGGCAAGGTAACGAACGTTCCCCAACAAACGAACTGGTTCACCCAATCGAAGACGATTCGTTCCATCATGAAGACGAGACCCGACAACTCCCTCCCTCCCATAAGCGACACTAATACACACGAATTTCTTCGGTTCGTGTGGGAATTTTCCAGTCTTAACCTCAGTGCAGGGTTGGGGGTATGTGGGGGGGGGGGTCTTCTTCAGTGGAACAGCGCTGGCGACACGAGCACCAGCGTATAGGAAAGCGGCCGCTTCTTCACCAGACAGGAATCTAGTCAAAGAGGTTTCCTTCGGCCATTTGAGATAATGTCAGAAGTTACCTCACGGTTCTTACTTCCCTCTAAGCCAGGTTTAAGTTAGGAGGAGGCAGCTTCTCGCGTTCCTCTGGCAAGCAAAGATTAAAACCAGAGTTTCATTCTTTAGGATTATATCTACTATGCTCCACGATGATAAGGGTGGTAGAATTTCCGGCGCGTCCAACACAGTCCCAAATACCTGCCAGTCACCTGTCACTCTGCCTCCGCTTTAGCAACGAATTGTAATACTCACACAACCTTCTACCAGCCTTATGCTTTGCTATTCCACCTGTATCAGCAGAAATTTGGGACTTAGGATACCATTACTGTCCTTCAACAGACAATCTCGACGTAGGCTATCAGACCTTCCATCATCTCTCATTCCCACGTACTCTCCTTCAGCAGACAGCCCCGTCACAGACCATCAGGTCCATGTGTCATCTAACTTTCGGAAAAGGAACGCCCTTACGCCTTGAGATAGTATTTCAAAGTAATTACGTACAGTGAGGTGGCCACTCGCTGGCTCCAGGCAGGAACCATGCAGCGCTACCTTATGGTCCGCCTGCCTTTTCATGCTTGTTGGTTGCTTTCCAAAAGCCCTTGCGTGCCTCGTGGCGTCCACAGACACACGTTAACCACCGCCTGTGGCTTAAGGAAGAGTGTTTCGCTTCCCCTCATTCTATACGTCCTCCCAAGATGGCCAACCACAAATATGAAATACACATAAGAGGTTACAAAATGTACTGTCTTACCGGGGGATCGTTTTCTTCCGTGCTTAGCTCACGTTCATGTTATCTACCGTAAAACCTGTTGATGTTAATGCGTCGAAACAGGTACTCCCAAATGCATCTGGTGATGGGGACAAATACGTCGCCAGAGTTTCGCTTCTCATAATGCCAAAAGAATGAACGCTCGACCCGTCATAACTTACGTATATTTACGTTGGAATTCCCGCTTATCTCACACATAGAGGAGTTCAGCGACGATGGGTCGCGTCTGTACACTGGGTGACGTACTGGGAAAACTACCAGATCCCAATGACACAGACGGTGAGGACAGCGCGCCCTGCCTAGAGCCCTCCCTAATGCCAAAATCTCGTTCGTATAAGTAACCACTCTCTCTCTCTCTCTCTCTCTCTCTCTCTCTCTCTCTCTCTCTCTCTCTCTAAAATACTGGCCGGGCGCGAGCAGATGGCGTGAATGTGCGAGTGGGTCACGGCGAGCTTGAAGTAGGGCGGATGTCGTGATGCTGGGGGACGGTAGGAGGGTGAGGGAGGGTGGTGTGTGTGTGTGTTGGATGGCCACCGACCCCCGCCCGGGTCCCGGACGCCACCACCTCCCACCATCCACCACCCAGGCCGTGACTACACAAGGTCAGAGGATAATATGTGCCTTCCTGACAACCTCAATCTCATGATTCGCTCCCACTACCTTCATGCTGTGTGTGTGTGTGTGTGTGTGTGTGATAACTATTTGTATGTTCAGGTCAGGGGAGAATTATAATCGTGTTGTCCGTTTCTTAACCCTTGTATATATCTATGTACAATGTCCTTACCCCTTTGTGCACACACACACACACACACACACACACACACACACACACACACAAACACACACACTAACCTAAGACTAGAACGCATTTGTCAACCACCCTCGAGGACAGGATGAACACCTGGGTTGGGTGTGGACAACTGCCGTGCCCAGGAATCGAACCCATGCGGGCCCGTGCTTAATCTTAGTCAGAGAAACTAACCACTACACCATGAAGTCTCGAGAAGAGACGAAAGAAGGGAGAGAATTCAGCAGCTTTGCTGTTCCAGGAAAAGAGAAAGTATCATAACGGTCACTCCTCGTGAGGTTGGTCAGCACACTAAAACTATGGGAAGCATCAGCCAGACACTTCACGAGAAAGCGAGTTAGGCTACGCACCAGTAAATGTATTTCCAGTGGCTATAAATTTCAACAATTTACTATTTGTAATTGAGACCCACCATTTTTGTTCTGGTCTCTGAAACTGATGTGGCTGTTTGCTGCTCAAATGGTGGATTTTGAATGGCGCTGGTGAACACTATAATACCATCAGAAAAATGTTATAATTCTATTTCGTGTTGCACATTTACTTTCTTAACATACCCAACGCAAAAAAAAGGCGTATTTTCACTTTCTTGCCACGCCTGATGCCGACTCAAGCCAGTGTGTAACTTCGGATACACAAATCAAAAACGTACCCTAGTACGCCAAAATACAAAAAACCCTACAATGAAAACCCACTTCCTTTGTTTGTTCCCATAACGAACCCACCACCACAACCAGACTTCCGCCTTCCCTTGGAATTCTCTGCGACAAAAAACGTACATCGCGCTGAGAGGGCATACTATTGTAAACTGTTGCGTCAGCAGTCGCCAACTTTCCCTTAGTCCATCCGTCTACGCCAGAAAAAAAAAAAAGATGCGATTCCGCAACCATAAAGAACCCGAGAGCTATGTCCTCCGTCTTCCTTAATGACATCTACCGTCTGTGGAAATTCGTAAACCAAGGAACGAGAGAAAAAGAGATTCTTTCCACACTGTTTTTTGGAGTCCTGCTCGTGTCTACTGGATGGCTGGATGTGTGTGTGTGTGTGTGTGTGTGTGTGGAATCTCTTCAGTACGACGGTACGTCCCTGAACACGGTGATAAGGCCACTGAGCACGACAGCACGACCCATGGGCATCAACGATCACGGAATCACGCTCGAGTTATACCGTCTTGATCATGGGTCGTCCCGTCGTGCAACAGGGGTTAGCAAGAAAAATCTGTGACGCATATCGTACACTATTCGTACACCTCAAAATGCATTCACATTCTTTCATCTTCAAGACTGAAAGTTAAAAGACTAAGACTAGGTACTGGGAAAGATTCCATATTTATTACAAAGTCAAATAACATCTCTCGGAATCTAGAAACATTTTTCATGAACTTCACTGCCAAAATCACCCCTGACATTCATAAAAATGTGTTGCTCTGGGGCAAACATGAATTTTTAAATGTCTTTTTAAAAAACGATTTTAAAAACATAATCTTCAAATGATGGAAATGACGCTGACGTCTTTCATGGGAATCAAGCGGCAAATTTCGGAGAATATTTGTGTAATGCGATAACAACAATACACTTTAGGGCCATGTCCTTTACTTACTGACTAACATTAAGGGGTCATATAATTATCTTTTTCTCTTGCAATAAGTTCTTGGAACATCTTCATTCTACCAAAGTTAAGATAAATTTGGTCTATTTCCTCTTTTATCAATAAAGTCTGTTACTTTGTCTTATCAAATTAGTATGATTAACTTAGAAAGTCTGGCAAATTCAAAAACGCATTTTTTCCCTGCTATGAACAACTCGTCGATACGATCTTGTCAACCGAAATCAACAACTAAATGATTAAGTTACGTTAGGTTCAGCTAAATCATATTAGGTAAGTTAGATATTTATATTCTATCGTTTTCGTCAACCGTACCCGAAATTACGGATGTAAACAACGAAATTTGACAGTACCCAGTGTGCTCCGTCCGTGATGTATGGCAGGTATGGGGTTATACGAATCTCCAGTCAGCCTAGTGGCTGCGCTGGCAATAATTATATCGTCACCTGCCTGTTTAGTTCACATAATTTACTAACTTTGTACTGTAAGGCCTCATATTTACGTGAATATGTGAGGATATATGTGCCAATACCGTCCTACACGATATGCAAATGTCTTCCGTTACTGATTGTCATGCGAAACCATATTTGAGAGTCAGTTATCACACAGTCGCTTGCACTAACCTTTTCTCCAGTTTTGAGTCTCCTGATAAAAGCCCAGCAGGGGATCCTGTCACAAATATCATTGGAAAAAACACCACACAAGCCACAGACACAAACACCGTCAACATGGCAGGTACTCGATGGAAAAATAATAATTACCAAGAGGCGGAGCACCGGTCAAACTGACCAAAACATGACAGCCTTCGTTTCAGTATGGATTACCACCAACAGATGGCGGTGATTGCATCACATATATGACGTTCTCAAATACTTTTTCGTGGCTCCAATGAGTGGAAACCATAACATATATTTATCAATTAAAATGCAAATCACATCATCACTCTTGGATGTAACATTACCTTCATACTTGAGTCATATTTGGCATCAAAATAGGAGACACATCTTCAAATTTATTAAGGAAAACTAGGTTACGAAGCGGAAATATATTCTTAAAAGCCTTTCTACTCTTACCATACGTAGACTTAGGCTCCTTCTCGAAGCCAGAAGTAACCAGCCATATCTTTGAATGAAGTTACATGTACCGTCCGTTACTGTACCGTGTGTACCTACACCACCCGTAAGTGTACCGTGTCTACCAACACCACCCGTAACTGTACCGTACGTACCTGATCCGCCCGTAACTGTACCGTGTGTACCTACACCACCCGTAACTGTACCGTGCGTACCTACACCACCTGTAACTGTACCGTGTGTACCTACACCACCTGTGACTGTAACGTGTGTACCTACACCACCCGTAACTGTACCGTGTGTACCTACACCACCCGCAACTGTACCGTGTGTACCTACACCACCCGTAACTGTACCGTGTGTACCTACACCACCCGTAGTTGTACCGTGTGTACTTACACCACCCGTAACTGTACCGTGTGTATCTACACCACCCGTAACTGTACCGTACGTACCTACACCACCCGTAACTTTACCGCACGTACCTACACCACCCGTAGCTGTACCGTGTGTACCTACACAGACCCGTAACTATACCGTACGTTACTGTGCTTCATTACAGTGACCTCCATAGCAAGGGTAACCTCCACAGTGGAGTTACAGACGACCATACACCAAGCACAGCAGACCACACACCAGATACAGCAGACCTTACGTCAGTCAAGTACAGAAGACCATACACCAGGCACAGCAGACCACAAATCAAGTAGAACAGACCATAAATCAAGTACAAAAGACCACACACCAGGTACAGCACACCACAAATCAAGTAGAACAGACCATAAACCAGGTACAGCAGACCACACACCAGGTACAGCAGATCACACACCAGGTACAGCAGACCACACACCAGGTACAGCAGACCACACACCAGGTACAGCAGACCTTTCACGAGTGATCCTTGGCTGCTGTCAGCAGCCTGGCGCCATATGGAGCGAGAGTCCCGCGGTCGAGACCCATGGGAAACTGCCCATTAATGAGGAAAACGGGAGACCGACCTCCTCCCTCCTCTTACCTTCTGTAAGGATCCTCATAAAACCCTTCGTGTCCACAGAATTCTGAATTACAGAAAAAGGATTTTGGTGACTGTCTACAGGGGTGGATGGATGGGAAACGCCTTGAAGCGTTTAAGGAAAGCTATCAATTAACCGTTGAGACACGGGAGGTCGATCGACTTCGAAGTTGCAGAGAAGACCTGGAACTTCGACTTCCGTCTTCGCGATCGTGGCGACACTGTCTGTGATGGGGGGTGACCCTATCCGAACAGGAGGGGGTGCTGATGCGAGAGGATGGGTTGGATATGGTCCATCAAGAAGCGAGGAGAGTGGCGAGTGATGAAGGATTTGATGACGACGTAGAACTTCGCGATGACAACAGAACCTACGAAGTAGATTACTTCGCCAGATGAACTCCTAAAAAGCGCCATCTGTATACATTTCAATGAAACGCATAGACATGACTTCTTTCCTATCTACTATATGGGGGAACTCTAGCGTTTATCTGGGTGCTTTCTGGATTTGTGTAGCGCGGCTGTAGGGTGGTAATGCAAGGGTGAAAACCCCATAATCTTCAACTGAGGACATGGTTAATGCAGACAGCATGACATGAATTTATAAAGCTGTATGACAGTACAGAATATTCGGGAGTTGGGGATGCAAGACTGTAAAATTCCAACTCCCCGTACGACATAAACGGGTGATTACAAATAGGTAATTACACACACGCAAATGATATTAATGATACGTGAAATTATAATCATTATCCTGATGATCAATTTAGAGCAATCGCTAATCGACGACTCTTGGTGGCGAAACAGATAATCATAGACTTTCCTTTCGCCACTTTCTCGCCGAATTTATCAGCCTCGTCTCACGAGAGATGTATTCTTGTAGTCACCAAGAGAGGAAACACAGAAGTGGCGGGTAACAACACGAAGCAGAACGGGGCTTGAGACATGTTCCTGACCCCTTGTAGGAACGTGACCTCCCTGTGACCTTACCTTCCGTGGTGAGCATAGCCTCCAGGTTGGCTCGTCGGATGAGAGCCGTGAGTGAGGATAGCTGAAGCTCCTCCATGAGTCCCGCGAACATCATGTTGGACTCCTGCCCAGGCTGTAGCCCGCCTGACCCACGACTCCCGCTCCCGCCTGCGATGTCGTCCTTCTGACCCACCGAGACGACGTTTTCCTGCGGTCGACTACCAGTCAGGGAGCGACCCTGGGGTCCGTCGTCTTCAGTCAGGGAGCTACTCTGAGGGTCGTCGTCTCCAGTCAGGGAGCCACCCTGGAGGTTGTCGTTTCCAGTCTGGGAGAGGCCCTTGGACCCATCCCCAGTTAGGGAACGACCCTGGGGCTCCTCTTCAATGACGAGGGCAGCGTCGACCACCTTGGCAAGGGCTTCGGCCGCCGCATCGGCGTTGCCCTTGTCCACCAGCAATACCTCGTCGGATTCCTCGGTGGCCAAGACCAAGTACGAGTCGCCGTCAGGAGATTCTTCTACCGGGTCGTTGTGACTCGCGTCGTTCGTCCCGCCCGAGACTACCGTCCAGGTTGATGAAGAGGGGTTCCTCGGTTGTGTCAACCGTCGTCCCGACTGCCGTTTTCTGTCCAGTAGCCGTCTGGCCGGAGTTTACGGGAGTCCGGACGTCGATGGCTGGAGCGGTGCCCGTAGATCCCACCACTGGGCGCCACTTGTCCGTGCTGTGGACGACCTCGTCTTCGTCCAACAGATGCCCCATTGCCATGGCGGCCGACAGAGGAGCATTGATGTGCGTCTGCTCGCGGCCTCTGTAACCACTGCCAGTCGAAGCTGTCGCACCCGCAGTGCCAGTCGAAGCTGTCGCACCCGTAGTGCCAGTCGATGCTATGGGACCCGTCGGGAAGGTGTTCTGTAGAGGTCTGGCGCCAGGCTGGCTGTAGGAGCCGGAAGGGCTCTGAGAAGAGCCGAAACCGGTGAAGCTTGAAGGGGCTCGTTGACCGGTGAGGGGAGCGGAGGGGAAGAACCCGCTGACAGATGAGGTCTGAGGGGTGCGGTACCCTGTGCCGGGGGCCTGCTGGCTGCCCTTGGTGCCTGGTAGAGGCACCGTGGGTGCCACTGTGGCCAGCAGATGGCGCCGCGGGGGAGGAGACGCCTTTACCAGAAGCGTGCGAGGCGGAGGAGGAAGCTGCTGACGGTGCTCTTGGGGCGGTGTATCCGCCTGATGGTGGGACCCCGTGTCCTGTGGCAGGTGCTGAAGGGGAGGTGAAGCCCGAGGGAGGCGAACCATAGCTGGAAGACGGGGCGGAGGGGGAGCTGTGACCTGCAGACGGTGTCACCGGAGAAACCTCGATGTACCCGTTGTTCCCGCCGCCCCCGCTGTGACCGCCTCCTGTGTGACTGACTCCATGGCCACCGCCAGTGTGGCCACTTCCATGGCTGCTACTACTGTGGCCTCCGCTGCTGTGACCGCCGCCGCTGTGGCCACCGCTGTAGCCTCCTCCTCCTCCTCCACCAGAACCACCGTGGCCACTGCTGAAACCTCCACCAACACCGCTGTGGCTACCACTATAGCCTCCCCCACTACCGCCGGTGTGGCCACCACTGTAGCCTCCTCCACTACCGCCGCTGTGGCCACCACTGTAGCCTCCTCCACCGCCGGTGTGGCCACCACTGTAGCCTCCCCCGCCGTGCCCACCACCGCCGTAGTGTGAGGGTGGCTGGCGGTAGTAGCTAGACTGACCGCCACCTTTACCCTTGTTGAAGATGTTTCCCTTTCTGAAGAGGTTCCCCTTCAGGTCGCGCACGTGGCTTTTCAGGCTGCGGATCCCGTCGATGATGGGCGCCTTCAGGTTCCTGAGGCTTGTGAAGGCCTGGGCCTTTAGCCTCTGCAGGCCACGCAGGGGGTTCCCCTTCCTGTGACCGCCACCTCCACCATACCCACCTCCCTTGGCGCTCCGGTGCCTGTTGAAGGACGGCCACCTGAAGATATTGAAGTTGAGTGCCGTCGCCGCCCCAGCCAACACACACACCAGCACCAGCACGGGCAGGAGTCGCATTGCTTCCACCCACAACACTGACAAAACACTGACAATATTATGGTACAGTCACGGCCGGTACTTCCATGGACATTACGATAGCCTCAACTGCATACCCTACCCTTCCGTTTACGGTAAGTTCGATCTCTATTTCCCCTGTGGAGCGGTAGCGTTCGAGCTGCGGACCGGCCGGGAGTGAGACCGCTGGTGATGGCTGAGGATCCTCCAGGGAGGACGCGGTTGAGGACGCGTGTGTCTGTCACGAAGTAAAGGACGCGAGTGAGTTCCAGCAGTTGGTCCCCCACGCGACGCAGCGCTCAGAGCTCTTTCCCCGCAACACCTCGCTCACTAGGCTCCCCGCACTTTCTCTTTCCTTCGATGATTCGCTGGGACGTTTCTTCTTGTTCGGTGGAGGGGGCGGGTGAGCGTCAAACCCTCTTCCTGGGATAGAGCTACGGTCTTCAAACCCCACATCCAAACCGGGGCCTCCCACAGCACCCAGAGGGTAAAATTTCCCTTTAACAGCTAGAAATAATGCGTTTATTCGTTATCCCGTGTGTATCTATAAATCGGCGTACAACATATGAAAATACCTTAGCTTAAACTGACGTCGACTACCTCGCTAATGTCCTTACGTCCCACAATACTTCTCCCGAGCAGCGTCTGTAGTCCTACTACCCCTTGATTTAGTACCCTCCTTTTCCTCCCCCAGTCTTAGGTCTTATAGTCTACTCGGCTATATCAGATTCTCATCGAGTCCCCATCTATAAGAGCAGCTATTTTGACGGTAAAGTGACAGACTGCAATCTGATTAACTACACAGTGTGAAAGTCCCTACCCGCGATTTTAAAGGCACCAAACACGCTGCGAACTGCCGATCATAGACACACTATATCTACTAGTCACGGATATAATACATGGAATCACGGACAGTCCGTGTTGATCACGGACACGCTCTACCGAATCAGACACTTGCGTTTCGATCACAAACAGGAACACTCGAATACGGAAACACCAAAATTCAGTACCAGGGCCCCAGGAGGAGTGCCTAAAGGCACACCTCTGGTTCCGCCACTGTTTCATCTCCGACACTCTTGCGACAGATGCCTTCCTATGGCTAAGCGAGCAGGTCCACAGATGCTGTTGTGTTGAGGCGAACTGCTGTACTCTGAACAACTGTGCCATCGGCTTTGCAAGAGAAATGCTTCCTACACACAGTCAGGACTTCATAAGTACAAAAAAAAAAGCATAAAAACTTAGACTTCTTAAGTAACTGGGTTTTTCTAGGGGTGTTTTGTAAGTAAGCAGTGCGCCTATTTGAGCGTTTCAGTGGGTTTATATGAAAATACGAATTACAACTTCCTTAAGGGAATTTGATACAAAAGCCTGGAAACTGAATTACCAGGCCAAACTCTCGTATGGCGTTGGTTTAAACTTTTACGCCTAACGCTAGTGTTTTCAGAACAGTCAGCCAAGTAAATAAACGAGGCAGTGGACTGTTTTTGTCACTCTCGAGTTCCAGTCAACTTGGTGTTCGGGTGAAGTGAAGAAATGAATCAGTTGAGCGTGGCCGGACACTATGGTAAACCGCAGTGTTACTAATAGTGGACAGTGGTGGCTTCCCCTTCCTTCTACCGATGTCAACACTGATTAGCTCCACGGAGACAGGGGCGCCCCGAAAGCCAAGAGGTTAACCTCACACTTTGCGCAAATACAGGATCAGTTTCATCACTCACAGATGACCCATACACGCAAGATTGAGAGACACTAGAGGAAGACCAACAGATGAGAGATCTCTAACGAGAGACGAGACACATGTCTCTATGATCTCTTACATTCTGTATATAGACCCGAAACTAAGAGTCTCTGGGGCCTCCAACCTCGTCTTCGCAGACGCCTAGAGAATTTAGTTACCACAAGTAACTTTAAGAGGATGAACGTCCAAATACACAAACAAATGCATAAAGGATCCAGTCTTAAAATATCCCGTTCAGATCCCTTGAAAACATAACTTGTAGTGATGGGAGGTGTTGGGAGACGACAGGTCACTTGACACATGTGAGGCACAGCTGTCGGTCACAGACAGGAAGACCTCGATCGTCTGCAGTAACTCTTCTCTGTTGACAACCTCCCCCATCACACGGACATTGCTCAACTCTCGTACAGACTCGACCGATTGGCTCCCTCCTCATTCTACTCACCCGATACCGCAAGCAACCGACACCACCCACTCGCCATTAGCATTAACAAACTTTTACGTCAACGTCGTTATGAAACCTGCAAGTCAAGCCTCTCCACCGCAGACAACCGTACGCATGGGATTCGCAGAAATAAGACGGGAGATGGGCGCATCCTCTCGCTTCCCAGTGTCTTGCATAAAACAAGCCACCGGACCTTTCACAATTAATCCTAATCAATGGGATTTCGTAAATGAATGAAAATGTGTTGTACACCTTCAGCAAAAGGAAATGAGGTAGTGATGAGCACTGATATGTCGAGACTATAGTGGTTTCTAAAAGAAAAGGGAAATGCGGTAGCGATGAGCAATGAAATGTCGAGACTATAGTGGTTTCTAAAAGAAAAGGGAAATGATTCTCAAGAGAAATGTTTTCAGTTCGATTCCTCAGATGATCTGATGGAATGGCGGTCTATATTTACACCTCCCGCGCACCTGGGAACCCTGGTAGCTCTCAGGTTTTATTTACATCAAGGTTGTGATCCAGAGGTCATCTCTGCACAGAGTCTTAAAGAGAGGCAATAGCTCGCCCTGCGGAAGTACCATTTGCCTTCCGTCACAGACGTGCTAGTGCCCCAGCCTGAGCAATTGTGTTCTGGGATCCTGAGCAACATTTGTCTCGATACTTCAGGGCGCACTAAGTGCCTCTGGCCCAGATACTTTAGGGCCCTGAGCTGGGTTCTTTTCTTTTTCAGGTCATCCTCTAGCATCATCGCCTCTAATGTTTCTTGACCGATGACCTGGCCTTGGTGTTTCAGGCCACACAGGCACCAATGATTTATATGTTTCAGGCCCTCCGCACATCACAGGCTCTTAAGACAACGCTGCCCCCAAAATATTTCAGGGCCACCGAGAACCACTGACCCCAACGCCGTTTCAAGGTTCACCTGCCCCTCTCCACTTCCCTTCCGTGCTAGCCCTAAGGTTTCACATCCCCCCTAGCGTGAACGAAACGCACTTCCGCCAACGACACTTAAGGGAACCATCTACCGTGCATCAGGAGTGATGGACGTGTCTTCTCCTGTCCATCCCTAAGGTTTATGACGAACCTCTGACTCCCCCTCCCACACACACACACACACACACACACACACACACACACACACACGAAAAGAAAGATCAAACCCCTTGAGCACGACGGCACGAACCATGAACACCACAGCAAGACCATTCGTCACAACGACGGAGGTCCTTGAACAAGGCGGTATACGACAGCTAGAAAACGACAAGATTGGTCCTAGAGCACGACGATGGGGAGAGACAAGCACAATGGTACGGCTCTTTAATATGATAAAATTGTGCAGTCATTAAGGGCGAGGGTAGGACTTACAGCACGACGGTACGACCCTTAAGCACGACAATAGGATCCTTGAACACGACGGTGCAAACCCTTGGCTATAACAGATTGGCCTTTGACTTAAGCCTTAAGGGTCGTGTCAAAGACCAAATTAAGTCTTATAATGCTGTCCACACTTTACTATGGGTCGTAAAGTGTATCACAATAAGTGGAGCACACAAATCTAAAACACAAACGCACACACATATTGTGATTTCAGCAGCTGTATAAAAAGCACTTTTGTCTCTGCGATAGACGATTAATGAGAGGTGCTTTAGAATCTATGTTGCAGTAATATATGTCCTGTGGGTATAAAGGGATCGTGGTGGTGACTCGTACCTATCATCGTTTGTCTAAAATAAATCTTTGAAGTTCATCAGTTTCCAGTGTGGTCTTTTATAGCTCGCGTATTTGCGTTTCTTAGAAATAAAGTACGCATATATATATATATATATATATATATATATATATATATATTCGTGGTGAAGTTTGTAGTGTCGCAAACGCCCCAAACGAGTTTCTCCCAGCCGCACCCTCTCAACAGGTGGCGAAACATTAACAACGGCTGCCGCCATATATAATCTCTCCTGTGATATACATAAGTGTCCTTCGGAACGCTTGTACGTCAAGCATACGACCATTAGAATCCCTCGAGATACAGAGACCCTATGAACCTCGTCTTCACTCTTCATCTGATTCAGGAAACGACATAAATCAAGTCTGTCAACGGAAGGGACGTGATCTGGCGACTTTTGGCAGCTACTACCCCTCCTCACAATTACCGTCCAACATATGTCTTCGTAAACCCATCTATTGCCTCTCCATATTAGCTTCTGCGGTACTTTCGCATTTCTGGACGCGCTACGAGGCTATGGAATAGTGAGGTAAACACGCGAAATGATTGGCTCACTGAGTCCCTAGTAGTCGCTCGGACGCAATACTTTCACATTCTTTGGACACTATTATATCGCCTACTTGACCTGACTCTCTACCCACAGGTCAAGTATCCTGACCTGACTTTACCTACAGAGGTCCAAGAGGTCACCCGATCCTTCCTGTAGAATAAACTGAAAAAGACATACAGATAATAAAATAGGATACGATTCTTTTCCAGACAAGATCTAGTATACTAATACGATTTATGAAATATGAGTATGTCCTAACAAGACCTAAAAATTTAAGTGACTGTAATACAAAACAAAGTAGGCTTCACCGTTGGGCCTTATTATTTTCGCAGTTTAAAATTTAAAGATCCTATTCATCCTATTGCGAGGTGACTCCTATACATTTCTAATCACAAAACGTTCCTACTCTTCCTGTGAAAGAAAAAAAAAAGGCTTCCTGATTATCCTCCTGGAGAAGAAAAAAAAATGTTCCGGTCGGACGTGAGCGTTATTAACGCCATCCGCCACAGTAACCATCACAGGGTTGGCCCTGGCCTCTCAGTGGACGCTGGCTGCCCAACCTGATAAAACGCCCGAGCGGTGCTCCGTGTGTGGCTGCACACACGCCACGTATACCTTAATTTCATCCACAATAAGTGACAACCAGCGACTGGTGTGCCCTTAGGAGTAACGACCAATAGTTAATGTGCCCCATAGTCTGATACCGAGGGATTAAAGTGCCTTGACATACTTGCGACACACGATTAATTCTACCATGTTATGATTATCGAGCGATTAATGTGCCTGACAAGCGATCAGTGACGATTGGAGTGGCCTTAAAAGACCAAATATTTATCCTTATTTTGGCCTGCTGTGACAACATCCGCGTCCAATGCCTTTAAGTAGTGACAATACATACTTCACATGCCAGTGTGTGTTTCTATGGTGACGATGTAAGTTCGGTCTGTCCTTAATACGGCAAGCAAGCAGGCGGTTTGTAATCAGTGAGTTACAAAACACCGTTTTTGGCCTTGCATGATCTACTCCCGCACAGTTTTGCCCACAGACGTTGAGAACTTTGGCCTTATGTATGCTTCCATATGCCGAATGTGGTCTCAATAAGGTAACATTGGGTTATTCTACCTATACACTGCTTACGAATTTTTGTTTGGGGTATTTGAATTTGTTGTCCACACTTTTCTTATCTTTATATGTACCATGATGCTTAAACCCCCCTCCCCCCTATGTATGTAGATAAAGTTATCCCTTATTAAATCATATGATATCTGTTTCAATTAAACTGACGTAATACGCTGTTCCAGTTGCGACACGTCGTAATGTCAACACATTAACCTTCATGCACTGTTTACAACAGCCTATGATCACTTTACTAACCGGTTAAGGCATCAATACTGGGGATTGTAATCAATGATATAGCAACGATATCAACAAGAACTGGGATCATCTACCTTTGTAATTAGGTGACAAACTCGTGTGCTTCATAAATTCAAATCCCACGTCATAAACGGAACGATATGTTCAAGACTTGTACACTGGCTCTGAAAAAATCCTGGAAAAATATGCATCTGGTGACCCCAGGTAGCGCAAAGGGTGAGCAAAAGAAGGATAATTCTGAACATCTCCGGGAAGTTGGTCTGGGTCGAGACATAGGGGCTCCTACAACAAAGAACTGGAAGGTATGTAAACACATCCTACAGACATATGCTTTCCCCCCACAACAGAATTTACTGAAAAGAGGAAGAAAAATCATGGAAAGCTCTGTGCGACCTGGATGTGGATAGGGAGATGTGGTTTCGGTGCATGGCACATGACAGCTGGAAAACGGATGCGAGGGGATGTGGCCCTTTTTCGTCTGTTTCCTGGCGCTACCTCGCTGACGCAGGGGGTGGCGATGCTGTTTCCTGTGGGGCGGGGTGGCGCCGTGAATGGATGAAGGCGAGCAAGTGTAAATATGTACATGTGTATATATGTCTGTGTATGTCTATGTTGATATGTATATGTATGTATATGTGCGTGTATGGGCCATTCTTCGTCTTTTTTCCTGGCGCTACCTCGCTGACGCGGGAAGCAGCGATTAAGTATAATAATAATAATAATTACACACACACACACACACACACACACACACACACATATACATATTCGACATGAAAGCTGTATGTTATTCGATTACACAGTACTGCTGTTGCTGACTTTTTTGCTGACTTTTTTTGCTGATTATGATCATTGGTGTTACTAAATTATGTCCCTCCTCATATAGTCCCATGATAAATGGCTGAACATAAACGGCATCAGGATATAGTAGTTGTAGATATACGGTGGAACGAGCTTAGCCAACTGATTTTTCAGAGAGGTTCAAAGGACACAGAGCAGGCTGAGGCTTCATACTCCGTAAACAGTTTGATATAAAAATGTAAAGTTTACGAACTTGCCCAGCAGGGAGGAGGAGGAGGAGTAGGCAGCATCCACCTGGAGAGGAGAAGCGAAGAGCATGGCACCTTGGTAGCCGCCCATGTCTTCCGCTCTTGGCCTCCAGATGGGCATCGCAGGGCGTACCAGAACGCTCTCACCAACAGCGTCCATCAGTACCTCGCTACCACCGCTCAAGGGGTGAGTCCACTCCTCTTTTTACGGCTCCTCTAGCACTAAATTTATCCGATAAATCAAATCGACCATAAAGACGAGATTAACACCACTCAACTATATCAATCAGAAGCTAATATCACAGGCCTTTGCGATTACTTGCAACGTTCTTATCTTCCCAACACCGTCTTGGTGTTTCTTCTTTCCTTTCAGGGAGATGACAGATGTAGGCTCTGGAGTGGGCAGTTATCTCAAAAAGCCACGGCAGAGCTGAGCCAACTGGGTGTTGAGCTGCACGTGAGTGAAGCAGTTCAGCAGCTGACCTGGTGGTTAGTGGGCAGCCGCCTGGCCTCCGTGGACGCTGCTTGGGCCTTTACCCAGCTCCAGCACGTCCAGTCTGCCCTGGCCCTGGACGCTTACCAGGAAGACGACGTCCACGAGCTCCTCCACTCCCTCACCTTATATATTTACTCACAAATCAAGCGGCTCAAATCCCTCCATAGCGCCTTCCCAAGCAGTGCCGGGAGTCAGTCAAGTCGGCAGCTGACGTACACACTAAGGTACGCGCGCATCGCTACTGCTCGTGCTATTACTGCCTTGAGAAATAATAGTTTTAAAAAATCACACATTAATACTTGAATTCATATATGAAATACTCTAGCGATCAGGTAAACTGTCTTGAGGCCAACTTCAATTTGCATGGCAATATCAGCGTCTTGCAACAGATGTAAAAAGACTCTCTAACACGAGCCCAGATGTCCACAGGACCCTGCAGAATCTGCAGAGCCATCGGGCGACCCGGCAACTGCTGGATCAAGTGGGCCAACCCGTAGTACACGAAGACGTGGTTGCTGCGCTCCAACGTCACGCGCAGGACTGGTACGTCTACCACTGCCAACAACCTTCCAAATCAATGTAGTCTTGGCATATATATGCAGCTGTTATGAGGATCCAAAAGTATTCATATGGTAATAGATGCATAACAACTAAGCCTCAAATGTTTAAAGGTGAGGTGATGACGAGATGTACCACGGACAGACAGGTAAGTTATTTGAGATCTCTAGCTAGTATAAAAGTAACTGAAACCCAGCAAGATAAAAATCTTCCATGCTACATTATTTTCTCATTAAATGTTATCAGTGCTGTGACAGAATTCTGTACCCTCAATACATGTAGTTTTCGCTCCCGTCTAAGCAGAACCTCACGTTGTCATGCTAATTTGTTTATAATAGGATTACTCTTCAGGGAAGAGGTTACCCATGAAAGTTGAGAAAACGGAGACTTAACCGCTGTACATCATAGTTTTTTAAATTTGTTTACCTTTGATGAATGGACCAGAGAGAGAAGGTACATGATGGCCAACACAATACATCTAACTCTCTCCTTCCATACTGTTCTCTTATCCATGCAAACACTCCACTCATTCACATTCCCCTAATGTAATTTCCCATCCCATTTACATTCCTCATTTTTTTCAAATACTCCATCATGCTTCATATTATCCCAGAACTACATCCATTATTTTCATACGTCACTTCTTCCTTTGTGCTACATTTCACTCTCACACCCTCGTTTATGAGAAGAGTAAGTAAAGTATACATTACAGGTGGACGGGTGTCTTACAGGCGTCCCAGAATCAGAAGACGAAAGAGGAGCAACTCCATGTGACAGTTGAAGTCGCTTCCATGGTCCTCACTCTCCTCGAGCAAGACTCCAAATTCTATGATGATGTATTCAAAAAGTTAATTAGAATTTTTCCCTCTGTTTCCGAGTAATATACTTCATTTGTATATTTGCACATACAATCAAGTTTAAATCTTTCTGCTTTAATATACTTCTTTCATTTGAATACAAAGAATACATATAGTACTTAAACACAGGTGACGCACCTTCAGAGGATGGGTTGTTAGTGAGGTACTTAAAAGTTGTGTTGTGATCCTGACGATGTTGTGACCTCCCCCAGGGAGATGAGAGTGTCACACACGGCCATCAGCTACCAGGAGGTCAGCAGCCGCCTGGCCGACAGCGTCAGGTCACTCCTCACACCAGCTTCCTTCAGTAATCAAGGTTCCTTAGTGCTCCTCATTTGAAAGCTCTGTTTTATAGAAGAATAGGTGAGGGTAAGCCGTTGGTGTAACACGATATGATACCAGGCGATTCTAAACAACAAATCTATCCAAGAAGCACTGATGAGCTTTCTATTCAAAAGAGTTCGACAAAAAATTCCATCATTAAACATGTAGATGATTGCACTTCTCCATCACTGGCCTCAGACTCAATATTTCTATCAGTTTTAGCGAGACTTCCAGAAAGGAGGATCAAAACACCACATCATTCTAAACATAACCTGTCAGATTTCATTAAGCTGTGTCAGAGAATAAAGACTAAAAACATAATGTCATAGCCATATGCAAAGCACCGAAAACAGTACATAGCATCTGTTGTCTTCTTAAATGTATTACACTAATAAGGATATAAACCTAAAGGGAGCATATGAAAAGTTCAAAGAGAAGTAAGTGGTAAAGGCATACTGAATGTAGATGAGACATCCCTGCCCCAAGATCCCCTTCTTACAGGGGGCCCTCACAGACTCAGGAAGTTGGCCATGTCTACTTGGTGGAACCATGGGTCATGAAATGTAGTAATGTCTTGTATGTCTTTATAATTAGTACAGTATGAATGAGGAGTACATGTTCAGTGATTTCAATGAGAAGGTTCCATCTTGAATGCTCAAATTTTATACATTACAAATAGAGGACCAAGATAACTGCTATATTATTGTGATAATATGCTATTTCAGAGGAGCAACTGAAGTTGTCTGTTGTGGAAGATTTCTCTATGGGATCCCCGCTCTGGTCACTGTACAAGAACCTTGGACACATCCACAGGTGAGATGACAGCTAAAAGCTCTTCTTAATTACAAAAACTCAGCTTTCCTGTTACTTCACTTGTTGAATAGAAAGCAGTCCACTATAAAATATTAACTACAGACTACTGTGATACTTATGCCATGTGCAAATGTGGATCTATTTGCTGGATATCAGCCATGATTATCAGGCTACAAAATCCAAAATCTGTCCAAAGTAATTACCCAGTTTCCACAGTTTCATGTAAAACAGTAAAGCTGTACATTGATGTACTCTATGTTGATCTATATATCAGGTAAGTGAGGCACAATGCATCAAAGTGTAGCTTGAAATAATAATGTTACTTGGTGGAAAGGGTGGAGACAAAGTCAACAGGAAAAATATTTCTGTTCATTCAAAGGTTAAAGTGAGCACAAAAGAAAATGAGAAAAGATGGAGATGTGAGCCACAACAGTGATTATTAGACTGATATAGGTGAAGTGGAGTGGAGAATTAATGAGTCAGTTTGGCAAAAATTCTAAACTTTAGCAAGGATTGCTTGCATGATACTGAGCCATTTTTGTCATTATTTTGCAGTTTTGGTGAACATCTGGGAGGACAGGGTACATGTGGTCCAACCAGAGTGCATAGTTATCTTGGGTACTTCATGGGGAGTGTGGCAACCTGGCTGACACACACTCAACACAGTACACATCTCCTCATCCAGGAGGCTCTACTACAGGATACGTTACATTCTGACGTACCAGCCGGCAGTCAAAGTCCTTCTCTTCAGGAGCTTCTTCGGGCCTTTGTGAAGGTGAACATATCACCCATCTACACATTAGTACTTCCTACATATTGATATTCCTCCAGTTTGACAATATAAGGCTTCAATGCAGAGAATCTCTATGAGTACATTTCAGGAAATATATTTTAGGATTCAGGGTACCTATTGTGGTTATGCATACTTTATGAAAATCTTGAAGTTATCTTGAAGATGGGTATACTTTTTCAACAAAAGTTAGGACCACATACTTAACTTACTGGCATAATTTGGTTTGACTAAAAACAAACACAAAGAAGCATGTTTTCCCTCTTAGCTATCATGTGGACATGCTTCTTCAGTAAGCCCTTTAAGTTACTGTCCACAAATTTCACTATCAAGTCATTGTATGCAATTTAAATCATCAGTATCACAATTAATCCTGTATATTTATTGTAAATAACCACATGGTCAACACAAAAGGTGTTCAGTAACATGACACACCATAGTTATGATTAGGTCTTTGCCGCAAGGGTGATGATATAATTTTATACACATTCCCAATTTTATGAAAAACAAAACTTACCATGGTGAGATTTTGAAGGAGTGTTTGCCATGCTGGTGCAAAAGAGCCCAAAAAGAAATATAAAAATTTCCTTTGAGAAGTCCTAAGGGAGTTATTGTCATGCAGGTGCAAAAGTGGTGGGAGGAGCTGGCATGGCCAGAGGCAGAGACGTGTGGTGTTCTGCTAGTGTTGGTTTTGGAAACTCTCTGTTCTCTTGCAACCACCTACTGCCAGAGACTAACTGATGTCTCATCCTCTTCACCTCCTACGCCACTCGACTTTAAGAGCATTTGTTTTGATGTTATGGTAATATTGAATATCTTCTTTGACTGTGAAATATGATAAGAAAGACTTTATTCAATAAGCCTATATGAATTATTTTTTGTGAGCATATCTTGGAGACAATACTGTCATCATCTGAGGTTCTTTTTACAGTTTTGTATACATCTGGCAAGCATGTCACGAGCTGTAGAAGAAGTAAAACAACTTACAGATGAACTATGGCTCGACAAGGTGCTAGAGAAGGTCCGTAGGTGCAGCAACAGTGGGGCTGCATCACAAGTGAAGACCACTGTTGAGACACTTATATCCAGTGTGACACATAACCTGGAGACTCTCCTTGACCAAGTCATTGAGAAAAACATAGACATGGTGTAGTACCAACAATTGCAGCATCTGTTTTCTACCAATGAACATATCAGTCTGAAATATACTACATAAACTTACACAGCCTTGATATAAAAAAAAGAGCTATAGAAATAGTATATATCATTCATGTCTCTGCCTTAATGGAGTAAATAGATTTTTAGCACAATTATTCAAAATCTTTGTACCTCTCTTCTTGTCAACATTACCAGAAGCATTGTCCCTCTTTGAATATATTTCACCAAATACCCCTTATCAGGTAAAACTAAGATTAAGCAATGCAGTCCAAAGGGTGTGTGAGGAGGGGAGCATAGTGCCCCTGGTGGACCAGGTGCTTCATCCAACTCTAGCCCTTCTTCAGGAGCACCTTCCCGCTTCCATCTCTCAGCATTTCTTACTTCGACTGTGGGATGCTCTGTTAGTAATCTACATGGTCACTGTCGCCGAGAAGTCAGAGGTGAGTTGTCTGTTGTAATAACCAAAAAATGATGGTATTATAAGGACATAACTGAGCTAATCATAAATAATCAGTGGCATTTAAATTTTCTAACAGAGTAGTAGTCTACACTCTGATTGGACATGACCAGTTTTCATTCCAAAAAAATGAGGTGGTACGGACAAATCTTTGCTGAACTATTGCATACTTAAGCAAAAAATGGAAGGTGCATACGTTAGTAATAATGTTTACTTGAAAGTTCCAGAAAAAAATTACAAATTGTCTTGATTGCTTTAAAACTTTGAATTTCTTTCAGTATAATGCAGTTAATCAGTGGCAGAAGAAACACATCTGTACTGGGGAGCAGAATCTGAGTGGGATCTGTATAAAATGAGTGTCCTCATTATTTCAGACATTAAAAGTGTGGTCATACTTAACTAATGGTATCTATACATGAGATCTTATGATCCAGACTGAATTTTTACAAACAATTTCATGTCAGGACGGTGTGCTGCATGTCTAACCATGATGTGGATGGGGAGGGGAGTGCTTGGAAGAAAAATATTGGGTACATTCCATGTTGCATGGTAAATTGTTCCCTATTGATATTCAAATATGATAAAATGTTCAGTTCTAGATTTATCTTGCTTTTAATACCACCCCTAACCATAATTATGTATCAATATCATTTGTTAAAACTATTGACTAAATAGTCAGAAACTTACTTTAATTAATGTGTATTGTTCTTCCACAGAAAAAACCCACAAACCATTTCAGCGATGTGTACTGCCTCTTAGAGTCCACCTTTCATCTCTTCACAGACTATGGAAACCTTGACCCTCAGGCTGTCAGAACACCTGGTAAGTCACTCATGCCTAAGCTCTGCCTCAGTGAGTACTGTTCAAGAATATAGAAAAATTAAGTTAATTATCTCTGTTATGTAACTGTAGTTTTGAAAATAATAGTTGTTTAATGGTTCCTAATGACTACAATATACAATAATATACAAACAGGAAGATGTTGAATGATATGATTTAATTTAAGGACTGTACAGATTATTATGCTATATATGGGGTGTATCAATTTACTGTACATGTCAAGGATGTGATGGTTGGCAGGATATATCTCACTGTTAGAGCAGCTGGAGGAGCAGCGTGTACCCACAGTCATACTCATCACCCAATACTATGAGGCCCGCTATCTGGAACAAACTCAACATCACCTACCAACCACTGCACACATTCTTGTCAGGGTAAGACCATAAATCACTGAAGTACTCCATTTGATCCTTGCTTTTCAGATTACAGAATTCTTGCAGGTATATGTCATAAAATTTACTTATACTTGTTTGATTTTGTGAAATGCTCTCATACAGATAAGACACCAAATCACTTTTAAAACACTATCCTTTTTAATGAAACCAATGTTTATCTAGAAATTCATTTTTCCAGTTTACTTACACACTGTACTGATATTCATGAAGATATTCATTTGTAATATGAAGGACTAAACAGAAATAGGTAGGATAAAATGACATAGATGTATCAGAACCTGAAAATCAGATATCTTGGAATAGAGTATGAAAGCATCTGCAAGTAAAGATTTATTTTGCGTCAAAGCTTCATGTAGCAGTACAGTTTGGATGCTCAACACTCCTCTAAAATAATTCTGTGCATGAATGATTGACTTTACACTGCCTGACTGTGAAGAAAAGGGCATATTTGATTTCTTATCTCTGGGTTAATGATGACTTGATGATGATATTGTCTTTAAATTTAGTCATTAAAACTATACATATGCTTTTTTTTTTCTCTGCTCTCTTCATGAAACTTTAATGATTCAATTGATAGTTAAACATATGATTAAACTTGTACATATTTCAAAACTTACCTTTGGTGCTATACTGCAAATGAAACTTGCACACCTTATTATATACCAACCCAGATGTTCTTCAGCCAACCTGGAAGACTGACTGTTCGGGTGTTTGAGGCAAGAGACATGGCCTTAGTCAAGAGCAGATGTTCTTCAAGGTCACAGCCGCAGTATTTTGTCATAGTCCAAGTTGTTCCACATGAAATGTTCCCTAGTGCAGCTGTCTGCAGAACATGGGCAACAAAGGAATATCCTGCATCATTCTATGAGACCTTTGAGTTGTGAGTTGTATACTGTATTGATAGGGTTACATATGGAGGGGAAAACTGCTTCCTCATAGACAAGTAATGGCAGTGATTTATATCTCATGCTTTTAAATATAACATCATACTAATGAAATAATCAATCAGTGTGATACAAAAAAATGAATGGTAAGGTGATATTTCAGTGATACAGGTCAGGTCTTTGTGCTTTACATGAAATAGCATTTCCTGGATCAGCATGAACATATGCTCTGCCACCTTCAAATATTGTTCCTTTGAAACCGACAGCAGAGTTTTGCTTTTTCCTTAAACTTGTCACCTGACTGTTTCTCTCCCATACATGTATGTGCCACTGTTTGATTATACATATATGTAATCTAGCATCCTCCTAGTCTCAGAGTCCCACATATCAACAACTGAATTACTGCAAATACATGTTAAATTTTACAGTATAACAATATCAATCAGTAATATACAGTATAATCTTTCCTATCTGCTTCAAATTCCCATTGCTTCAACATTGATTGTTGAAACAATTATCAATTATCATTATCAGTAATGTTTCTCTTCAATTTTAATTGTAGCAAGTAACCTGCAGAGTTTTCAGATCCCAAATGTTTTTCTTGGTTTGCTAGCCTGTCTATAGAGGCCAAGCTCATAAAGACAGTAAGGTATTCATTTTTTCCTTCTTCACAGTAGTATATTTAGTTTCATACTTTCTAAAACACTTCACATCTTCAACATGACCCTGTTCTTTCTATGTTAAAGAGGATTTTACCATGTGTGACTCATGAAACTGGTTTCACTATTAGCTGACTTATCAGCAACATGTTTACATTGTTAATCTGCATCACATTAAATACCCATATCTTGCCTTTTTTGATACACATTGATTGACATTATATATCATAAAACAGTAGTTTATAGCAGGTGCAGCAACATGGGTTTCAAAGCTGCACTTACACTGCCAACAAGGCATCTTAGAAACTGTTAACAATTGACTTGGAAGTGAGAGGATGCCCAAGTTGACCTTCATTTTTGTGAACAGCCCATCAGGTGTTGTTACTAGTGAAAGCAGTGGATTGTTGCAGCTCATCTTGATGCACAGAGGCAGCTGTGGAGGCACTTTCTTGGGTGAAGCTCTGATGCCCCTTGCTGCAGTGCCATATGTTGACTCACCAGAAGTCCAGAACACTTGCTTAAGGATGACAGCCCCCAACTTCCAACCAGGTCAGTCAGGTGTACATGCTGGGAGAGGTTAGGGACATATGGCTTGTTTATTGATAATATTCATAGGAAACTGAAATGTTTGGATTGTGATTTAAACTCATGTAACCTGATTGTTTGGTTTGATGGGTAACCTTGAAAGTTTACAGTGAAAGTTTAGTTCCTGAAGTATACGACTGGCTTATGCACTCATTTTCCAACCTTCACATAACAACACAGATATGTGTATCATATCAGCAGCATTTTAGCAACTAGCATCACTCCTCATTATACATAATATTGTTCACTGTACTAAAATTTCATAATTATTCCCTTGATGAGTGTTTTAAACAATATGCATTTTCTATTAAATTAACATTTTAAACATACTGACCACTCCCTTCTTAAAGTTATATCTTTCTCAAATCCCTCATTTATCTTTCCATCAACTCTTTTACATATAAATCACCCAAAACAATTCTAGCAGCTTGCACCATACAGTACATACATTTTGTGATACATTATATACTCCTAAGTCTACTTACCTCTGAAAGCCAGATCAACCATAATATGGACATTCTTAGACCTACCCATTCAAATACAGTAGCCTTGGTTTGGAAGGATACAGTCTAAGTTTGGAAAGGTATAACATTTTCACTTAACACCCAAAATATATTCCAATTTTGATATCCTTGCACAAATGAAAAATGATGCATCCCAATAGCACCTGCTTTATAAAATGAAACAACAGACATAGACACAATGGTTCCTGTGTTTGGTTTGTTTTGCTGTGCTGTTTTCAACCCTTTCAACTTGACCTTTGATTCATCTCTTAAAGAGCTCCTGTTCTGCAGGTTACAAGTCTTTGATACTGCTACAATCTCGGACTGAAGATGAGCTTGCAATGTCCTTCATCAAGATGATAGAAAGGCAGCATCCAGAGGTCAAGAATATCAAAACCAAAGGTGAAAGATATTATAAAAAGCAATAGGTAGATGTAAGGCAGATTTCATCTCTGCACAGTTTATCTATCTATCTTTATCTCTGACACCGGTTCCAATTGGAGCTACCTCAAAGGGATGGCCACAGCAATAGAGTCTCCATAACTAGTGAACTCCATCGCTGTTTCTTAGCCTTTATGCCTCACCCTTAACAGGCTACTGGCAGAAGTCAACTCTAGCACTACGTTCGATGAGGCTCCTACCTAATGTTCCTACTGACTACTTCAATCAAATGCTCCTTTCAACTACTTCTACCCAATATTTTTACTGAAAGCTCCTGCCTAAATGTTCCTACCTACTGCTTCTATCTACTACATCTTATCTTAACAAGTGTTTTGTAATTACATCACTGACTTTTTAAGTATTCCTAAGATATGCATTTACAAGGAAACAATATGTCATTCTTAATCTGGTACTATATATCTGTGCAATACTTTCATGAAGACATTTCATTGCAGCATACATTGTTTTACTCTCACCTTCTTTTACCTTTTAGAGTATGAATCTTCAAGTATTAAGAAATAATCATACATATCAGCTTGTTTACTGTATTTAAGGACGACTAGCAAACATAACATGAAATTAAGAAAGAAACTTGCAGATAAAGATGTAAAAAATATTTTTTCAGAAGAGTTGTGGATGAAAGGGAAAGATTGACTATGCACATGGTTAATACAGACAACATACATAAATTTAAGAGGTTGTATGATAGAAGAGAATGTTTTCTCTGGAAATGAGCACCTGTGCTGTATGACTTAAATCCATATAAATTCAATTAGCAATACACCTTTAAGTAAAAAAACACAAATCAAAAGGAAACTTAATGCAGGAGTAAATGACTGGTCATGTTCAGAATGACACATGGGTGGTGCAACTCTACTGTTTTTGATACACATACATGTGGTAACTTTATAAAACTACGTAAAACAAAACATTTATTTTTGTGTATTCTTCTATATGGACATCTTTTCAAAAGTACAATGCTCTACCTTTCTGTAAAAAATCTGACATCCTATATTCTTCCATTTTCTAAGTTTAATGTACAAAATTACATATGTATAAAGCAAGCATAAGATAATCACTGTAGTGATATGTCAGAATTTAAGACATTTGATGAAACTTTATAGGTGAAATGTAAATACTGGATACATAAGAATCAAATACATTGTTAAAAAGAATTAAGAATAGAATTTTCAAAAGCAATTATTTCTGTGTCATTGAGAGTTTAGCATAAATATATAAAAATGTAAATTCAAAATAACCTGCAAAACTGAGCAGTTTGTCCAAGGTATGAAGGGGCAGTGTGCATCTTTGCATTCATGTGGGACAATGAGTCACATCATATACTCACAAATTTTTACACATTTTCACTCTGTTATAAGTTATTCCTCAGATATGAATATTTGAAGATGATGAAGAATTATTAAGTATTCCTGTATGATCAAGGTTGGCCCCAAAATCTTAAAATCTGAACATGAAACATGATGCCTCCCAGCGCTTCCTCCTTTATAAAATGAAACAACAGACATGAACACAACAATTCCTGGGTTTTGTTTGTTTTGCTGAAAAAAATTAATTCACCTGTTTAAATTTGTTATAGATTCATGATTAGATATGTTTACTGGTTCTAAGGCATTATTTTCAGCTAAAGAGAAAGATTCTCAAAACAAGCAATACTGTCTTATTAAGTGATGCCTGCATACTGTATGTGTAATATTGAAAATAAAACCCAATAACATATAGAGATTTGACAAAGTACGAAGTCTTCACACTGTATACATATGTAATGAAATACAAAGAAAATGAAAATACATCTTGATTGCATATATCTTAAGTATACATTACTGTTATAAGATCAAATAACTCTATAAATTAACTAATTTGATCTACAAACATTAAATTCATTTCACCTTAGAAAAGCTTTTCTCGCAACTGAGAAATATGAAAAATAAATGATGCATTCTCAAATATTCCATGAACATGTCGCTGAATTCATAATTTCCAGTAACTTGCTTTGTGAGCACAAACATCCATTCTTACATCCTTGCCATGAGTTTTTACCAATGTACAGTAGTTTCAAAATGAAAAGACTGTAGTGAGAGATGCTTTTAGGTATGCTGAATACGAATCTATGGTCAATACCCAAAAATTCATGTAATTAGTCGAGTAATCAGCATACTAATTTTATTATAATTAATCCAAGGAGTAATTAAAGGCATTAGTATTGAGAAATGCAGTCGTTTGACTTGAAATACTTAATCAGCATGTAAAATAACATCTATACCCAGATTTTCATTAAAATCTGACGACGTTGAAAAACTGAGCAAATGCAAGGCTATATTTTTTTTCAAAAAATGGATTTTCTTGAGAATTTCAGGATAGATGCTTTTAGGTATGCTGAATAGGAATCTATGGTCAAAACGCAAAAATTCGTGTAATTAGTTGAGTAATCAGCATACTAATTTTATTATAATTAATCCAAGGGGTAATTAAAGGCATTAGTATTGAGAAATGCAGTCGTTTGACTTGAAATACTTAATCAGCATGTAAAATAACATCTATACCCAGATTTTCATTAATATCTGAAGAAGTTCATTTTCTGAAAAAAAATCAAGAAAAATCCAGGCTATAGCCTTGCATATTCTGTACAGGTACGGTAATTCAAGTAAGTATTTTTTTGTAATAAAAACTAAAGTACTGTTTTAAATGACTGGCCTAAAATGATGTTGAAGAACGACAATCCAGATTCTCAAAAACGCCATACTTCTGGAGAGATTTGTTACGTGAATATAGGCTTCATGCATATTTAAATACTGTCGTCATAGTTACAATAATGAGTATACATCCCATATTCAATCTGGCTGGGCAAGTTGGAAATGTCTTGTAAGATTATAGCCAAACATTACCAGATCAATGAAATACATCTGTGCTAGTTGGACCACCTGAGTTTGGCTTAATTGGCTATATAACTTATCTTCCACCTGGGCTGAGGATGTGTTACCCAGCTGGTGGTAGTGTGTCCCTTCCAGCATGATATCATCCAAGTTACACTCCCGGCGAAATTCTTCCATGTCACTCTTGTATTGCTCAAACCTGCAAATAAATAAAATAAATCTACCTACCTATATTCAGTAAGCCACTTCTGTAAATGAGATACAACTACCCATGTTAGATCTTCACTAAATATTATGGTTATGACAAGTGTCCACACATTTAACCAAAATTAAAATGCTATTTTCCCAGTTCTCTCCTTACACCTGTATCTAATCACTTATCTCAAATATCGTCTTTAGTATTTCATTTCAGTTCTTGTATGCAAGGTAGGCATGTAAAGACGAAGGATAAATAGGAACTCTTTTGCCATGGTCACACCCTTGATAAGAGTTCTTGGGAAAGGGCATAAGAGATTTAGAAGCACAGATAGACATATAGATTGTGATTTTTTCATATGAACAATGTCTCTCAGCAATTTGTATCTTTCCTATCAACAATTCCCACGTTCAAAGAATGAAAAAATCCACGTTTCTGTATTTTGTAAACCCTTCCTGCTCCTCAAACACACATATGTAGCACACACACACATCAACAGCACTGTGAGCGGAGTATATCACCAGGCTATGTTTAAGTCCCAGACATGACAACCGGCTCAAAACCAACCAAAGTTTTCATTGTACCCATTAGGGATGGCTGATATATGGGTGTGCAGTATATGGTGTATGTGATTATCATCTGTTACAGGAAAAAATTTTACACTTGTGTTGCCTCATCTCTTTATCTTGTATATCTTTCTTTTCTTTCTTTTATACTATTCGCCATTTCCCGCGTTAGCGAGGTAGCATTAAGAACAGAGGACTGGGCCTTTGAGGGAATACCCTCACCTGGCCCAATTCTCTGTTCCTTCTTTTGGAAAAAAAAAAAAAAAAAAAAAAAAAAAAACGAGAGGGGAGGATTTCCAGCCCCCCGCTCCCTCCCCTTTTAGTCGCCTTCTACGACACGCAGGGAATACGTGGGAAGTATTCTTAATCCCCTATCCCCTGTATATATATCTTGTATATATATTTTGTTTTTACTCTGCTGTGTATACACACTCTCATAAGAGATGGGGCCTCATGAGTGTAAAACTCTCTATCCATAAGGTGCCAAAAGGTAATTACCAACACATATACACACCAGTCTAAGCCAGGTACCCATCTATCAAAAAGCCCCAACAGGAAGGTGAAATGCTAGTTTGACTATGGGCCAACTTCCATGCCCATGATTCGAAACATGATTAGCAACACTAACCACTAAACCACAGAAGCCTGTGTGTGTGTGATTACCTATATGTATGATACAGGGAGGAAGTTTTACATCCCTGGGGCACCATTTCTTGAACATTCTTTGTCAACTTTCAATTCTAAACTTCCTTTATGCTTTCAGCATTAACAATTCCTTCACTCACTGCTTCTTAACATCTTTTCAAACGTTTTTTGCTTAGTTTCATGTTATGACCTCTGGTTGTTCTATCCTTACATCTAATAAAGAACATTTCATTACTGACATCATCAAAATGGCATAAAAACTTAAAGGTTGTAATCAAGTCTCTTATATGATGCATAAATTAATTGTCTCTAACATGCTGTAATATGGGTAAAATACTAGATAAGATTTTGTCACAGGTATTAGCAGTAATATCAGTATGAATCATTTTTATTACAAAAAATACAAGTGAATTTTTAAAACTGAAAATAGATAGAAAATAAGAAATTTGGTTTTTTGGTTCGGACACAAAGCCCTACCTGAGAAGATGGGTATAGTTCATGTGGCATGGAGCACAGAGGTAATATGCTGGGTGCCAGTCCCTTGACCACTCATGCCACGTTCCAGGTCGTGGGTCTGATGAACTCCATTCATCTAGAACAAAGTCTACAAACTCTTTAAAAGTTGGGAATGATGTGACTTCACTGACTCCAGTGTGATACCTGTTATGCACAGAATATGAAAATATTGGTATTATGCTATTTGTGTTAAGTATAATTCTATGATGATAATAGTGGCAAAAGCAAGTGAGAAACTGCAGAAACTGGTATCTAAATATGGAAGTGTGTGTGAAAGAAAATTTAGAGTTACTGTAAACAATAATAAGGTAAAAATTAGCAGAGTGGCAAGACAGGTTGGTTTGCCTGTCAACCTGACTAAGTAGAACCCAGAGGAATAAGTTAGACATGGAGGATGAAAAAAAATGTTAGATGGAAAGAGTTTCTATGATGGATAAGCTGAAGGAGGAAAATGCTCAGGTAAGCTGGAAATCTGCCTGATACCATCATTAGCTGAAGTTAGCATTACTTTCATAAGCTTTCTCTAGCCATGTCTGTCTCAGCTATATTTTGTACAAAAGCAGATGTTGAATGTTTGCCTGCAATTTTTCTTATGTGAATCATTTTAAGTACTTAAAGGCATATCTACAAGAGGTGACGAGGAAATAAAACAACTGTGAAAAAAGCTAAGGTTGTCAACAACAGGGCAGTTATGGCTGCTTGTTTAGTCTTCTTACTGAAATTGTAATGAAAGGCTGAACTGGAAAACAGAAAGAGAAGTTTTTTGTGATTTTCTTCAAACATAGTGATGTAAAGAAATCAAAGGATGAATTGGAAAACAGAGGGAGAACTGTTTTTTTCTTTTCTATTTTCTTCAAATCCAGTGACATTGTAAACTTTGTATATCAGGTAAGTTTTGCTCTGCCAATTTCAACATACAAATTTATGAGCTTTTGTTTCCAAACATCTTACTTTATCAAAGTACCTGTGCTTGATGATTGATCGAAGATAGAGGTAGTCTTTAACAGTGGAGTTCCGAGCAATCATCTTGTCCCTATAAGCAGATACAAGTCTTTGGAATGGATGTCTAACAATCATCACAGAGCATAAGGAATCTTGAATGGCTTTCCTTGCTTTTACATTGTTTCGTGGGAGCTTAAAGCGAGCTTGGGCCTGTGAACAATACAAATGGATGGCTGGCCTGAGATGGTATCAAACTATTCTACAGAAGTTGTGCAAGAATGGGATCTGATCCATCATATATTCATAGACCAAAAGTGTATGCTGTAATGTAAGAGGCTGTTGAACGAAATGCATAGTATACCAAGTGATTAAAATTCATATTCATACAGAGGTAGCTCACAAACCAAGTACAAAGTAGAGGAAAAACAATATTAGCAGAATTACTGAAGAGGTTCAAGTTTAATTTTGTAGGGTCAGTAGAGGGAAAAATAATTCAAGCCAAGCTATTTTCATATGAGCTGCTTACTTGCGGTTACAAGTGAAGACCATAAACATGGTTATGTCTTTTAGAAACAAAATAATGAGAACTCTGTTACCTATTCCCCCGTTATGTAAGACGTTAGCTGTCTGTGTAGTTGTCAGTGTGAAGGATACAGCTCAAGCAGATTATGAGGATATTTTCAAGATTACATATGGAGGAAACTGTAAGAAGGTGCTACCATTTCATATCAAGCAGGTATGGCTAGTCTTGTGTTAAATCATGAAGTTCTACATTTCGAAGAGATTGCAAGGGATAATGGGTGAAGAACATGGAAAATATTACTTGATCTAACTGTAAGTGGTTTAAATTTAAAGGATATTCTTCCAAGTCGTAACATGACTATAAAGAGATAATCCCAATTATCATTAATTGTTCAAAACATTACTATAAATTAAGAAAGATCTTTTTCAATAGTCTGAGAAAAATTGTGATGAGCTACAATCATCTCAGACATTCTACATGGAAATCCTAAAAACAATGCATTTCAATCCTGATAATAATTACATCAAATCACCTGTTTAAATTTGAAACTTGTTTAGGATGACAATAAGTTTTCATTCAAGAATTTTTAAAATTTTTCAATCCCTCCTTGCTGTCTTTGTATCATATATACATTGCATGCATTAACAGGAAATGGATAATTCCAATGCATACACATCACCGTCCACATAATGAACATAACTATCATCAACTATACCATATTGACAGAAACACAGAATCTTTCAACCTTAAATCAAAAATCGTCAAACATATAAAACTTTTGTACAAAGAAAGTGTCACTAATCAAACTAAAGGTACATAAGTATACCTTATGAAGAATATGTGAGGTGTACTGCCAATGACTAAGTAATTCTATCCATTTACATTCCTCTGAAGGTTGTGATCAGAAATCTAAAAACATTATTCACAACACACACACACACACTATATATATATATATATATAGTGTATATATATATATATATATATATATATATATATATATATATATATATATATATATATATATATATATATATATATATATATAACGCTACCTCGCTAATGCGGGAAATGGCGAATAGTTTGAAAGAAAAAAGAAAGAATATCTATATACATACATACATACATATATATATATATATATATATATATATATATATATATATATATATATACATATATATTTTTATTTTTTTTTTATTATTTTTTTTCCTCACTTTACCTAGTCGTTGCCTCCCGCGTTAGCGAGGTAGCGCAAGGAAACAGACGAAAAAATGGCCCAACCCACCTACATACACATGCATATACATAAACGCCCACACATGCACATATACATACCTACACATTTCAACATACACATAAAGAGACATATACATATATACACATGTACATATTCATACTTGCTCCCTTCATCCATTTTCGTCGCCACCCCGCCACACATGAAACCACCCTCCTCTCCCCGCACGCGCGCGAGGTAGCGCTAGGAAAAGACAACAAAGGCCACATTCGTTCACACTCAGCCTCTATCTGTCATGTGTAATGCACCGAAACCATACGTACAGCTCGTTTTATATTGCCAGCCATTTCATAGTGCTTGGTGTTGATGTCAAGGTTGTTTTTGTTCGAAGGCTTATCCTTGGCCATCTGTAGTAGGTATGCATCCCATGAGGTCGACATTGCCTACAAAAATGAATGAAAAGATAAGTTTGGAGAGTTCTTGTGCACCAAAACCATACACTTAAAATACTACCTCTTACAAGCATGACATCCATCCCATACCAGTCTGGATACTTTTACGGAACTTGTGACAGAATCCTAATTCCATTAACAAACTTCAGCTATCAGTAATATAAACTATTTTCATATATCGATTATTCATTATACTTAATTGCCATATCCTGCGTTAGCGACGTAACGAAAGGACACAGATGAAAAAGGTCCAGCCACTCACACACAAACACACACACACACACGTATATATATATATATATATATATATATATATATATATATATATATATATATATATATATATATTGTTCGCCTTTATCCATTTACCAGCGCCATCCCACCCCACAAGAAACAGCATCGCCACCCCCTGCGACAGCGAGGTAGCGCCAGGAAACATACAAAGAAAAGCCATGAGAGAGAGAGAGAGAGAGAGAGAGAGAGAGAGAGAGAGAGAGAGAGAGAGAGAGAGAGAGAGAGAGAGAGAGAGAGAGAGAGAGAGAGAATCTCTAAGAAATGAATATTCAAATATGTTCAACATCTGTACATTTCTAATCCAATGTGTCGCCTAGTCACAAACATAAACTAGATTTCCGGATACGTCTGTTTCCCCCTACAACACACTAAAATCTCATCAATGTCTATATAAAGAAAAACGAGAAGGCTAACAACGGTGAGGTCTCGTACCTTCCATACAGGACAATAGACGAGTTCATGGCTTGGCTCATACAGCAGATGTTGGTACAACTTCCTGTAGGTAGCGTAGCTGGGCGTGGCCATCACGTCTTGGTATTGTTCGCACGTCTTCTTAAGTCGCTGTTTTATGGTAACGGTCAATCCTTCCTCGCCCTGGAAGTTGATTACATAATGAGTTCAAAGTAAGGTCAAGAAATAAAAACAAAATCAGGTTCCAGGCTGTATACAGTATGTTCCCTACGAATAAACAGTCATCTCGCACACATAAACTAATCAACTGATTCAGTGCCTGACTTGAACTCAAGCTGCTGCAAGAGACCAAAGGACGCTTAATCCTACACTTGATAACCGAGTGAAATGATCTTTATATTGATGAACCCTTCCTATACAAGAACGAAAGGTTTTCGACGAAAGCTTTTCAACCGATTCCTCTTCTGTTAACGCCGCTCGTGTATCCTGCAATCCATCTGCCTCTCCTCCACCCTTTTACAAGAAACCATTTATCTTTTCTTTAATTGAGTGGTTGCAAAAGGGAAAAATATATAAGGCTGGACACGGAAAATGAAGAAGAGAAACGAGTTATATTTGTAAATATGTATGGTGCACGTTTAATAAAGTATGTGGATTCTTTGCTATTTTTCTTGGTTGTTGTTGTCTTAACTAAATCATGCCCCCTAGTAGGGTGTGCGTAGTGTTCCTGAGTGTTCGTCCAAATCTATTGAGTATGTAATACCAATGGATGACTGGAACTTCTCTCAGAATCTACTGAGGCACGGTGGGAACCCTACGTGCAATCCCTCCTCTTACATAATGCTAGGCACAATAGCCGTACTCCTTGAGCCCCTCTGACAACCTCAATTTGAATCAGCCGTGGCATCAATTACGCCTCTGCTGCTTCCCTGAAGCACAATGAAGTCTTTGTGTCCCAGAGTCAGTTGCCTTTCTTCGATTATCTTCCACCGTTACCTTGGGGTCATTGTTCTCAAAGTGATCAGTTCCTCATACCACAAATGAAAGAGGCCATCGGTTCATCAGTATGACAACGGCGTAGGCCAAGCAGATACGCGGTGAAACTTAAGAACATGAGCCGTACTGGTCCGTGCTAGGCAAGGTCCTGGGTCCTGGGTCTGTCCACCCTACAACCGCTTAAACACATTTAATAACGGTACGCTTACTTTCTCCATACATTCTTTCAAGACTCTCGCATCTGGCCCAGGACTCTTGTTTATTTTCAATCGTTCTAATTGCCTCAAAATATCAAATTTCTTTATTCCTGTGTCGCACATCTTCCCGCTTTCGTCCCTGTAAATTTGCTCTGTAAATTTGTATTCTTCGTAAATACTGATATGAAGTGATTGTTTAAAACTTCACACGTCTCAATCGCACTGTTAACTAATCTACCAGAATGCGATTCGATAGGTCCAATTTTCTCCCAGAACTTAATTCCGTACATTCGAAAAAAAAAAAAAAGTTCTTTGGCATTGTTTTTTGCTTCATTAACTATCTTAATTTCGTAATTTCTATTAGCTTTCCTAATAAATGATTTTCATTCTCTTAATTTTGCATTAGCTGATCAGTAAACTATGTTTCCCCCTGTTTTCCATTGTACAAGCCCTTCTTCTGTCCCATAAGGCGTTTAATTCCATTAGTTGGCCATTTTGGGGTCATCATGGTTAGTCCTATATTGCCTATATGGAATATTCATTTCCTACTCCCTTTTTCATCTTTACCTGGAACCTTTCTACGGAAACATCCGCGCTGTTGATGTCCGTAAATAAACGAGTCATGTCATCCGAGTATAATGTAGTACGTGCCTATACGCACGTCATGCGGTCTGTATACGCACGTCATGCGGTCTGTGTACGCACGTCATGCGGACGCACGTCATGCGGTCTGTGTACGCACGTCATGCGGTCTGTGTACTGGTGTGGACCGAAAGTACACCTCACATTGCTTTATTGTGTACAAAACCAAAAACGATTTCATAAAGAGTTACGTAATTTCACCCCAATTTGGTCTGCCTTCATGAAACATACTTTGAGAGCCACGGTAACATTCTCCACGTAACATTATACGATAACTGGTGTTAGCTGTGATCGTGTGGCGTGCCATTTCCTTTGTGCGAGCAGTCCCGTCCAGCCGGTTATCCTCTACCACTAGTCCTGGAACTGTTCCCTTGATAACGTTTGAGATAACTTAAGGTGAATTTATATTCCCAATCCGTTTGCTTCTATCTCGAAGGGACGACAAAAAAAATAAATAATAAATGCTACTTAGACGACATTATACTGTAATGTGTGTTATCACGTACCATAGAGTTTTAAGATGATGGAGATGGTCATATCCAACCATGCAGTTTAACATGAGTAAGACAAGTTGGGCTACAGACCGTTAATGAAGTTCTTAAAAATGAAGTCTGCCGTGTCTACGGGCATCGCGTCCGCCCTGGAATAAAAAATGGGAGTATCCCCCCCCCAGGGTCGTCGACCCACGGTGATATTTCAACACACACACACACACACACACATTATATATATATATATATATATATATATATATATATATATATATATATATATATATATATATATATATATATATAATGTGTGTGTGTGTGTGTGTGTGTGTGAAGAACAGGATAATTAGGTAAATCGTTTCACTCCCTTCTGTCAATAAACTCACTTGCAGTTGGCGTTGCAGGAAGGTCATAAATTGTTCCAGGCTGACACCAGGTGGCAGGAGGTTCCTCGTCCAGGGCTTCTTGTGTACAGTATATTCAGCGCCAAGCCCTTCCGTCACTCCACTGTCCTTCACTTCAAAATGGGGTATACCAAAGCTAACCCTTTCTGACCCCATCGCATTACTGTATGAATCTGATAGGTTATAGAGTGATTCCAAAAGAGCTTTCGGCCTCTGAATCAAACTGAAGTACGAGGTGTTGGCTGTGTAGAGAAACGGAAAACTCAAGCAGGAAAACAACAAGGTCAATAAAAACACTTCAGATATTCTGGGTGACCTCATCTTGAATGCTTTGACAATCACTGTTCCTATGTTGATTATTCCCTGAGATTTAAGTGCTGTAATTTGCAAAGCACTAACTAATACCTTCCATACTTATGTCACTTCCCATACAGAAAATGAGACCAAGCCATTTCAACAGCAAATATAGCAAAAGCATTTGAGCGCTCCGATTTCACAGTAATATTTGCTTGTGTGGAGGGCGACTCACAACTAGCGGCTTTCGTAGGGTTATACCCCAACACAAGGAAGTCGCACAGGTCTTCCAGATACTGCGATGCATTTATCTTTTCGTCTATTTTCAAAGGAAATATTCACTCTTCTTACATAAAACTTGTACACAACTTGCTTCACTGCACACTGTAAATCGAATGAATGACAAGTGAAGAAACTGATCTTAAGTTACACTGTATTAATTACATGTTTTTTTTCTCTCCATTGCCAATATGGTCGAATCATGAGTGTATTTTTTTCCGGTTTTCTATCTGGGGAAAAAAAAAAAAGACCCCATTGTATGTGTTGGTTGCCAACTCGTACATTCAGTAACCATACGATGAACAAGGACTTTCTTGGTAAACATACGAAATATTTTTCCTTCTGCTACGCTATTCGTATTCCCATGAATTTCATAAATTTCAAAGTTTGACCATGAAACAGGAGTTTAACGAAACAACAATATTTTGGAATAATCGTGAAGGAATTCATATTAACAACTTTATAAAGTTATGATGGCTACACAATAAACTCGTTTGATTTGTAGTTCACGCGAAGAACTAGATAGAAATTCTAACTATTTTGGTGTGGTATATGAGCCACAGGTAGTCCTGGCAAGTCCCACACAAAAGCCCGGCCACTGGCATTTAGTAGTCATGCACACAATAGCCCCAAGTCAGTATTGCAGTGTTACCCTAATCTACGAAATGTTGTCCTACCATGCACCACGATGTAGCCCCAGAATTAACTTTCTGGTAGCCTTGCTAAAGGCAGCAAAGTAATCCCAGCCCTCACTGCACAATAGCCCTAGCCTACACCACGTTCTAGCCTCAATCGTAATTTCTAAATACGATATGAGAAGGTCCAAAGTTGCAAAGCTTAGCGAAGGAACAGATAATGACACGACGCACCCTCGACTTGCCAACGGCCGTACGGTTGGGGGTAGAAACGAAAATAGTATCTACAGTAGGGGGAAAGAAAACGACCGCTGAGGCGCGTAGGAAGTGGGTTTAGCTTTAAAGTTTGAACAGGAGGCGTTTAAAAAGTCGGAATAGTTAATAGACCTGACTCTTGTCAAATATGTAGAGCTAGAACCCCCCTCCCTAAGTTATGAGAGCGGTGCTCTACACAAAGAGGGATCTGTCAGCCTTTTTTGTATATAATCGGAGCAACTATTCAGAAGAGAATGACTCATGGTATTTGAAGAGAACCAGTTTTTTATAGTTATTTTTTAAGGCACTTAGCTATCTGAATAACATGAGGTTTCCATGACTAAACCCAAGGAAGGCACAGCTTTGCTCCAAGGGTTAAGAATACTTATTCCCAGACGTGGAGATTTCATTGAAATCTGAGAGGCTAACTGCTGAACCACCGTTTCGGTAGTCACAGACTATAAACGACTTGAACGCGCATGTATAGACCTACAGGCATATCGGTTACCATCAGCAATACATTTGAACACTCTTTTACAAGGGGTGGTTCATCGCTGTTAATTTTGCCGACGTGTACCCAAAATCTTTTCAATATGAGTGATTTGCTGAGGCTTTTATATCTATTTGAGGGAAGTTAATTAGCTTGATTTGAATGGGAAGAAGCCTTGAACGTTGCCACAGTGGATGAAAATGTACATCCAAAATTCCAGAGTTGCATTCTACCTTCTAAAACATCAAGGAAACTCCAACACACAACAATCCATTCCAGAAAACAACAAAGTAAAGTTGCATACGAGTCTCCCAGGCGGCCAAGAACCTAGGGCAGAGCAACCTGTTCGTCGGGAAGTTGATGACGAAATCACCTAATACAACAGGATGCGTTGCTGGGAACCGCCAGGCAAAACAAGTCTTGGAAATTTATCCTTTTAGTATTGATACGACTGCGTCTGTTATCACGCTGTGTCACAGTAGTCGCTTCAAAAAAAAAAAAAAAAAAATCGTAGATAACAATTCGAGCGCGGATCTTTGACATGTCACGGCCCTTGAGCACGAAAGACACACCCCCTCAAGCATAACGATATGATTCCAGGTGTATGTTTAATGGCCTTGAGCGCTATGTTACGACCCTTGAGTCTAATGGTCCTGGCTTTTGACCTGACTCTTAAGGGGTCTGGAGTTCTGTATTTTTCCCAATACTGAAAAATTTTACAGAATATTTCCCTCACCTCATGAAAGAAACACCTCATTGTTTCCCCTGTAACCTGTACTTTCGTCATTATTTTGTTCTCGATGGTGCCCACAGATAGACCAAACTCAAAGACGACGATGACGAATATATAAGTTACAAATGAGATAAATATGGAATGGAAATGATGGGTTCCTAGGCTAGGTCTAACATTTGGCGTGGGTTGGGATCGACTGGTAGCACGGGTGGGGAAACTTAAACTGTGAACTGGTCCGTAACTGGGTTAGAGCGGGACTAGAAGCTAACCTTATGATTAAAGAATGTCAGAGAACGGCCCCTCGTTAGACGCCAGCCAACAGCTTTAATCAACGACACAAAAACTTTTGAACACGGTAATCAACACGTCTGTTGACGTTTGGAAGGGCGAACATTGTATCCTAACGCCTCCAGGTACCAAAGCAACTCTTTGTGACACACACACACACACACACACACACACATATATATATATATGTATATATATATATATATATATATATATATATATGGATTATGTGAATATAACTTAAAGAGTAGATCAGCTGACAAGAGAACAGATAAGAATTGAAGATAAGACAGCTATCATATCCAAACGTGGTCATTATCAGAGTCGATTATGTGTGGGCAGAGATCAGGCTGTCTGACCAGTCCCTAACATGACTTCGCTTCGAGAACACATCGAGCTGAAGGTCAGTAAACGATAGTAAGAAGCGTTTAATCTTTAACCAGTTTTTGAATATATTTATGGCTGTATGTAATGACTTTATATTCAAATGTACTCTATTTCCAAAGCACCTTTTAAGAGGCAATTACAATAGCATTTACTTGATAAGCGCTTCAGGTGCGTCAGTAAGCTAGGCTTTACCAAATTAACCCAATACTCCAAGAATGGGGAACATCTGCGATCGTCGTGTGCAGTGAAGGGTTAAAACATGGTTTATCATTGGGTAAAAAATAATGACGAAAAACCTAAACTGGAGATCTTGATAACTGAATTCACAGGAGAACCGTCACATCACCATTCAACACCCCCCTGTGCCAACAGTGCCAAAAATATTGGTTGAGATTCTGCATTAATTTCTACGGAGACGCGTACTTGCTTCTGCTGGGGCTGTGGCCTGATCAGACCGGCGATCACTCTCTCCAGGTTAGATAAGGAGGAACCAGCCCTCCACACACGTGGCTCGTAACCTCCCCTCCAAGATGTCTCTGGGTCAATCCTGTCTCACACCAGGACTCACTCCCAGTCTTTGAAACTGTCTCAAACTCCTCCGTAGGACAGAGACGACGTTCGTAATACGTCTGATCCGGGATCGTGAACCGAGGCCTCCGGAGCATGGAGTTCGTTCCTTAAAATCTATCATGCCAAGTAATTTCTGAAAACGACAAGGCGGGAAAAGAAAATAAGAGCTCTTGGCTTATTAAGGTATATACCTGTTAGGCCGTTGGCCCAAGACCTCGCACCCTCTTACCAAAGGCTTCTTAAACAGCATCCTATCGCATTCTAACGTTCTTTTCCAGTTAGGAACATTGTGCTCTGAGTACCAGTGTAATAAAATGATTTATCTTACATAAGTCGTGCCTTATCTCATGCCTACCAATGACCCCTCTCTCTGTCTCTGTCTCTCTCCCTTGGTCTTTCTTAAAACATTAAGTGACCTATGAACCTACAGACTCTTAATCTATCCTTGCCTAAAGCAAATTGAAGGGGAGAATGTTTCAAATGTGTTTCCTGGCGCATCCACCTCATTCCACTACCCCAGTAGACGTAAATTCTTTCATTAAACACACGCACTTCTGGTTTCTTACCCCGTCTTCCTAAGACTTTGTCTGATTGAATATGCTTCAACCGCTGCGAAAAGTCTTTGAGAATCTAATAAAACCGTTCAAATACAATAACACTCTCTGGCTCCCTCAAAGGATAAAGCGTACAGAACCATGGAGACCAGGCTGAGAACCAAAACTTTTTATATATATGTCACGATGCATTTGTCACTCATATGTGTAACAAAGGAGATACAGAATGGGCTATACATTTCATCCCTTCCTTTGTCGCAGTACAGTGCGATTAGGGTGACAAAGTAAAGACACACAATGTTACACTGCTCTAGAGTAAACTGTGTGAGGAAAACTGTTCACAAGAAAACACAACAGCAAATCAACGGAAATAACAAGAGACAACATGAGAAAAGACAAAATTACAAATGCATCGAATTCGTCATTTCTTTCCTGGTCTCAGACAAACTCTGGACACAGTCTAATGAGAGGGCCAACCCTCTACTTTCACAGGTTCTGGGGGCTATGCCGGCCCAATACACGTAATTGATCATAGATTTTACAAGATGCCTTTGATGGCATTGGTCGGCCCCCTTCAAGCCTTCCATCCCCATCTTTATTTTGGTCATCACACTGTATGAGTTACTTCGAAGCTAAATGGTTGCCATATCTACTATAAAAGTAGATATTCAATACCAATCAGATAAATACTGTGACGGCTGAAAAAAAAAAATTGTATTAGGTATCTGTGTCACTTGACAATCTGTAGTTGACTTGCTGTAATCAGATAACAGCAGTAAGATAGGGGTTTTCCAGTGTTCTTAACGAGGGACTTTTCATAATCAAGAAAAAACTTGAACAAGGTTCGGGTTTTGTAATGACTTTGAATCATTATACTATCCGTTAGTGTGGTTAGACCACAGTTTGTTATGGAGTTGTCTAAAGAAAGCGACCACTGTAAGAGTGCAACTGACTTATCTAGTTATCACACTGTTATACCTGTGTTTATAGTATACTTGAATATGTTTTCATGCGAGCAATGACCTTGGACACAATACGATATTCTAAGTAGCACTCCAGAAAATACAAGCGTGAATCCTTCTACTCACCGAGTGTGTGGCTCTTGTGCAGAACGGAACCAGCCTTTAGTATAATGGCGTAACGTTTGACCCGACCCTTAAGAATCAAGACTGAGGCCACAAAATCATCCCTAAGGGATGTGTGATCATCGCTCTAATAGGGATGAACGAGCGAGATCAGCGAAGAAATGGCGACGGTAAGTGTTAAATTACTCTGTTCATCGTCTCTGATCCGTCGAAGCAATGACGAAGTCAGGGTATGGAATTGCACCAACGATTGTCGGCCTTGCAATAGACAGTCCCCCGCTGGCAGTTCAAGATAGTCACTGACCAGCGTGACATATACAACCTTCTGCGTTTACATTTAGTGCTATCACAGAACCTTACAGTGGTTCCTTGTTTTCTGATGACATCTAGTACAGGGTGTTTTGAAGTGGTTTGGGCACATGGAGAGGATGAGTGAGGAAAGATTGACCAAGAGGATATATGTGTCGGAGGTGGAGGGAACAAGGAGAAGAGGGAGACCAAATTGGAGGTGGAAAGATGGAGTGAAAAAGATTTTGTGTGATCGGGGCCTGAACATGCAGGAGGGTGAAAGGAGGGCAAGGAATAGAGTGAATTGGAGCGATGTGGTATACCGGGGTTGACGTGCTGTCAGTGGATTGAATCAAGGCATGTGAAGCGTCTGGGGTAAACCATGGAAAGCTGTGTAGGTATGTATATTTGCGTGTGTGGACGTATGTATATACATGTGTATGGGGGGGGGCCATTTCTTTCGTCTGTTTCCTTGCGCTACCTCGCAAACGCGGGAGACAGCGACAAAGTATAATATAATAATATATATATATATATATATATATATATATATATATATATATATATATATATATATATATATATATATATATATATTACTTTGTGTTGGATAAACCTTGTACAATAATGGTTCTTTCATTTGGTTCTTCCCCTTAGGAGCATGGGTTCGTGGAAGTGCCCATACGTGGCCAGCAACAGCCTCCCAGGTAAGCTTCAGCTTAATTTGAACATTTTGAAGAGAATAAGCAATTACATGATATCACTTTGTAATCATACAAATACAGGTCGAACCTTATCTAAGATATACAGTTTTTTTTTCTCTTTCTTCGTGCCCATAGGTCGGATGGCGTACAGATGCCATGTCGTTGGACCATCCTGCCCATCGTCTGTGCTGTGGTGATCGTTGCAAGCGTTGTGGCTACGCTAGCGGTTGTGCTCCCAGGTCCGTCCTACAACCGGCATTATCCACCTTTAGGGTCAAATTGCAACGTACCATTTTTGCCTACAGGATACCTTCCCGCCTTTTTTTCTTTTTTTTTTTTAATTACGATTACCTTTTTCTGCATATACATATATGCATATATATGTCTGTTTGTCTATCTCAGGGCAGAGTCAATCGAGCCAAAAAGCCTCTATTCAGCAAGAAAACCAGCCGAACCCCGTCAGGGCCAATTTGGGTGGACCAATAGCAGGAGCAGGCATCTTCCAACAGGTACTTTTGACATTTCTAAAGCAGATTTCCCTCCTTCAGGGATGTTAGGGGTTTCCACATTAGTTAGACCGAATTACCTGACCACTTTTCGTTAGGCGGATGAAACCATTATAAGGACCCGATGGCATTCCAGCATGTATATTCACATATCCTCCATCGCGTCAACTAACCCTACATCACGCTTGACTCCCTCCTCCTCCACCTGTCACAGTGACTAATACTCCATCAAATATACTCAGAAATTCTGTAATCAACAAAAAAAATTCACCAAATAGACCTAAAAACCTTAGTAGATTCATCTTTTTCCTGTCATAAGGCACGTCAGAAACGCATCTAACGCAATGCTTTTGCTTTGTAAAATACCATGTTACTGAAATAGACATTAACGGTAACCTTAACCACTTCAACATTGCGAAGAGATTAACGAACATTATTACATACCAGCTGGCGCAGCGTATCGAGGAGATCGAAGCCGAAAATGCACTGAAACATGAAGAGGAAAAGGCTGCTGAAGAAACGGAAGCGGACGCTCATCCTGTGGACCCCAACTTCGTAAAGGCGAGTCAGCCTGCACAGGTCGAGATAATTTGTAATATTTTCTTTACTCATATTCAATCATACTTTTTCCAGTGAGTTAAATTATTAGTTTTATGATCATTAGAAATGGAAGAGCATTCCGCTGCAGCAGGAGTGAGCACTGAACTGGATGGGTTGGCGTGTCTGGTCAGACCAAGTTCCTACTAACAAGAACGTAAAGCCCAGTAGTTATTTACATTCCACGACACTTTTCATCTTCTCTTTCCTTGCTGAGTTTTCCCTTCTTTTCACCTACTGGGAAAAATCTAAGTGTTTTCCATGTACATACCCATACCCTAGCCACACTCTTTGAGTGACAGTTTGCTCGTGTGAAAGATCTTGTTTCCCAAGTGGCCTATGCTCAGAATGCAGCCTGGTGTTCCACAGGAGGACGTGCCCCTGGAGAACCTCTCTGAGCACGATATGGGCCAAATCCTGCCTCTCGTCCACCATCAAAACCGTCAGGAGATACCGATCCATCCCGATTTTGAACAGGTAGGTACTCGGTACTCTATACTCATAGGTCACCTGACCCGTCCGTACTACAAGCAAGTACTCTATATACTTCCTGATAACACAAAAGGTTTGGCTAAGAGTTTCAGAAGCTGAAACTTGTCTAGAAGTAAATAGAACCAGAGGCTCTAATGTGGAAAGCCTTCTGGGTTGAGACTGATCAGAGGAAGACAGACTGTATAGCTTCCCTGGCTTACATAGTGGGTTTGGTTGGTCCTTAATGAAGACAGTTGTTGTGGGAGAGCCATCTCGGGGAAATCTTTTACTCATCACCAAAAGTCTTTTTTCAGAAGGGTATCATCAGTAATATCCGACAGTGTGAATTAACCCCCAGCATATCAGTCTTTCGTTTTCAAGTACCAACTACTGAATAACTATCAAGTATCTATTAATACCAACATCGTGAACACTTTTCTTCTAAACATCAACTGAAGTGTTAACAACGACCTTCAAAAATCCTGAATAAGAAATACTCCTGTCTGCTCCCAAGTAACTTTATGAAACGATAGCTATCAACTCATGGCTTCATAGTTTCTTTTTTTTTATGCAGTCGTAGTAGTTCTTTCCATAGCATCACAGCTACAAGTTCAGGGATCACTTGCCTTTGGCTTCGCCAGGTGACAGTGATGCTCGAGGGGTCCATGCAGCAGGAGGCCGTCCTGGCTCACCTGACGAAGGAGTCGTTAACGAAGCAGGAGATTCCCCCTGCCAACACAAAATCTGGCTCTCCTACGCTCCCGGCAGGGACTCCATACTCCCCTGGGGCACAAGAAGAAGTTCTGGAGCTGAGAGAGGAGGTGGGAAAGGTTAACATAAAGGAATCAGAAGAGGTAGAAGAAAAGAGGCATAGAGAATCGACTCGTCTGCCAACCACCCGACTGGACAATGGCAGACGAATCTGTGAGACCCCAGAGTGTGCCATGGCAGGTAAGAACACTTACGAATGTCAACATTTCTAGGAACAGAAGAGATTTCTTTTTTCCTCCCTTATGGACAAACGTTTCCTTTATTCGACAGACGTAAACCAACTTTCGATGAATGTCACTTGCTGCACTCAGTAACGTTTACGAAGTCTCCTTTCACTTGAACATAAATATTTTTGAAACTGAACTGAATACTGTCTCAGTATAGGCTGAGTGAACCCCTGTGGACTGAATTACACATCATACAAATATCTTTCTTCTCTGGGCAGAAAATTTTCTACCACGGACTTGCCTGTAAAGAGACTTCTCATGTGCATGACATTTATTATCATGAATCAACATCTTCCCCTACAAGTACACTCTCCATTATGAACAAAACCCTCACCCTACAACCAGAACTTCCATGTTTTGAACAAACACCCCTTTCACCAACCCTTCCCAGCTATAGGGATTTCCTTGATACAAAGAGACAATCTAACAAATGTTGGCTAGAGGAAAATGCACTGAAACCTAAAGTTTAAAGTAATGAAGCGTGCATCTAATAATACTTTATAGTCCAATAATACTTTACATTCTGCCATCATTCCATGCCTGGGTAAGTGCCTGCGGATGGGATAGCTATACAAATTGGCAATCATTTTTTGTAAACTTTGATACGACGTCACCATGATTGTCAGAAGAGCCATGGCGTTTATCTCTTTGATCATGCCACACGAGTCTTCGTTAACCATCATGGAAATGCAAAATAACACATTAAGTAGTTGTTTCTTGTTTACAGTCCCTGATTTGATCCTTCAACTGCAGTCAAACGGATTTCTTAACAGTAGACGTGATCTGTTAAGCCATGTACATAGTTTCATCAATTCTAAGGCAATGTCAGCTCTCCACCAAAACCTTTGAGTGTGACGTTACAATCCATGGAAAAGATGGTGTGGCCCTTCATCACGATGGCACATACAACCCTTAGGTCCATGATGACCGAGCCTCTCTAATCATACCCTTATGGGTCAGTTCAAAGGGGTAAAGCCATTAAACCCAAGAAGCCCATGTATGGTCGTTAAGGACCATACCGTCGTACCCAGGGATTGTACCTTCATCCTTACGGGGTTACAGGGACGGAATGCATGATGTTTGTTAATTCTGCTAAACGCGTGTTGCACCTCTACAGCACAGCGCATCTCGGAGAGCCTGGACCTTAGTGCTGACCCCTGCGACAACTTCTATCAGTTCGCCTGTGGTGGCTGGATCGACAAGCACCCCATTCCCCCAGGCATGGACGAGTGAGTGACTGCGGCTGCTACTGTTGTTACTAATGCTGCTACTGTTATTACTACTGCTGCTACTATTGTTGCTTATGCTGCTACTTTTGTTACTTATGCTGCTACTGTTGTTGCTTATGCTGCTACCGTTGTTACTTATGCTGCTACTGGTGTTGCTTGTGCTGCTACTGTTGTTGCTTATGCTGCTACTGGTGTTGCTTATGCTGCTCCTGTTGTTACTTATGCTGCTACTGTTCTTGCTTATACTGCTACTGTTGTTACTTATGCTGCTACAGTTGTTACTTATGCTGCTACTGTTGTTACTACTGTTGTTGTTCATGCTACTTCTATCATTATTACAGCTGCTACTGTTATTACTTATTCTGCTACTGTTGTTGCTTATGCTGCCTCTGTTATTGCTGAAGCATACACTTCTACGGCTACCACTATATACAACGGCCCTCTGATTTACAAGGCCCTGTCTGTCTCACGTAATCCTAATGCACTCCCTCCATAGGACGGGTACCTTCCTGGAAGCAATGTCAAACCTGGACAACCACCTGAAGCTGATCCTGGACACGACTGAGGAACCTGATGCCCCTCAGCCAGTCCATATGGCCCACACCTTCTACAAGACCTGCATGGACACGGGTAAGTTGGGCAGTTGCTACGTACATAGCTCCAGCCTGAGACAGACAGGTGTAGGCAGGTGTGAACGGTAAGAGAAGATGCTGCAGGTGGGTGGTGGGGAAAAAGAGATGGCTTGGAAGTGGTAAAAGTAAGTGGAGAACACTACATGGGAGGTAAACGTAATAGTATCACTGAAGAGTGTTACAAGTGGATGCAGATAATTGGATATGGTTGGTGGGGAATATGAGATGGCTAGGAAGCACTATACATGAGTGGTTAAAGGGTGATACAAGTGGGTGCACATAACTGTAAATGAATGGGTTGGAAGTAGTTAAAGTAGGTGGAGAATAACACTGTACATGGGTTGTAATGGTAACACATAACTGAGGAGAGGTTCATGTAGGTATAGAGCACTGCATATGGGTTGTGAGAGGTAGCAGCCAATGACCAGGGTGGTATATTACTTGTACGACCCGTCTGGGTATCGAGAGGGTTAGTGACAGCTGTGTAGTGAGCCAGCACTTTAGTGGTTGTCAAGCTGTACTCCTCTGACCCAGGTAGCTGTCTTTTCTTTCTGCCTCACCCACACATGGACTCTGGATTCTGTCTGCAAACACACAATCTCTCCTTGTCATACATTACACTTTACAGCACTTAGCTTGCACAGCTCATTCTCTTTAACTCTAATATTCTTTTGGTGAGTGCTTTGTGCTAGTCCAACTTTTTGGCAAAATGATAGGAGCAGTAGACAGAAGCAGTAGGTAGGAAAAGTTAGGTCGGAGCTTTAGGTAGAAACATTTAGGTTGGAGCTTTAGGTAGAAACATTAGGTATAAGAAGTTGGTAAGAACAGTGGACGGGAGCGTTAGGTAGGAGTAGTCAGTAGGAACATTAGGGAGCAGCCTCTACAAAGTGTGCCAGAGTTGCCCTCTGCCAATGGCCTATTAAGGGAGAGGCATGAAGGCTAAGAAGCAGCACTGGAGTTCACTAGTTATGGAAACTCTACTGCCGTGGCCACCTTTCAAATTACATATAAAGACAGATAGAGGTAAGAGAGCTAATGAGTGTAAAAAGATGTAGTGTAATGTACTTGGGTGATTCAGGAAAAGCGTTAATGTTAACATTTTAAAAAATATACCAGAGAATGTTAATAAAGTGGGTTACTAATTTTTTTTTTTTTTTTTTTTTGTCTGAGCAGACACCATGGACAGCTTGGGTATGGCTCCCCTAGCATCATCCTTAGCAAGGCAGGGTGGTTGGCCCATGGTGCTGGATGACTGGGATGACTCGACTTTCAGCCTAACCACAGCCCTTGCCGACCTTCGCCTTCTCAATGTCTACCCACTGGTTGCTGTTGGGGTCGATCTAGATCTTACAAATGTCTCCAGAAGGATTATTTATGTATGTTCTCTCTCCGGACCAGACATTTCAGTCATTTCATCTTTCTTTGCCTGCAGAACTTTTAATAATTTTCTGAAGTCTGCAGCTTTCCTGTTCCTGCAGGGTTTAGTAGGAGAATATTCCAACTTGTCCCTCAGGTTTTTTTCCTTGTGCAATAGTGTACAATTTCTATCCATGAGATCTGACTCTCTTAGGTTTAAGTCTCAACCAAAATTGGTTATCAGATTCAGTTCATTTCCAATGCTAGTCTGTCACTCCTCCAAGGCTCTGGGCTGTCTATGTCCCTTCTCATCCATGCTTACTGTTGGGAAGCAATGATATAAAGCATGGTATTTGTCTGTAGTTCACTACTGGAAGTAGCTGCAGTCAGAGGGCAGTTCCCTTAAATACAAGGCAAAATGTACGACTATCCTTTCATATGGAGTCCTCACAGAAGGATGCATCAGGATAGAAAACCTGTTAATCCAAGATTAAAAGTTCCTCAGGGAAAGTTATGAACATATATATTTTTCTTTGTTTCTCTCGTACTATTCGCCATTTCCCGCATTAGCGAGGTAGCGTTATGAACAGAGGACTGGGCCTTAGAGGGAATATCCTCACCGAGCCCCCTTCTCTGTTCCTTCTTTTGGAAAATTAAAAAAAAAAAAAAAAAAAAACGAGAAGGGAGGATTTCCAGCCACCTGCTCCCTCCCCTTTTAGTCGTCTTCTACGACACGCAGGAAATATGTGGGAAGTATTCTTTCTCCCCTATCCCCAGGGATTATATATATATATATATATATATATATATATATATATATATATATATATATATATATATATATATATATATCCCTGGGGATAGGGGAGAAAGAATACTTCCCACGTATTCCCTGCGTGTCGTAGAAGGCGACTAAAAGGGGAGGGAGTGGGTGGCTGGAAATCCTCCCCTTTCTTGTTTTTTTTTTTTAATTTTCCAAAAGAAGGAACAGAGAAGGGGGTCAGGTGAGGATATTCCCTCTAAGGCCCAGTTCTCTGTTCTTAACGCTACCTCGCTAACGCGGGAAATGGCAAATAGTATGAAAAAAAAAAAAAGAATATATATATATATATATATATATATATAGTATTCCCTGGGGATAGGGGAGAAAGAATACTTCCCACGTATTCCCTGCGTGTCGTAGAAGGCGACTAAAAGGGGAGGGAGCGGGGGGCTGGAAATCCTCCCCTCTCATTTTTTTTAATTTTCCAAAAGAAGGAACAGAGAATTGGGCCAGGTGAGGGTATTCCCTCAAAGGCCCAGGCCTCTGTTCTTAACGCTACCTCGCTAATGCGGGAAATGGCGAATAGTTTGAAAGAAAAGAAAAGATATATATATATATATATATAGTATGGGAATATATATTTTTTCATACATATTCATCATTTCCCGCATTAGCGAGGTAGCAGTAAGAACAGAGGACTGAGCCTTAGAAGTAATGTCCTCACTTGGCCCCCTTCTATGTTCTTTCTTTTCAAAAATTAAAGATGGGAGGAGAGGATTTCCAGCCCCCCGTTCCCTTCCCTTTTAGTCGCCTTCTACGACTATCCGTGGGGATAGGGGAGAAAGAATTCTTCCCATGTATTCCCTGCATGTCATAGAAAGCGATTAAAAGGGAAGGGAGAAGGGGGCAGGAAATCCTTCCCTCTCATTTTTTTTTCTTAATTTTCCAAAAGAAGGAACAGAGAAGGGGGCCAGGTGAGGATATTCCCTCAAAGGGAAATGGCGAATAGTATGAAAGAAAAAGAAAGAAATATATATATATATATATATATATATTTTATTTAGTCAATATACATACATAATATAATATATATTATATATATAATATAATATTATATATATATATTTCCCTGGGGATAGGGGAGAAAGAATACTTCCCACGTATTCCCTGCATGTCGTAGAAGGCGACTAAAAGGGAAGGGAGCGGGGGGCTGGAAATCCTCCCCTCTCGTTTTTTTTTTTTTTTTTTTAATTTTCCAAAAGAAGGAACAGAGAAGAGGTCCAGGTGAGGATATTCCCTCAAAGGCCCAGTCCTCTGTTCTTAACGCTACCTCGCTATCCGGGAAATAGCGAATAGTATGAAAAAAAAAAAAAAAATATATATATATATATATATATATATATATATATATATATATATATATATATTCATTCATTTATTTATTTTGCTTTGTCGCTGTCTCCCGCGTTAGCGAGGTAGCTCAAGGAAACAGACAAAAGAATGGCCCAACCCACCCACATACACATGTATATACATACATGTCCACACATGCACATATACATACCTATATATCTCAACATATTCATATATATACACACACACACATATACATATATATACATGTACATAATTCATACTGTCTGCCTTTATTCATTCCCATCGCCACCCCACCACATATGAAATAACAACCCCCTCCCCCCGCATGTGCACAAGTTAGTGCTAGGAAAAGACAACAAAGGCCACATTCGTTCACACTCAATCTCTAGCTGTCATGTAATAATGCACCGAAACCACAGCTCCCTTTCCACATCCAGGCCCCACAGAACTTTCCATGGTTTACCCCAGACACTTCACATACCCTGGTTCAATCCATTGACAGCACATCGGCCCTGGTATACCACATTGTTCCAATTCACTCTATTCCTTGCACGTTCAGGCCCCAATCACTCAAAATCTTTTTTACTCCATCTTTCCACCTCCAATATGGTCTCCCACTTCTCCTTGTTCCCTACACCTCTTAGACATGTATCCTCTTGGTCAATCTTTCCTCACTCATTCTCTCCATGTGACCAAACCATTTCAAAACACCCTCTTCTGCTCTCTCAACCACACTCTTTTTATTACCACACATCTCTCTTACCCTATTACTACTTACTCGATCAAACCAACTCACACCACATATTGTCCTCTAACATTTCATTTCCAGCACATTCACCCTCCTCCGCACAACTCTATCCATAGCCCATGCCTCGCAACCATATAACATTGTTGGAACCACTATTCCTTCAAACATACCCATTTTTGCTTTCCGCGATAATGTTCTCGACTTCCACATTCTTGATCATGACAGTTGATCCTTGCGCACAACAGTATGACCCATGAACATGACACTATGATAATTGATTGTGATGGGTTGGCCTTTGACCTAATTCTTAATGGTCAGGTCAAAGAACAGGCCATCATACCTATGGGTTATACTACTGTGCTAAAAGGGTCATACTACTGTACTCAAGGAGTTATGTTTCTTCTACTGCCACAGAATAATTGGTTATAAAGTCACACAATTCATCTTTTGATAAAACAAATTCTGAAGTGAGGATGATGAACTAAACTTATGAGTTCAATTAAAGGAACTTATAAAAACAAAATCTACCACCAAACACCTGCTGTTATTAAGAGATTGTTTTATGCATGCAGATTGATGCTGGCCAAGTCCCACTTGGGGTGAAACTGATGGCAAACCCAAGTGACTCCTTTGTCAAAACATACATCACCTTCATGTCTGAAGCTGCAAGGCAGCTCCGAGACCACCTCGGTTCTTCTGTCAGTGATGAAGATATTGACCATCAAGTCAAGCAGGTCATCGACTTTGAGGTTATCTTCTCAAAGGTAATGTGTATTACCACAAACATGAGTGGATAGATATGGAAAACCAATATCTATCAAGGTGTACTATTATATATGCAGTGTGCCTAGCAAATGACAAGCAATAGGTAATGAGGTGTATGGTTGTCATAATGTATAGTATATCTAATTTAATGCACTGAGCATAATACAGGTGTTTTAACAGATGGTGCTATATGCAGTGGCTGAGACAACAGACACAATGTGGTACACAGACGTGTCAGGGATTCAGAGCGATACCGACGCAGGAACTCCTGGACAGGTTGGGTTCTGTGTTTACCATTATTATATGCTGATACTGAATGAGTCTTTCTGCTGTACACACTTCCTGACCAATACTTTTGGTAGCTAACGCCTTACTCAACTGAGTAGCCACTTTTGGCCTAAAAAGCATCATTTATTCCATTTTGCTAACTACTTACGGATGTATATATGCAAAAAGAGCTCTTTTATACTTTTTTATACTTTTAAACAGCATGATAACATAAATTAACTGAAGATAAGCCTGTAAAGATAAATTGCTAACCAAAATAGACAATTCCAGATGAACATTGTCATCATACAGTCCAGAGCAGATGTAGTCTACAACCACCTTATTTGGGTTACCTATATCTCCTGCAATGGATTCTTCTCAGCAACCTGTGTTCAGAAGACATCTTACTTTGATATTTTGACAACTAATACCTAATGACAATCTTCAAATCCTACATATACTTAACAACCTAACGTAACTTCAATAACCTTCTCCCCTGGGATCTATTTTACCCTATGAACCTCCCAAGAACTAAACTTTTCTTGATTTCCTGCAGTTCGACTGGCTGGTATACCTAAAGAAACTGTTTAATGGAACTGGCGTGACTATTACCAAAGAGGAGCCGGTCATCTCCTTCAAGGGAACCTTCTTCTCTGAATTCACTAAACTCCTTGCCGCCACCGACACCAGGATCCTGGGTGGGTCTCATGCTTAACTTCTTACAATGACTTCATCTTTTGTTGGTTGGTAGGTTATTTCAGATTAAGGGCTATCAACTTCCAGGGTTATCAAGGCCTATTAAGGCCATTAATTTTAACTCATAATCACCAATCAAAAATTATGAGAATCTTTTGGGTCTAAGATAATTTTAAGACCAAACATGCTGTCACTACATATACACTGCACATGGTCCTTGATCTTCTGAGAAACATGACTTCATCTTCTGAGTATGGGAATTTAATTTTTTGAGGATGACAACTTCAAGTTTTGAGTACCATGACTTCATCTCCTAATTACGATGACTTCCTCTCTTGAGTGAGACAAAGTCTTTAGAGTAAGAACTTTTTCTTTTGAGCACAACTTCATCATTTAAGTACAACTTGACATTCTAAATACAATGGTCTAAATCTCTGAATATGAGATTTAACCCCTTCACTACAACTCAGTCCTTTGATTATAATAAAATAACCCTGTACGATTGTACATCAACGTATCCACTTGACTCAGCATGACGATAATCCCTTACATACATCTATGCTGTCTTGCTACCACATTATAAATTTGTAATTCTGGGACTGAAGTGTTATCTATGATTAGCTTATTCCACATACAGAGATTTGTAACATATTCAGTGGTAGGGATATGTGGTAAAAGTCTGTCTCATTTGCCCTTCAGATGATGTCCAAAACAGTATGTTTTAAGTTCAAGATCTTGTAAAACATATCAAGGTTGCTTCACTCACTTGGTTTGTTTTTGAAATATTATCAGTTTCAAATGAATGCACATTGTATATCTGTTTGCAAAACAGATGGCACATCTTAATCACTAGATAATTTAAATCATTATCAGCTGGTTAGTTATACAGTGATCTTGTTGATTTAAGTGCAAAGCTTTCACTGTACAGGACTCTTAAAAGAGGTTCAGGCTATGGGTTTTACTTGTACTTATCTAGCTTTTTTCTTTAAATCTCATTATTACTGTTTTATTGATATATTCACATTACAGTGAAAATGTTAAAACTTATATTTTTGTATCACAAAAATGCTTATGTTTAGCAGCCTCAAACATCTCAAACATATTTGAAGTTACAATATCTACTTATAAGAGAGATTTACAATATACTTAAACTGGTTTTCCCATGGGGACTTAGCCAATGCGATGGGGTGGTGGTGGGCATTTGAATTGCAAGAGGAGACAACGTACGCCATGCGGAATGCCTCATACCTCTTCCAGCAGGGTCTCACTGGCCGGGACACACCTTACCGTCGATGGTGGGAGTGCATGACACAGACCAATTACAACCTGGGATTTGCACTCTCTAGGGAGTATGTTGACCAATATATGGATGCCTCAACGAAGCCAGAGGTATGTGTGCATATAATTCCCTATACGCACCATTTGAGGAAGGAGTTTAAAACTCATAACTACCCCAGCTTTCAAACATTCCTCACTATGGCACTTTTTAAATCACTTTATGCTGCCTGTATTTACCATATCTTATCAGCCACCAGAATTGTATCATCATTGAACAACAACTGACTCACTTCCCAGGCCCTCTCATCCCCAACAGACTGCATACACTCTTATCACTGCTTTATGAAACTTTATGCATCATTACTTCAGTTATCAGGGTCATTGGGAGACCAAGTAAAGGTTAGCATTTTAAATTGTATAAATGTATAAAGCTTAGGTTTGCTCCTGTAAATTCTATTTTGGTAATGTATATTTGATGTGAATGGCAGGTTTCTTTGTTGATGACCACTGCAGTACATAAACATTAGATCAAAGGCCATCTGTTCCTCCATAGATGACAGAATTAGTGGAAAATATGCGCAATGCCTTCAACACCCTTTTGGACAACAATACTTGGATGCTGCCCGAGGACCTAGTGATGGCCAGGGAGAAGCTAATGGCCATCGACCCCTTTGTAGCCTACCCTGACTGGATCATGGATGATACACAGCTCACTATGGGCTATGAAGATGTAAGTATTAATACTGAACAAAACAGAGGTCATGCTGGATAATGCCCAAGCTCAAGTGAGGATATGAGGGCATGAGTACAGGGGGTGAGGACTACGATGGTTGCATTGGACAGTACACGGATTGTATACACTAAACACTATAAAGGAACAAGTGATGGTGGGGGAGGACTTCAATGTTCATGGTGGATGACATTCAGCTTTACCTAGGGTCCTAGGGCAAGAGTACTTATAGCAAAGACTTCATTGGTTATGATGAGGAAATGAGTTCTGGTTGGGAGGGATACAATTGTTTTGGTGTGTTAGGACTGATAAGGGGAGCAATATTTACACAGGTAAATATACATATATATATATTTATGTATTTTGCTTTGTCACTGTCTCCCGTGTTAGCGAGGTAACGCAAGGAAACAGACGAAAGAATGGCCCAACCCACCCACATACACATGTATATACATACATGTCCACACACGCAAATATACATACTTATAAATCTCAATGTATACATATATATACACACACAGACATATGCATATATACACATGTACATAATTCATACTGTCTACCTTTATTCATTCCTATCGCCACCTCACCACATATGAAATAACAACCCCCTCCCCCCTCATGTGTGCAAGGTAGCGCTAGGAAAAGACAACAAAGGCCACATTTGTTCACACTCAGTCTCTAGCTGTCATGTAATAATGCACCGAAACCACAGCTCCCTTTCCACATCTAGGCCCCACAGAACTTTCCATGGTTTACCCCAGACGCTTCACATGCCCTGGTTCAATCCATTGACAGCACATCGACCCCGTTATACCACATCGTTCCAATTCACTCTATTCCTTGCACGCCTTTCACCCTCCTGCATGTTCAGGCCCTGATCACTCAAAATCCTCTTCAGTCCATCTTTCCACCTCCAATTTGGTTTCCCATTTCTCCTCATTCCTAACACATCTGACACATATATACTCTTTGTCAATCTTTCCTCACTCATTCTCTCCATGTGACCAAACCATTTCAAAACACCCTCTTCTGCTCTCTCAACCACACTCTTTTTATTTCCACACACCTCTCTTACCCTATTATTACATACTAGATCAAACCACCTCACACCACATATTGTCCTCAAACATCTCATTTCCAGCACATCCTCCCTCCTCCGCACAACTCTATCTATAGCCCACGCCTCGCAACCATAAATAATTGTTGGAACCACTTTTCCTTCAAACGTACCCATTTTTGCTTTCCAAGATAATGTTCTCAACTTCCACACATTCTTCAACGCTCCCAGAACTTTTGCCCCCTCCCCCACCCTATGATTCACTTCTGCTTCCATGTTCCCATCCGCTGCCAAATCCACTCCCAGATATCTAAAACACTTCACTTCCTCCAGTTTTTCTCCATTCAAACTTACCTCCCTACTGACTTGTCCCTCAACCCTACTGTACCTAATAACCTTGCTTTTATTCACATTTACTCTCAGCTTTCTTCTTTCACACACTTTACCAAATTCAGTCACCAGCTTCTGCAGTTTCTCACCCGAATCAGCCACCAGTGCTGTATCATCAGCGAACAACTGACTCTCTCATCCACCACAGACTACATACTTACCCCTCTTTCCAAAACTCTTGCATTCCACTCCCTAACAACCCCATCTATAAACAAATTAAACAACCATGGAGACATCACACATCCCTGCCGCAAACCAACATTCATTGAGAACCAATCACTTTCCTCTCTTCCTACATATACACATGCCTTACATCATCAATAAAAACTTTTCACTGCTTCTAACAACTTGCCTCCCACACCATATATTCTTAATACCCTGGGGGTAGGGGAGAAAGAATGCTTCCCACATATTCCCTGCGTGTTGTAGAAGGTGACTAAAAGGGAAGGGAGTGGGGGGCTGGAAATCCTCCCCTCTCTTTTTTTTTTTTTAATTTTCCAAAAGAAGGGACAGAGAAGGGGGCCAGGTGAGGATATTCCCTCAAAGGTCCAGTCCTCTGTTCTTAACGCAACCTCGCTAATGCGGGAGATGGCGATTAGTATGGAAGAAAAAGAAAGACCTTCCACAGAGCATCTCTATCAACTCTATCATATACCTTCTCCAGAACCATAAATGCTACATACAAATCCATTTACTTTTCTTAGTATTTCTCACATGTATATATATATATATATATATATATATATATATATATATATATATATATATATATATATATATTTATATATTTATTATTTATTATACTTTGTCGCTGTCTCCCGCGTTTGCGAGGTAGCGCAAGGAAACAGACGAAAGATATGGCCCCCCCCCCATACACATGTATATACACACGTCCACACACGCAAATATACATACCTACACAGCTTTCCATGGTTTACCCCAGACGCTTCACATGCCTTGATTCCATCCACTGACAGCACGTCAACCCCGGTATACCACATCGCTCCAATTCACTCTATTCCTTGCCCTCCTTTCACCCTCCTGCATGTTCAGGCCCCGATCACACAAAATCTTTTTCACTCCATCTTTCCACCTCCAATTTGGTCTCCCTCTTCTCCTCGTTCCCTCCGCCTCCGACACATATATCCTCTTGGTCAATCTTTCCTCACTCATTCTCTCCATGTGCCCAAACCACTTCAAAACACCCTCTTCTGCTCTCTCAACCACGCTCTTTTTATTTCCACACATCTCTCTTACCCTTACGTTACTCACTCGATCAAACCACCTCACACCACACATTGTCCTCAAACATCTCATTTCCAGCACATCCATCCTCCTGCGCACAACTCTATCCATAGTCCACGCCTCGCAACCATACAACATTGTTGGAACCACTATTCCTTCAAACATACCCATTTTTGCTTTCCGAGATAATGTTCTCGACTTCCACACATTCTTCAAGGCCCCCAGAATTTTCGCCCCCTCCCCCACCCTATGATCCACTTCCGCTTCCATGGTTCCATCCGCTGCCAGATCCACTCCCAGATATCTAAAACACTTCACTTCCTCCAGTTTTTCTCCATTCAAACTCACCTCCCAATTGACTTGACCCTCAACCCTACTGTACCTAATAACCTTGCTCTTATTCACATTATATATATATATATTATATATATATATAATTTTTTTTTTTTTTTTTGCTGTCGCTGTCTCCCGTGTTTGCGAGGTAGCGCAAGGAAACAGAGGAAAGAAATGGCCCAACCCACCCCCATACACATGTATATACATACGTCCACACACGCAAATATACATACCTACACAGCTTTCCATGGTTTACCCCAGACACTTCACAGGATTTCCAGCCCCCCGCTCCCTTCCCTTTTAGTCACCTTCTACAACACGCAGGGAATATGTGGGAAGTATTCTTTCTCCCCTATCCCCAGGGATATATATATATATATATATATATATATATATATATATATATATATATATATATATATATATATATATTTTGGAAAATAAAAAAAAAAAAAATAAAAAAACGAGAGGGGAGGATTTCCAGCCCCCCGCTCCCTTCCCTTTTAGTCGCCTTCTACGACACACAGGGAATACGTGGGAAGTATTCTTTCTCCCCTATCCCCTATCATAGAAGGCGACTAAAAGGGGATGGAGCGGGGGGGCTGGAAATCCTCCCTCTCATTTTTTTCTAATTTTCCAAAAGAAGGAACAGAGAAGAGGGCCAGGTGAGGATATTCCCTCAAAGGCCCAGTCCTCTGTTCTTAACGCTACCTCGCTATCGCGGGAAATAGCGAATAGTATGAAAAAAAAAAATATATATATATATATATATATATATATATATATATATATATATATATATATATATATATATATATATATCTATTATACTTAATTGCCATCTCCCGTGTTAGCGAGGTAGTGCAAGGTTGGGATAGGGGAGAAAGAATACTTCCAACGTATTCCCTGTGTGTCGTAGAAGGCTGGAAATCCTCCCCTCCAATTTTAACTTTTCCAAAAGAGGGAACAGAGAAGGGGGCCAAGTGAGGATTTTCTCTCTAAGACTCAGTCTTCTGTTCTTAACACTACCTTGCTAACATGGGAAAAGGCGAATATGTATGAAAAAAAAGAAATTATACATGTAGGTGTTACCAGACTCTGCCTGTTTGAAAACAATTACCTCAGGTGAGGGTGGCAAGGCTGTATCACTATGAGTACAGTCTCATCAAAGAACTTCTCACTCTAAAGGAGTCAATATTTCCCTACAACTGGAAGTAGCACAGCCTTGGGCTTCAGGATCCTTTACAAAGATCCTGGGCAACCCCAGGACTTTTTAACAGAATATTGTTCTTTGGTAGCAACGCCAGGACTTTTTAACAGAAAATGGTTCTATGGTAGCTACACCAGGACTTTTTAACAGAAAATGGTTCTATGGTAATTATGAACAAATGAAAACAAATCATGGTGATACTGAAATAAATATAATTTCATTTGACATCACTTACACATACTACACACATCTTGTTATAATTACCCACTGAAGTGCATATATTAGCATGCTAAAGTTATATTGTCTTATCCTTGTCTGTGGTCATGGCCCGCAGCTTGAGATCTCAAACGGAAAGCAAGTTGAGAATCTAGAGAGCATTGGTGCATGGTTTGAACTCCACTCCTTCGCATCTCTTCGGGAAACACCTGAGCACTCGTGAGTACTTCCTCTTAAGTTTTAATGCATGGAATATCTGATACATTTTCACTCTTTTAATGAAAGTAAATCCCATATTTGAGGTTTATTGATTACTGCAACAAGTAACCAGCATCATGAATTCAGAAATCATCTGTAGTAATTTCAGATATAGTTCACTCATGTAAAAATATATATAAATCTTCATTGTCAAGAAGTAGGTACCAAGTTTCAATAAACATAACTTGTTCCTTCACCAACAGGTTCCTCTTTCCCCCGACAGTGGTGAATGCTTTCTACAACGCTCAAGAGAACACCATAAGTTAGTGCACTATAAAATCTCAATTTTTCTTATTTCCTGTTAACCTCTTTGTTCTAAGCTTAGACAACACAGACAATTGAAAGCCTTAATCATGGTTATCTTATATGTCATTTTCTGTTCCTTCTTTTGGAAAAGTAAAAACTGGAGGGGAGGATTTCCAACCCTCCTCCTCTCTCCCCTTCTAGGCGCCTTTTACAACACATATTCCCCGTGTGTCGAAGGTGACTAAAAGGGGAAGGAGTGGGGGGCTGGAAATCCTCCCCTCTAGTTTTCACTTTTCCAAAAGGAGGAACAGAAAAGGGGGCCACGTGAGGCTTTTCCCTCGTAGGATCAGTCCTCTGTTCTTAACACTACCTCACTAGCATGGGATATGGCAAATATGTATGAAAAAATATATTGTAGATATGATGATTACACTTGTCTGTGTTGATAGTATTAGTGAAATCGCACTTCAGTAGGAGTTCATACAATTTTATTTAGCATGTAATTTTTCTAAGATTCAGTATACAGGGATGACTACAAAAATGCAATCACCAAACACTGTCATGAAAATGATCAACCGATAGATCTTGAAAATCCCATTATCTTATACCCCTCTGCTGATTATGCCACATGCAACATCATTGAATCTGTCTTAATTGCTAATACTATGAACTTTAATTTGTCCCCAGGCAATTCTGAAGCCCATCCTTGCATTAACCAAATCACTGTGAGAGAATTGACAAAACATAAAAACAAAAAAAAGTTGTTCAAGATACTCAGCTACCCAGGTCAACCCCCACCACGTGACCCCCATTTATTACTCTCCCTTACAATGGTTACAACCAGACAAAGCAGACACTGCTTGGTCTATAAAGATTGGTGTTGGATGGGAGGAATCAAGTGTGAGATGCTGGGATTTAAAAAACTTTGTTACGGGCACCTGATGAGGTGGATTGTCTCTATGAAACATGTTGTGTCACATGTATAGAAAAATTATGTTAAATACAATTTTATGAACTATATATATATATATATATATATATATATATATATATATATATATCTTTCTTTTCTTTTAAGCTATTTGCCATTTCCCGCGTTAGCAAGGTAGCGTTAAGAACAGAGGACTGGGCCTTTTTGGAATATCCTCACCTGGCCCCCCCTCTGTTCCTTCTTTTGGAAAATTAAAAACAAGAGGGGAGGATTTCCAGCCCCCCACTCCCTCCCCTTTTAGTCGCCCTCTACGACACTCAGGGAATACGTGGGAAGTATTCTGAATCCCCTGTCCCCTCTCTTTTTTTTTTTTTTTTTTTTTTTTCTCCAAAAGAAGGAACAGAGAAGGGGGCCAGGTGAGGATATTCCCTCTAAGGCCCAGTCCTCTGTTCTTAACGCTACCTCACTAATGCAGGAAATGGCGAATAGTATGAAAAATATATATATATATATATATATATATATATATATATATATATATATATATATATATATATATATATATATATATATATCATCCCTGGGGATAGGGGAGAAAGAATACTTCCCACGTATTCCCTGCGTGTCGTAGAAGGCAACTAAAAGGGGAGGGAGCAGGTGGCTGGAAATCCTCCCCTCTCGTTTTTTTTTTCAGTCCTCTGTTCTTAACGCTACCTCGCTAACGTGGGAAATGGCGAATAGGATGAAAAAAAAATATATATATATATTTCATTAATTATACTTAGTCGCTGTCTCCCTTAGCGAGGCAGCTCAAGGAAACAGACGAAAGAATAGCCCAACCCACCCATATACACATGTATATACATAAACGCCCACACACGCACATACACATACCTATACATTTCAACATATACATACACAGACATATACATATATACACATGTACATATACATATACAGACATATACATGTACACACGTGTACATACACATACTTAGTACTTTCATCCATTCCCGTCGCCACCCTGCACCACATGAAATGACACCCCCCTCCCCCCACGCGAGCGAGAAGTAGCACTAGGAAGGGACAAAAAGGCTACATTCGTTCACACTCAACCTCTCGCTGTCATGTGTAATTGCACCGAAACCACAGCTCTTTTTCCACATCCAGGCCCCACAAAACTTTCCATGGTTTACCCCAGATGCTTCACATGCCCTGGTTCAATCCATTGAAAGCACGTCGACCCTGGTCTACCACATCGTTCCATTTCACGAAATACCATAATACACGTCTTACCTTCAGCTATCCTGGCCGGAATTCTGCAACCTCCCTTCTACTCCCACAACTCCCTTGCTGCCCTTAACTATGGAGGAATTGGGATGGTCATTGGCCATGAAATAACCCATGGCTTTGATAACATAGGTCAGTTACTTGTTTGTCTCCAGTTGGTTTTCTTCTTCAGTATTTACAATGAATAATGAATACTTTGAAACAATATTTGGATTTTTCTAATTTGTTTGAAAAAATTTTTAATGTTTTGAAATGGTTTTCAAGGTATGTTCTTTGATAAGGATGGGAATTTGGCACAGTGGTGGAGTAACGCCACTGCTGAGGCCTACATAGACCATGCTCAGTGCTTCATCAATCAATACAATGGCTTCATTCCGCCAGAGCTCACTGAAGTTGGCTTGAATATCTCGGTAACTTTGCTATAAACAAAGCTGTTTGAGTTGTATATTAATGTGAAACATAAAGTACATGTGTGTGTGTAATTACCTATTTGTATGATATGGGGAGGCAGTTCTTCAGTTGTGAGGATCCATCTCTTGAACTTTATCAAACAATTTTCTATATCTTCATAAGCATTAACTTTCAAAACTTAGCTTATTCTCCTCATTCTCTACTCTGATACTTTTTATTACAAATATTACGGTACTCGTTTGAATATTTTCTAACATGTTTCTTGCATCATTCATCGTAAAGTTTTCTTGTTTATATTTGCATCATTTGAGGAACTGTTTACAGAAACATCATCAAACTGGTTTAGAAACTTGGGAGTTGTGATCTCTATCATATATGGTGAGTAAATTCATGGCTCTAACCTTTCACTATAACTCAGCTCTCTAAATTCTGGTATGACCATAGTTACCCTCCTCTTGACATTCTCTATCACTTCTTTGGAATTCTGTAAGTGCAGGTACCAGACTTAAGAAGCACATTCATGTTCTGGATTTAATATGTGACATGTGAACAGTTTAAAGAATATTACCCTACACAGAGCAGAAGAGGGTGTTTTGAAATGGTTTGGTGGAACCATATAGCCATCAAAGGAGAAATGAAAACTGTGTGGGGTTTTAAAAAGAAAGATAGGGAGAAACTGCAAGTTGAGAGTTAATGTATTAAAGAAGAGTTCTTATATGAGATAATTTTAACCTGATAAAAGTTTCCTTGTACCCTGACAGATTAACGGAGTTCAGACAGAAGGAGAGAACATAGCAGACAATGGTGGGATCCGTGAGGCATTCCGTGCCTACCAACTCTTTGTAGAACATTATGGGGAGGAGGCTCGGCTGCCTGGCCTTGATGAGTATGATCCTGACCAGCTCTTCTATCTCGGGTTTGCAAACGTGAGTGTACTGATGGTAATTTTTGCATTGTAATTAGTGTATAGGAAGCTAGAGGATACGTTCTCTTATTTGCAGATGATTTCAGTTTGTGAGGATTTCATAAAAAATGCAATAGGGAAACTATTTCGTCAGGTGTGAAATCATGGAGCAAGGAATTTTGGATGGTATAGAGGCTGTGCCTCTAAAGGATTTTAGAATAAGTAGTGGTTCTTCCATGCTGAATTCTTTACTGTATGTTGTGCAGGGTGCTTTGATGACAGAATCAATGCTGTTTTGCTGAGCCAACTGCTTATGATGTAAAAAGCAACAGTCACAGATGGCCAAGCTGTTGATATTTGAGAAATGTTGGCTAAAGGTATTAGCCATGTCCACTATTTGTCAGTCAGTTGATAACATACTTATAACTATGTTAGGAATTTGTGTTGCTTTTGGTTCATGTTATCTCTTTATTTCAGTGAATGTGGACCATACCTGCAAAACTGGGATAAAATGATTGATGGTGGACACAAAGCTTTGTTGAGGTTCTCTTTTTACTTTCCTTGTAGCTCTTGTTATCCAGGCTCTCACATGTTTGGAAGCAATAATATTACAGAGACGTCTTTATCAAAAACTGACTATCTCTAATTATGTTCACTTAGTGAACACAGGAGGAACTCAATGCCCTGTGCTGTTTTAGGGAGTTTACAGAAAATATGAAATGGCAGCCTTTAAAATCAACTTTTCAGGATTCTGAATTTTGCTATCAATGTTTTTCCCAGATACGTCCAGATTGACATTCCTTGTGAATTACACTCAGTAAGACTTCCTAAAGTTAAATATACATCACACACCCCTGCCACAGGGGTGTGTGATGTATATATTATCCCTGGGGATAGGGGACAGAGAATGCTTCCCACGTATTCCCTGTACGTTGCAGAAGGCAACTAAAAGGGGTAGGAGTGGGAGGCTGGAAAGTTTAGGGAAGTTTAGGGAGTTTACAGAAAATATGAAATGGCAGCCTTTAAAATCAACTTTTCAGGATTCTGAATTTTGCTATCAATGTTTTTCCCAGATACGTCCAGATTGACATTCCTTGTGAATTACACTCAGTAAGACTTCCTAAAGTTAAATATACATCACACACCCCTGCCACAGGGGTGTGTGATGTATATATTATCCCTGGGGATAGGGGACAGAGAATGCTTCCCACGTATTCCCTGTACGTTGTACAAGGCAACTAAAAGGGGTAGGAGTGGGAGGCTGGAAATCCTGCCCTCCTGTTTTACTTTTCCAAAAGAAGGAAGACAGATGTGGGCCAAGTGATGATTTTTCCCTCTAATGCTCAGTCATCTGTTTCCTGGTCAGCCTTGCAAACATGTGAAACGGTGATCAAGTACAATAATATTAACATTACCTCTAAGGCTCAGTCCTCTGTCCTTAACGCTACCTTGCTAATGTGGGAAATGGTGAATATGAAAAAAATAATGATCTATATCCCTGGGGATAGGGGAGAAAGAATACTTCCCACGTATTCCCTGCGTGTCGTAGAAGGCGACTAAAAGGGGAGGGAGCGGGTGGCTGGAAATCCTCCCCTCTCGTTTTTTTTTAATTTTCCAAAAGAAGGAACAGAGAAGGGGGCCAGGTGAGGATTTTCCCTCTAAGGCCCAGTCCTCTGTTCTTAATGCTACCTCGCAAATGCGGGAAATGGCGAATCGTATGAAAAAAAAAAAAAAAAAAATACTCTACATACTTATTCACCACTTACTCCATAGCAAGGCAAAGAAAAACCTCGTTTGCTTGCATCCACTCTCTATCTGTAACATATATAAACAAAAACCCGACCCTTATCCACAGCCAAGCCCCATATTCCTTTCTATGGTTTCCCCTGCACTCCTTCATATGCCCTGGTTCTGCTGACAGCATACAGCCCCCTACATACTAAATTACTCTAATTCACTGTATTTCGTACATGCCTTAAACTCTCCTGCATGTTCAAGCCCCAATCACTTGAAACATCATATCAAAGCATTATCATCAAAGAATCATTGCTATGCATAGCAAAGATATATTGCAAGGCTGAATGGTATGTGCTGGCAATAATGAGTCATCCCTGGAGCCCAAATGAAAGTTTTCCAATACACCTGGTAGCTAAACAAACACTATATGGCATCTTCAGGGCTGGTGTGAGCACAAAGATGCCCAGGCAGTGCTGGCGCAACTGGTTGTAGATGCCCATTCTCCAGGTAGGTTCCGTGTTCTGGGTCCTCTCTACAATGATGAAGAGTTCAGCAAAGTATGGAACTGCCCAGCTGGTTCACCAATGAATCATGGGGAAGATCGCTGTCTCCTTTGGTAATGAGACAGACTGCAGCTGGTGTTCTTTTTGGTAATAAACAGCACTCAGCATTCTAAACACTGTGTGCACTTCTATCCATTTTTATGATGATATAAATATCAAGTCTGATGGAAATGTCTAAATTTCTTACTTAGTAAATGTTCAGTTTGAAAGAAACATGAACATTTCCAGAGTGTTTGCTTATTATAAATTATTATGAACACAAATAAAGTATGCCAGAACATATGTAGTGGTATATTTCCAAACCATCTGTGCATTCCTCTACTCATCCAAACATATGCTCCACCTTACCAATAAAGAAAACCACTCTCAAGTGAATGCATTACAGGACTATGTGAGCAGTATAAATTGTTCACACAATGATTTACATGGAACTGCTCTAAAGTGGCACTTAAATGTGTATCAGTTCCAATATTTCACAGTTATTTTTCTAAATTTCATGTCTGTTGCTACTAAAGCAAAAGGGATTTCAGATATGTTAGTGAACCAATTAAACTTTCTTTATTACTCAGGTATCAAATACTCAGGAAAGACAGTCTTTCAGCATGTTGTATACAGGTATCATAAATTACCTAGACACTGTAGGATAGATAACTGAAATCAAATTGCCATCTATATAATTAACTAGTCAGTAACCAGTTTCTCAAATAGTTCTTTGATATCCATTCATTTCATATTCAAACTTAAAATTTGAGTAACATAATAAATGGGTAGATTTTCCTTTATCTTACAAATGTGGGAAGCTCATTCTGGATTTTTTCAAAAAAAGATAATATAAGAATGGCCCTTTCATAATTTTGTTCTATGTCACTAGGTAGTTTTGTGACATTGGTGTGGTTTTCAACACCATGGTAAGTCAGTCATGAGCTTGAGAATGTCTTGCTGTGACTATTTCCGGAAGAACCACATAACAAGGCTTACATAAGGCATTTAGAAAAGCCAGTTTACAGAACATATTTTTGCACTCAAGTTCATTTAAAAGTCTAACATAAAAAAGAAGAAACTGCATGTTTGAGGTTTTGAGGAAACATAAAGTAAATGGATAAAGATTTCTGAAACTCTTGCACAAACTGTCATGCATGCAATACTGGTTGATGCTTTTATGTGGAGCTATGGCATACAGAACATTCACAACAGTATATGGTGATATAAATGGGTGCTCTGTAATGAATATGAAAATATGCCTTGGTTGAGTTATAAGACCATTCCTATTCATTTTCTTCATGGATAAGGTGATGTATGTGACAAAAAAAGTAATGGGAGATACAGTTAGATCATGTTAACAGAGGAAGGAATGCTGCATCAGTGTATTTTTTCTTTGCTTCTTGTACATCATAAAAAGGGTTGATAATGTCAAGAATGTTAGTTTAAGAGGGAGGTGTGGTGATAAAATGAGTATGAATGAAAGTTGAACAAAGTGTGCTGAAATGGTTCAGACACATAGCAAGGATGAGTGAACGAGAGACTGACTTAGAACAATTGTGTCTGAGAAGAGGAGGAAGTAAGGGGTAAGAGGGATATTGAAGAGAAAATGGAAAGATGGAGTGAGAGAGGCTCCGAGTTACTGGGACCTGATCATGCAGGAAGGTGGGAGGCATGCATATTGGAGTGACATGGTATACTGAGGGGGTACCATTTCTCAGGCTGATCTAGGATATATGAAATAATCAGGGGTAATCATAGAAAGGCCTGTGGAACTTGAGTGAATGTGAGCAAATGGGGCTATTTTTCACCTGTTCCTGATGCTACTCTTCTATGTGGGAAAGAGCAAACAATGAAAAGGAAACTCACATAATAAGTTGAGTACAATGATATATTGATTTGGTGAAATTTGCTAAGAGCAAGAAAGCACAGTTGTGTATGAAACAGAAATAGCAGTGTTGTTAGTCTGAACTTGAAACACCAGATGTTACTGTATCTAGACATTCGGAATGATGTTATGTAAATATGACAATAGCAAAGAAATCATGCAGCGTTAGTGCACTGGAAGTCATGTTTGACATTTGGAAATGATGCTTATTAAAGATGGTTATAGAAAAGTAGAATTTGGGTGATCTTAGAAAACAAGGAAAAAAGTTTATAACATATAAAAGCCAACTCCCCTGTATAGATGGGAAATGGTTTTGGAAACAAATGTAAATTATGAAAGTAGTGATAATGGATTGAATAATGTATAATGAGGTACAGAAGAGCAGTTTTGGTAACAACCATAAATGTAGAAGAGTCAGTGGGAGCATTACATAGTGGCCTCTGCAAACACTCCAATAGACTTGCCCTCTGCCAGTTGCCTGTTAAGAGTACGGCAGTAAAGTCTAATAAGCAGCACTAGAGTTCACTAGTTATGCAGAGACTATTGTCATGCCCACCACCTTGAGGGAGTTCCAGAAGGGAACAGGCATCAGAAATAGTGAAAGATAAATAGATGTATGGGGTGAAGATATCATACAGCTGTGAGAATGGAAGCAGGAATGATGAGGACATGCAGGACACATGACTACCATCTGAAGACTCATGAACTCTTTATCACATAAATGAGGGTCTAAAGGAGGTGCAAAGATGTATAAGAGATAAATGGACCTGATGCACAAATTATTCAGGTCTACAAGTGCATCAACAAATGTTCCCCCAAAAATTACTCTATGCATGCATGATGAAAGTGAAGAAGAAACAGAGAGATGGGGTACACATACAGTGAACACTAACTAATCAAATAATAAACTATTATCATTATCCAATCCCAGGACCTCCTATCCAGGGGCTCCTGCAGTTCCAAGGCTGTGCAACACTCATTAGCAGGGACAGGATGGACTCCTTTAAAGCTAAAAGTTCTTTGACAAGACTGCACTCTCTTTTGTAAACAGATGATGGACTCTTCACTCATGGTTCAACCTCAAGCAGGTGGGGTCTGGTATATAGTGAATGTATGAAAAAGGATGTTTGGCAAACAGCCACACAAACTTATAAGTCTATACGAGCTTTATCATTAACAAATATTCTTACAAACTGAATATTCACGGCAAGAAAGAACACTACAATTTGTATTTCTTTTTAGTAATGCACAGTGTGTGTTCCCCCATAGACCCTGCACTGCTACTCTGCAATATAAAAAGATAATGAAAGCTAACTCTCATGAGACCATGAAATGTGATTCTGAATATATTGGAGAAAGACTCAATCTCAAAGGACAGCAGGGGAAAGTAAGAGCAGAGGGTGACCAAGTAGGGTTGCTTGGTTTAAACTGTAACATTATGTCATGAATTAAGTACCCAATGTCATGCCAAAGTTTAAATGTCCAAAATGTAGTTGTTTACATGACTCATAGTGCATTCTACAATATTCTAAAATAAGCTAATTTTCATTTCTCTTAGGGAAACACATGCTTTAACCCTGGACCATCCTCAAGGGATTAATCAAAATTCATCTGGCATAAATACTCAAATATAATTATCAAAAACAGTTACTCATTACAGGTTATAATCAAAAACTAAAAATAATACTAATGAAATACTGATAATCAATAACCATAACAATACTTATTTCATCAAAGTAATTCTTACTACTGTTCTTACAACACTAACAGACTACAAAACCTTCCCATTCTATTTACAAAAATGAGTTATCTTGAAACTCATCATGCTAATCCCTCCAGCTTCAACATTAAGATACTGTAACACTACAAAATATAATTCAAACTGCTGAAAGTACTGATGGATGGTGATAAAACTACTGTAAAAAACATGCTTTTAAGTGACCTACTTTATTCATTCCTAAATTGATCATTTTCATTAAAAAGTATAAGAAAATCAACAATGAATGGCTCTTTACATCTTCATTGGTACAGTACTTGAAACAAGGCTACAGTGTTTTTCCTCCAACCTTACTACTTTATAATATTCTAACTGATGCCTACAAGTTACAATGTTTAATACAAATATTCTCAAAGAGAGCTATCAATTGTAAACATCCACAAAATAACACCATAAATCATCCAAAATATACGTGGCTCAAATACGTTAATCACATGTACCTTTCTCTTAATATCAAATATCACCTGAAACAATACAAATCTCATATCTTAATGCTCAAATCACTGAGGTATAAGCCTGCTGAGTACAACTGTTGGAGAGTATGGATGAGTGATGAATAAACAAAACATCTAACTGGGGAGGAGCAATGATGCTTAAAGAGAGGTAGAGGATATATGGACCAGGTGTTTGCTTTGAAGAATTTGTGAGAAATCAGAAATATAATTTTAATCTGAAAATATGATAGAGTAAATGACTATATAACTCAAAGAAAAAATCTCATATTCACGGTCAGTAGCCAGTTACATCATTTATCTAAGGCTCAAAACTACATCTGAGGAGCATCTGGCATTCTCTCAATTACAAACCTGAAAAAATATGTAAATATAAGTAGATAAAATCATAGAAATTATAGAGTGGTATTAAGGTAAATATATAAGAACTATCCCTAACACACTATATCACACAAAAAGGTATCTTTAAATTCAGCACAACTTACCTCTCTACAGAAAATGGTGGTTCATGGAAAATAACTTCATATGCAGTCACAGGACATTTCCAATTACTCCAATATAATGACACTTGTCTCATCTCCATATTTGAATCTATATATCTCAATAGTTGAATAAGCATTATTCCCCACACGGAGCATGTCTGTAATGGTGTTAGCTTAAAAAAAGTAAGATATAACTTACTTGTGCTGCGAGACACACATGATAGGAACACCAGGAATCTTGCGTATTCTTCTTTTCAGGTCCCTATCGCAAGTAGCAACAATGTAACACTTATGCTGTAAGGAGAAAACAAAGGGGAATCCCTTTCATTAATAAGTTTAACACTCTTTATTTCATTTTCAAAAAGGGCTAAAGGTGAAAGTCTACACAAAATTGGATGTTATCAATTATTTGCTATTCTAGAGTGCTGCACATGTGAACTATCCTTAGGACTTGCAACAAACTTGGATACAGATGACCCAATCAAGTGTCATGTAAGAAGGGCTTAATATAGCCAACAGCATACTTCTGACAAACTTGGGTTACACAGTACAATTTCTTCCACCAGTACCTGAATTCTGTGCAAAGACCACCAGTGATGTCAAGTTTTGTCCAATCACAACTCAGACAAGTTTGTTGTTAAACAAAAGATATGTAAATAATGTGTTTATCATTACCTGCTTTATACGTTGAACAAGGCAGTCATCAGCATATATTCCTTTGTGAAGACATGGAAGTGTCTCCATACGTGGGTCCTTAATAATCTTTAATGCCAATCGGTAACGCTCTCCCATTTGTTCCAATTCACCTTGTACACATTCTGTCACACATGGAATGCACTTTGCAAAAAGACAATCCATCATCCCCTGTTGAAAAAAATTCATCATGCACCTAAAATACAACGGATTTTATATCACTTCAATAATTCATGTATTACTCTTATTTCGGTATTACTCTTATTTTGGTAAATCTATCATAATTTTCTATGAACTTAAATATCAATAATACAACTAACAATCCATAATGATAACAAACCATAAAATCCATATACTTACTTTAACAATATCTACTTTATTCTTTATTGCAAAATTAACAAAGTTGGTGTCTATAAGAATGCGATATGGTGGTCCAAGTTGTGTGTTGTACTCGAAGAACAAAGCAGATGAATGCTGTGGTCTGTGAACAAAAAACAATGTAATAATAAAACTCCTGACTCTACCTCAATATGGTAGAAAACAAGAAACAACTGAAAAATAACTAAAAGCTTACATACATAAACAGACATACTACAGATGCTAACTTATGAAGTAACTTTCCTTAAAACAATGCCTACCCTTACAGATAAGGCAAGATACTTAGTTCAGCAACTATTCCACTCCTATAAAAACTGACAAAATCAAGAATACGGGCAATTGTGTAAGCACAAGTATGAACATACTTCAAAGTTTCTTTCCCACAACAACCATATATCATAAATATTCATTCAGTAAAGCTATTCCACTCTTTCTGCATCCCATTTTTAAATGCACTCTTAAAATGTCCCAAATAGTGCATGTGGCTGGCTTCTTGAGCACCACAGGAGCCTCATAAAGAGAGAATGGACTCTGAGACAGGAAACAAAAAGTAAGTACATGCCTCTATTATTTATTATTATACTTTGTCGCTGTCTCCCGCGTTTGCGAGGTAGCGCAAGGAAACAGACGAAAGAAATGGCCCAACCCCCCCCCCATACACATGTATATACATACGCCCACACACGCAAATATACATACCTACACAGCTTTCAAGTACATGCCTCTACAACACACAAAACACACTTTACACTATTTCATCATTATCACTCAACGTTTTTTGGATATCACATTTTACACTCATTATTTTTCTCACCTTTTATCATTATTGCTCAACACTCACTTTCAGTCCTTAACTTTTAACTATAAAAGGCCAACCTTTACAATACTATTATACAATCTAGAAAGACCCCTCTTAACTCTTTCATGGACACCATCTATCATCTATTTTCTTATCTTTTTTATCAGTCATACTCTGGTCTACTTGACTTCTCTATACTTAAATCACTAGCATTATCCATTCTTTTACTCAAAATATGTACTTGCAATACTCATACCCACTGATACACTTATTCAACATTTCTTTTCATTGTTTTCTCACTGCAATCCATAGCAACTTAAACTACTTTCATTGTTTTTCCCATACATTCAAAATGAGCTTCCATACCTTCTCTACCATCATAGATCACATATCTGTTTCTACCATCATAGATCACATATCTGTCTCTACCATCATACATCACATATCTGTCAGTCTTAAGTTCCCTGAGAGCAAACAAGACTATTCTAATCCAATTTATGCCAGGAAGAGAGGCATGAAGTAAGGGTGAATGCAGGGATTGGCTAAAAGTAATATTTGAACAAGGCATAAGAAGCAGCATTATTTTCAGCTTGCCAAAGGCTCAGAGAACAGCTAAAATATTATATCCTTGTCTGCACACAAGGCTCAACTTATACTGTATAGCACACAACCTCACAACCATGATATGATGAATCATCTCTACCTAACTTCCTACCATGAAAGTGATAGCAACCCTTTACTAATGCATCCATTGAGATTAGACAAAACTGAGGAAAACACTTTTATATCCTTGTTCTTTCTGTCTTAATTAACACTGGAGCTATTAGAAATATAAAGACAAAGCCCAAAGCAACATCAATAAAGAGAAATTGTAAATCTTACGCTTCAATTATTTTCTTTTCATGAGGATCAGGTATTTTCTTCTTTTTTGGCATTCGATCTTCCTCTTTTCTGAAAAGAAAAAGAAGCTTATCAACATTTCCAAGTTAAATAAAATACAGAAACTGACAAACAATATATATTCCAAGACTTACCTCTACAACACATTCAGTTACTAGACTTCATAATGCAAATTTGGCCCTACTCATGTTGGACAAAACAACAGAAATAAATTCCACAAACTGAGAAATATCATTTTTGGGGAATGTAAGCTTCAACTTCTGTAAATCTATGTTTTCTTAACTTTTCCATTCACATGGAACCACAGCTGTTTATCTTGATTACAAAACCACTTTTTCAAAGCCTCTTTCTTCCTCTAACTCCACCTTGGATAACTCTAACATTCCCACAACCCATGTTGCAGGCTCAAACTAACCACAAGCCTTTCCCCATATTTTCTTTAATACTGTTTTAAAGGAATGTTCCCCTGAACTCATACCTGCACTTGCTTGTCTTTTCCACAACTGCTTGAAAATCAATTTTCCTTTTATCTTGGAGGAATGTACGGGTACAGATCACTCTGAACCTTTCAGTTATTACTGTGTTACCTCGACTCATACTCTTCCCAAAGTTTTTGTATTTTTTACCTTCCATTTTTTAAACATCTCAAATCTCTGACTTCTCTTGAATCATCAGCAAAGCTTTCACATGGCAAGATCCACTGGTGATTTCCTTTCCTTTCTTATCACTGTCAGGTCAGCATCTCTGGGAGACTGGGAAATCCTATGTTGCAGTTCTTGATATACAGAAAGCACTGGAGAGCATGGGCATCAGGGTTGATTTTTAGGCTTCCCTCATTGGCTTTCTTCCTCCACTATTTTCTCAAGTCCAGTTTCCTCTTTGGCCAGTCTATATCTGGATTTGTATCCGGATTACCCTCTTCAACTTTCCCTATCAACAGCAGTCCCTCAGGGTTCTGTTCTGTCTCCCTCACTCTTCGTCCTTTTCATTATGAATCCTTGTCTTCAACAGATAACCAAATGCATTAATATGCTGACAACTCAATGGTGCATTCCTCAGCTTCATTCAGTTCTGCCCGATTTCCTCTCACTTGATCTACACCTTGATTCATCATAACTGCCTTTAAAACTAAGGGTTTTGACATATTTCCTAGTGAGGGAGTCACAGCCAAGTCTAATGTCTCTAAAAGCCAATGGCTTCTTAATTCCCTTTCTAGAATCCTTCAAAACTTTCTCTTCTCCTGTGAAGGTTCTATAATTCCAACATTCAACACAATAAATGTAATTCATGACACAGTAACATCTAATCTTTCTTGGAAACTCCATTTCAAAGAAATGGCTATATCTGCTTCTTAATTAACTTGGAGTTGTGTCCAAACACTGAAAGTAATTCTCTACTGCTTGTAGTTCAGACTTCATAAAAGTGATTCATCCTTGTAAGTAGAATCAAACATATATACTGAACACTGTTACTCAACAGAGTCAAGCCCAAAGCAATCCAATTTATCAACTCTCCTAATCTGCTCTCAGTGCTTGACCCACTTACCCAATGCAGCCGTGTTTGTTCTTTTGCCCTCTTCTATGGATTATATTTAGGTTTCTGCTTCCAAAGAACTGGTGGGCTGTGTGCACTCACCATTAGCTAGACCATGTAATAACTAACAAACTATCAACTCAAATGATTACTGTGTGGCTGCTAGTAACTCATAGGTGAGCCATTTTCACTGTCCTTCTCATGTCTTCCTTAACAGCAATGAACTATCCTTTTTCTACATCTTGGGTGCTCCACCTCCTTAAAAACTCTTGTATCATTTTTCTTCTGTGCTCTTTACTTTTCTCCCTTTTTAGGTCTTTCTTATGTTTCATTATCTTATCTGAGACTGAAGCCAATGACACGAAATAGATGCATCTCTAACATAGCCAAAGACATATGGGAAAAATGTAAGTTTTGAAAGCAAAAATTCCCTTTTCTCTCTAGGACAGTGTCTTAAAGCTAAAGAGATTCTCTGGGAATACTTAGCTTGGGATTATGCCTGTCCCCCAATAATTTGTAAAAAGGTAACAGCCTTCCTTGGCAACAAGCCATGGTGTTCACAACCAATTCCTATAAACAGGAGCTGTTTTACAAACTTCACCTGCAGCCGCCTTGGGTGTTCGCAAAAGGTTGTTGCTTTCTCATCAAATTGAGACTGTAGGCTGAAACCTAACCCAAGTGTTCCATGGGAATCTTTCATGTTCACTGGACAGATCATAAAGAGAGAAACAAATGGAACACTAAAATTTCAGAAAACCAAGTGGTCCAATGTATAATACATATGATTTTATCAAATATGAAAAATCTTGTTTGAAAGCCTCAATAACTTTTGTTGTATTATGATAAGTCTTTGTTAGCCAGACATCTAACTGTTCAATTAAAAACAAAAAAGCAACAAGGTAATACATACAATCTAGGGTCACTTAAGCTGATCATCCGTTTCATCACAGCAAACTTTCTTGTCTTCTTTGCTTTTGGCTGAAAGAAAATGTACTTCATCATTTTTCTAGACAAAAATGTTAAAGAACAAAGGATGTCTCTGTACATGAATTTCAGTGCAATTCTCTTGAGAGTACTAACTAAATAACTTGAAATTTTTATGTATATCATGAAATGAATTTCATTTACAGTGCACTACTGTTACTACAAAGTTACATGAAAGTCTTCAGAGCAAAAACATTTACGTAAAATACAAAACATAATGTAGAGTGGTTTGATTATGTAGTTTATAATAAATACAGCTCACAGCACATTTGATTTACTAAAGAATATTTAATAAAATAAAGTCAGGATGCATTAATTGAGCAAAATGTAAATAACTTGATTGTTCCAAACCATAAACCAAAATTCTTACACACGATAAAATTCACATTATATACAAATATTGCAACACTGGCCCTTGTAATATGAAAAAAGTCTATATATAAAGAAGAATAGATAATAGAGTCCTCTGCTTTCCAACATTACACATCCCATCATTACTAATGTTTAATCAGCAAACAAATATTACTGATATTTTCCCTTCTGCCAGTTTATTACTGAAGTTCCAAATTTTCTTTGGGAGGAAAAGTTTTTACAATGTGAACATTCCTGTAAATTTCAATTCTAATAAAAAAAATATAAATTTCATTAAGTTCATTTGAAATGCAAGAAAAATGTAATAACACCCAGTTAGAAAACTTAGTTAGCCTCCAACAAGAGGCCCCCTTACCAAGACCGAGCTCCTAGAGTTAATAATGTTGAAAATTAAGTGACACATTCCCTCCATGTGTAAAGTTATCAGCACTGCATGGATTACGAACAGTAATGCCTTATAATCTAACCTGACATACCCAAGAAGTGGGTACTTTGTATAAATCCACTTAAAAACCTGGAACAATGAAAGTTAAGCATTGTCGGTATAAAACTGTACCATCCAATCCTACCATGTGTTTGTAGAACTGTCTGGCAAACTTATCATTACAAAGAAATATTTTCGTCACCATAAGTATGCCCCTAAAATACAACTTTAATGCGACTTTCTGCTTAAGGGAAAACAATACACTAGAAATTATACGTATTTCTTGTAAAACTGTTAAACAACTTACCATTTTTCAGTGAGTTATGATAGCCTAGCAGATGTAAGAAAAATTCGTCTCCATCCGGTGAAGTACAGTCACAGACCTTTGGAAAGAGTAAGTAAAAATGTTCACTCAGACCCTGTAAAATCAGTAATACACTTAAATCTAATGGAAATTTGTAGTCTATTATCTATGTAAACGATTTGTTTAGGCATTAAACCAAAAAAAAGAGAGAGTATTAATCAATTACTTGTACTGGATCTAAACGAATAATGTGTAGAAGGATAGTAATTATAAGTTTATTTTCTTTATTTTGAGTGATAAAATCAAAAGTTGAAGCAATCAAATGTTAAGAAATATATACAATTCATACAACTGAAATAAATCTGTAAGAAATTATCATTATATACGTGAAAATAGAAAGAACTGTAAGTGTGTGGCTGTGGCAGTATTTCACATTTGGAATGTTGCAAGTCCAAGAATGTTATATAAAAAGACAATGGATTATTCAATTGAAAGAATCTGATTATCTGTTTAAATTCAAAATTTAGAGGAAAGTCTCTAATTACCACGTTGATCATCCCATCCCTTTAAACCCCCACGTTTATAAATGGGCTCTCTTCCTGAGGCATCTGACTTACAGCTGGGAACGGCTGGATTAAGGCCACGAGACAGCTGACTTCCCTACTCACTAAGAAAGACGTAAACAATCCCTCTCTATATCTTCCCCGTGGAAGCGAGGTTGTCATCTTAATGAAAAAGTTTATGAATCATTCCCGTTTCTCGTTTGTCTCCGGTAGGAGCGCGAGTGATTTAAAGAACTGTTTGTTTACAGAAATGGCTTTAAATAAACATTCCTCATCAGAATGGACTGGATTATGGTGATCTCGTATGCTGTTTAAGGAAATCCACAGTTTAATCGTGGTTATTACATCTCCATGCATTCAAAATAATGAAATTCTGTTGTCACTATGATTTTGAATAATTCAAAAGTTACACAATAATAGCAGGCATTCGTGATCTTTAAAAGGCAGTAGTCCAAACTCAGTGAGGACCCTCTTATCACAAAATCACAGACAACATACATGACTGAGTGTTGGTAATTGATCTTGCAATCATGATTACTTAAAATCTTCAGCATACAAGAAACATATGAAGCCCTGGTAGTACATACCACCACTTATGAGGCATTGAGAAATAACAGTGACGTTTTTCTAAGCAAATTATGGCGTCAGAATTAAGTTTGTTTCAATGGGTTTAATTCCATAAAATACTTATTCAAATGAATTCAAATCCATGAAATATTCAATATCTTGTGAATAGCTTCTTGAATTGCTTTAATGTCTGTGATTAGCTCCTCGAAATACTTAATTTCTTGTGCTAAGAGTCATGGAACACTTTAAATCTAGAATATAGATCCATGAAATAGTCTATTATTGGTGTTTAAAGCCAAGAAATATATCATTCCTTGTGTTGTCAACCATGAATCCTTTACATAAGCCATGCCTTTCGTCGCTGGTGGTGTGGGAGGGCGACAGTGCAGCGAATCCTTGAGGGTTACGTAAGGACTTGTCTTGGTAGGCCGAGAATCAACCAACCAACCAACTAACCAACCCCCGTATGTGTGTGTGTGGGTGGGTGTAAACAGACATTACGAAAACTATGCAGGTGACGCGGGGTTTGTTACGGGAACCCGACGCTGTGACGGTGACGAGGTTCGTACCACAGCGAAGCACTGGTGACCTTGGTGTGAGACTGGCTTTGGGACGAGTGGTGTGAGGCATGTGCGAGTCAGGGACAATGTGTGAAGGCGGGAGGGACGTGCGAGGACGTGGGATAGTGAGAGTAGGTCGAGGTCAGTGAGACGACGTGTAGGAGAGAGGTCCACTAAGAGCCTGTATAGCCGACATCTTGTTGGGGGCCCCCGTGATAAGGAGCGACATAGTTATATAATGAACGTCGCTCCACACGGAGACAGAGGCGACTGGGTCTGGCGCAGGGATGGAGGGCTGGGGCAGTGGTGGAGGGCTGGGGATGCCTGGAGGGTGGTGGGGGACAGAGTAGAGTGAGGAAATGGTGGGAGGTAGTAACCAGATTTTAAATACTCTTATTCAAACTTTGATTTCCCATATTAAGATTTTCCTGTCATGATGTATATATATTTGTAAGCCTAAGTTATCTAATATAAACCTTATTAGTACTTCGAATTAAGTTTGTTCCCAATTTATAATAACTTTTGATGGGTAATTAGAGAATGATTTGGTGGAGTAAATCGGCAACACGCAATTCACTCAAATCTGTCAACAGATTTTTGTCAACCGGGGCAAATCTAGGGTAAGATTTTATCCTTTACGATGATTGGATGAATGTAGCATTGCCTACGTTTCCAAAGGGCGTATACATGGTATTAGAGTTTATGTTTACCATGGTGAAATTAATGTATTGCTGTATAATTGTTAACGTCTCATTACTGTAGAAAATGTGTAACTGTATATCATAGTATTTGTCTTTTGTATTACTGTGTGGCTGTATTGGTTTGCCACTGTTACTGTATTGCTGTACTGGTCAGTCACTCTATTATTAATTTACTGGTCATTAATTTCGCCATTGCATCACTGTCATGGAACGTCCTTGTCACTGTATCACCATAGTAGACTGTTACTGTATTACTGCCTTTATGTTTGCCTACATCACTGTATATGTGCGTCCTTACGCTTCCAGACTACTGTGTCACTGTTCGTGACTTGTCGTCTTCTCGCTGTGCTACAGAGGAAACCCACGTCTCTTGAGCTTCCCCATGACGACCATGGGGAGCTTTTCTTTTAACGGAGAGAGAGAGAGAGAGAGAGAGAGAGAGAGAGAGAGAGAGAGAGAGAGAGAGAGAGAGAGAGAGAGAGAGAGAGAGGTGGTGGTGGTGGAGGGGGCACGTTTCTACCCTAGCAACAAGACTAGCCATCAAGGTCTGGCTGGGAGGTCACTCGGTACCTCTCCCCATCTCTCAAGCCCCACCCCAACCCCCCACTCAACCAAATCCCTCCCCCCTCAACACACACACACACACACACACCCACACACACACACACACACACACACACACACACCCATGACATGAAACTAAGCAAAAAAACATGTTCTAAAAAACATAAAGAAGTCCTTTAACTGCATAAGACTGAATGTGTAGTACATGAAGAGGGGACACGGAAGTTTAAGAAAATGTTTGACAGTAGAGACGGTTCAAGAGATGGGGACGCCACGAGTGTAACACTCCCTCCCTTTATAAAACAAACATGTTATTACAAATATGTACTACACACACACACACACACACACACACACACACACAGGATCATGGAGGTATATTGACGACAAGATGTTCCACAAGACATGTTCATGATGGATATATACACAAGCACCGACGCTGCAGTACGCCGTAAGCGTCTGGTCTCCTTCCTTGAAGAACTACATTAGAGTTGCTAGAGAGAGTACGGAAGAATGCGACTAGAATGTTACTAGAAGTGAGTGGAATGAGCTACGAGGAGGGTAAAATGGAGGTATATTGACGACAAGATGTTCCACAAGACATGTTCATGATGGATATATACACAAGCACCGACGCTGCAGTACGCCGTAAGCGTCTGGTCTCCTTCCTTGAAGAACTACATTAGAGTTGCTAGAGAGAGTACGGAAGAATGCGACTAGAATGTTACTAGAAGTGAGTGGAATGAGCTACGAGGAGGGTAAAATGCCTTCATTTTCCCCACAGTAGAATCATGACGAAAGAGCCGATAACTATGCACAGATCTGTAAGAGGCCATGAAGGAGTTACCCACACGACAGAACGTATATATATATATATATATATATATATATATATATATATATATATATATATATATATATATATATATACACAAGAGAGAAATATAAGTCAGTTGATATACATCGAAGAGACGAAGCTAGGACGCCATTTGTGTCTCCCCTGATGATGTGATTATTACACGAAAGTGCACTTGGGAACTTATCGTGTTTCATTTTCCCCGTGGACTCATAGGAATATCTTGATCACGTACAAAATTGTGATCCTTTCCAATATATATATATATATATATATATATATATATATATATATATATATTATCCCTGGGGATAGGGGAGAAAGAATACTTCCCACGTATTCCCTGCGTGTCGTAGAAGGCGACTAAAAGGGGAGGGAGCGGGGGGCTGGAAATCCTCCCCTCTCAATTTTTTTTTTTAATTTTCCAAAAGAAGGAACAGAGAAGGGGGCCAGGTGAGGATATTCCCTCAGTGGCCCAGTTCTCTGTTCTTAACGCTACCTCGCTAACGCGGGAAATGGCGAATAGTTTGAAAAAAATATATATATATATATATATATATATATATATATATATATATATATATATATATATATATATATATATATGGACTTCTATTAGGGTTGGACAGTTGGGTGGACGGAAGCGTAGTGGTGCTGTACTGATTAGGAAATGGTTGATGACTGTGTTCTCTTGGATGCTGCGTGTCATAGGTCCAAGGCATTACCTCTCTCATCACGTTTACTCCCCCTGTAAGTCTACGCTGGGGAATTCAGGGTCCATAAAGGTGGTGGTTTGTGTAGTGGCCAGCTAAATGATACGTGTGTGGGGGTGTGGGTTGTTTGTGTATGGGATGGGTACGTGTCGGTGTGTCTGTTTGTGTATAGGAGAGTATGTAGGGGGGTGGCTATTTATGTATGTTCTCCTCATATGGTTATATGTACCTGTGAAGTGCATCTGGAAATCATCTATGGGTAATTCTCTCTCTCTCTCTCTCTCTCTCTCTCTCTCTCTCTCTCTCTCTCTCTCTCTCTCTCTCTCTCTCTCTCTCTCTCTCTCTCTCAGAACAGATTATTCTGGTCGACAGACGTCAGCCTCCAAGAACCTCTGAACGGCTTTCTGACATCTTGAAGAGAGACTTCAAGTCACCTTGAAATACTTCCTGACATCATTAGACTAAATTTAGCCACCTTGGGGTTCGTCATGACATCAGTATGTAGACTTTAGTCACCTTGAACACCTGACATCTTGAGATAGAACTCAGTCACCTTGAACACCTGGCATCTTAACACAGGCTTCAGTCACTTTGGAACACCATCTGACATCATAAGACAGACTTCAGAGTCCTTAGAACAACCTCCTGACATCATTTAAAGGTGTGATCCAATACGTTAACTCATAAAAAGAGGAAAAAAAAAAAAAACTGGAAGCCTTACAGGGTGACATGGGTGTGTTCTGTTTACATTAGGGAAAAGGGCCTTCACACTCCTCACCCCCCCCCCCCCACCTTTTGCTGTTCCCATCCGTAGTTCGTGTCGTGAAGAGAGAGAGAGAGAGAGAGAGAGAGAGAGAGAGAGAGAGAGAGAGAGAGAGAGAGAGAGAGAGAGAGGCACTGGTCATTGTTTCGAGATCTCGTGCTTCTGTGTGAACTGAACAACAATGAGTTGCCACGTCGTCTTTGTCTGTTGTCCTTGCTTGTACCCCGACATCCCCCCCATCCTCCAACCACACACACACACACGCGCGCGCGCGCTCCCCCGTCACCCAAGTGGAGACTAAAATGTTCACAACCTCTCCCATGTTGTCAGTTCCCACCACACGAAAAACTCGACCAGTTTAAGAAGCAGTGTGGATCCCATATTTCTAGATATTTGCGTTTTGCCATGAGTTCCTAGGTTCCTCATGGCTCGGGAGTCTGGCGTCGTTGGTTTACGACACGGCAAGGTCGCTGTGGTGTGTGATGACCGCACTGCAAGGGCTTGACGTAAGCTCACAGCACACTAGATTTTGTCTTACTATTGTTGTGAGTCAACAGTACGAGAAATGGGTCTGCCACGCCCTTAGCTCAGCGCTTAAACGGGTCTACTATGTCCCTTAGCTCATAGCACTTAAGGGGGGCGCCTGTTTGGTCCTTAGTTCACAAGCATAAAAGGTAGCTTGCTGTGACTTAGTTCACACCATTACAAAGGGTCTTTGCTTTGTCCTCACTTGAAAGCAAATGAAGGCATCAGCTTTGCCGTTGCATCACGGCACAAGAGGGGAAGTTGCTGTGTCCTTAGTTCACATTAGTTACTAGGGGTCTGCTATGTCCACAGCTCACAGCACATGAAGAGGTCTGCTCTGTCCACAGCCCACAGCACATGACGGGGGTCTGCCTGCTGTGTAAGGTCACATCAGCGTAGGGAAGGTTGACACACCAGAGAATATATTGTGTGGTAAGATGGCCACTGTGAAAGGTGACGAAGCAACACAATGGACGACTCAGTGCTGGTGGTGGTCGTGGCCGGTTATCTGGGGAAGGGTCGTGAGAACCAGGGGAACTGTGACGACCGAGGACGACAGCACAAACGTCAGCGGGTATAGGTGTCAGCATGTGGCCCTCGTTGTTTGCTGACGACGGCCAGCAAGCGCAAAAAATGTCAGAGCTCATCTTGGCATAGAAGAATGTTCGCCTCGCTTCAATGCGACAGTACGAACCACTGAACACAGCGGTACGAAGTTAGAACATAACGGTACAAACCTAAAACACGACGGTACGAACCACTGAGCACAGCAATAAGAAGCTAGAACATAATGGTATGAACCTAGAACGCGACGGTACGAACCAATGAGCACAGCAATAAATATTCAGGGGATCGTACCGTCGTGTTCAAGGGTCATACTGCCATTCTCCAAGGCTTCGAAGGCACGTAAATGAACCATTTGAAATCATACCCAGTATACAGTGAATTCGAAGAGGGATTTATAGTCTCATTTATTTAGAAATGAGGAAGAAATACGCCAATTTATACACGACTGAATAGTGCACGGAATTTATATTCTATGATTTTTACAGTACGAGACCATCTCATGGTTCTATGACTCTTGACAATTTCTTTATCTGTTTGGGGACTATCCCATGGTTTGTATCGCTTCCGGAAAGTAGTTCATGTTTCTGAAACTTCTGGAGAACATGTAATGGTTTCTGTAACTTTTAGAGGATGGTTGCACGGATTATAAAGCTCCTGGAGGGCCATGTTTCTGAAGCTTCTGAAGGACCATGTGGTTTCTATAACCTTGGGAAGACAATCCCATGGTTTCTATAGCTTTGGAGAATTCCATGGTTTCTGTAGCTTCTGGAAGACCATCCCATGGTTTCTATACCTTTGGAGGATCATCCCATGGTATATATATATCATTTATGGACGACAATCTAATGCTTTTTTGGCTTTTGGAGGACCATTCCATGGTTTCTAGTTTATGAAGGACCATTTGATGACTTCTATTGCTTCTGGAGGATCATCTTAAGGTTACTATACCTTCTGAATGACCTTTCATGGTTCTAAAGTCTTAAAGGGATCATGAAATTCCAAGAAACTCATACTTGACGACTTTATTTATCTGTGAGTTCACATTTTCTTCCTCCCAAGGCGATCAAGTCACCATCTATTGTCTATCACTTGTTTCGTCTGGCCTCGTCTGGTTACAACATTTACTCGTTTTTACATTGTGATTATTTTTGCAAACTTATTCTTACAGATGGGTGATATATCCTATCTTTTCAAGGGTTATGGACACTGTGAGTCATTTGGGAGGATCTTTAGGTAATACAGACCTAAGACTGGCTTTGTACGTCCACTAGAATACACACACACGTATATAAGATTAAGACAGACGGGGCAACGCTAGTGTAAAACTCTCTTCCTATTACCACACGATCAGCAATTACACATCACTCAGGAAATTCTTCTCCACTATTCCTCTCGCTCTCCCTTTACGACACTCATGTGGGAGCACAAGCGGGGAGTTGTGGGATGTGCGTGAGGGGTGCATGGGGCATGGAGTGATTAGCTAACTTGGGGACAAACAGTGTAGCGTTAGGGTCCAAAATATTGTCTCTGACTCCCTTATTCGTTGCTATTTATCGACTGTTTTAGCTTTTCTTTGTAATTTGCCTTCTCATGATGACTCACCGGCTTCATTTAGTTTCTTTCCTGGTATATTACCTTCAGCCATTCGTAAATTTGTCTTAATTTCTACTCTATTCGGTGTATTATTTCGCTCAGTTACAGCGCAAACTTCTACGCTCTCGCTTTTGGTAGCCAGGTTGAAGTCGTCAGTTCTCTCTTCCTTGCCCATCATCTCTATCTTCTTTCCTAAACCTTTTCTTCGCTTTATTCTTCTCCTGTTCCCCCGTGGCCTGCTTGGTTGAAGACGACGTGGAATTTTCATCATCGTCCAGGAGCTGCGTGAAGGAAGTAATGGCAGGAAAGGCAGCCTCGTCCTCCGGTGTGAGTGGCGCCGTGCCTTCCCGAATGGACAGCACCACCGGCAACCCGGCTCGCTTAGCCGCCCACGCCTCTGTGAAGACACAGAAGGAATGGGTTATGACATGACTTGACGACATGACATGACAAGCGTCTGGAAGGAGCTCGGTACGTGACAAACGCTTAGAAAGAGTTCCTTATGAAGACTGGCAAGAAATGAGGGAGCTTTAGTACAAATCATAAAGCCGTATGTACGACTGATGCCATGCAATTACCATACAAAGTACACAAGATACTAACTTGCTATATCAGATACTAATGAGGATAATCACCAGAAAATGATGTGTGTATATATTGAAATGATGCCGCTTATGTGAGATACTGATGCAGTGTCTACAAAATAATGATGCGGTTTGTATGATACTGAGGCGCTTTATATGATGCACTAATGCGGTTTATACGAGATACTGATGGGGATTATATGAGATAGTGACGCGTTATGTAAAAGATACTCCTAATGTGATGGTTAAATGCCTATACTTTATGATCCGTCTCGGTTAATTATACGACTGGTTAAACAAAGGCTTGAATAACTCTTCTTTTGCAGAATGAAGTTATCGAATGATTACAAATGAATGAGAAGTTTATGTATATTAAGAGATAACGACCTGGCTCTATACGAGTGAAAAAAAATATATGACCAATAACTGACAGTGGAGGAAATGAGGTTTACAGCATAAACAAACAATTGAAAAAGACATTGATAAAAACTGGTGAAAATATCTTGTTGCCTCACAAATTTTACAACTGCAAACTCGTTTCAAAACTTCAAAAACGCAGCACAATAAGAAGCCAGTCTAGTGGGATAAAATAATATCTATTTGTATCTCGTTTTCCTCAGTAAGTTATCGAATCATATGTACTCTTTAACGAATCTCTAAGTAAAGTCTTTTCAATCATTATTACTGACGTATATATATGCGTACTGCCATATAGCCCAGAAACATCCTTATAAAATGCCAGCTAAACACGCCAACCTCGTCTGTTATTTCAGGAAACCTTCGCCCACATTACTGGAGGAGTGAAGACGCCATCTGAACCTATAACTCTAACAGAAAAATAAGGGGAAAGTCGTTTTGTTACACAACTTTAAAATTTTTTTACATAACACCTACGCTGGGCGCCACTGAGGGAAGGGAGCTAATCCCATAGAGACAATCATCAGAATCTTCCCTCACTGCGTATGGCGTGTTAGATTCTCTAGAGCGAAACCCTCTGTTGCAAGAATTCTTGTTGTCTCTGACTTATATCTTTCAAAAACCCGTAAGATACAACCGAGGTAAATCTCAGTCGAGATTACTGTTTTATATCTGGTGTCAATACAAGCCTAGCTTACTCGTGGGCGAGCGGTGGTGGTCGACACCACTTGGTACACAGGTCAAGGCTAAGTTGGACTTTCTCAGCCGTTCAGAGGTTATCTCAGTGAGGGCGGTGACATTCAGACAGTCTAGGTTTTGGACAATAACCCAGAATCCCCTGTTGTGTCCACCAGGTTGATGGAGTTTCAGTAATAAAAAAGGAGGAAATTCCCGAGTGGACATTAATTTTCAAGGTACTTCAACACTCGACATTGACATTTACTAATAAAATAGTACCTAAACATATTTTAGAAAGTCGTCTAACATTCGCCAGAACATTTTTGTCGCATATAAATGACGGTGATGTATTCACAGGGCGTTCATGTAACAAATACTTCAAAATATATCTTATCATGTGACGTCTTCCCTTAATAAGCAACGCTGTACTTACGATACGATAGTAAGATACCACGACACTTTACTAAGTGGTGTGATGGAAGCTTACAGATGAAGGGAAGGGCCAGTATGTTTCATAGTATAAAGTGATAGAATTTCCCTCCCACTCCAACCTTTCCTGGAGGTGAATTCTGAAGAGTTTCATTTACAACTAAAGTGTACGTGTATCACATTATCATTTCCTCAGTGGTGAGCAGGCACTGTCAGTGGATAAGAGCCCGTACACGACTTAATCACATTAAATGAGAGATAATGTACCCATGATAGAAAAATGACGCAGTCTCGAGTTACAAACACTTGCGCTGCGCTGGTTGAAGTTAAGAGGCTGGCCGCTAAAATAACGAGTGGATCCAAATATATACTTTCTTGAGAAAGAAACTCAAGATACATTGGTGTACTTTTGCGAATGGATGCTTAAAAAGAAATTATAGATATCAATTTATCATTCACAGGCTAAAATCAAAAGTTCAAGCCACTCAAGAATACTTACATAATGTACGACCTAAATCTATCGGCTACATTCATAAAGTTACCCACAGTCCTATAGAGTGAATTCTACAGCAATGGGGACCCCGGGTTACCGTCGTAAAAATGGCTATATGGCCCCTAAGTAACTTTTTTGTCATGTTTACCGTGACGGAATCAAACAGCACAGCCGATAAGCCATCAGTCATGTACTAACATAACCGACAGGTCATCAGCCATGTATTTAGCAGAGCCGACCAGTCATCAGCCACGTACTATCTATCAAAGCATCATCAAAAGGCCTTCTAATTGAGTTATCAACTCCGCAAGAGAATTAAACTCACCTTTAGCGAGATCGGTGAGGAAGAGGACCTTCTCTGGCGCACAGCGAAGCTGCTGGACGATCTTCTCGTAGCTCTCGGTCTCCACTTTAGGTCCGACGCTCGTGTCGAAGTGGTCGCTAAAGAACTGTCCCACAGGAAAGAGGTGCGTCAGGGCGTTAGAGAGGAATCCTTACCTTGTAGTCACAAATAAGGAGAAACTTTGGAGAAACTTTGTGATTTAACCTTTCATAAAAAAGGGGGACAGAGAAAGTACCCAGCTATCTGGCTGCGATTTCCAATATCTCTTTGTCTTCCGTGAATGAAAATAATCACACGAAAAGTGAAATCATTCGAAATGATATTACAGATCAAGGTACATTTCCTGGCAGTATGTATACACGATGATCACACTTCAGAGAGACTCTGTCTTCACACACACACACACACACACACACACACACACACACACACACACACACACTGTACTGTACTGTATCATTATTACATTTACTATTATCATCATTATCATTATTACTCACATGTAGCATATATCCGAAGCAGGAGTGGCCGAAGAGCAACTTTTGCGCTTCCACGCTTCCTGAAGAATAGACAACCAGCGTCTTGCCCTGAGATTTCCACGACTTCAGGGCCCCCGGCACGTCCTCATAGACGCTGAGGAGGAGACAGAAGAGTTTTGAGGGAGCGTAAGACGGAGCAGTTTTAGGGAGAGTAAGATACAGTGATTGAAGGTGGGAGGGGGGAAGGTAAGATAGAGTATTAGGGGTAAAGATATGGTAGTTACAGGGGGAATAAGGTAGAGTATTAGGGGGTAACAGGGGGAATAAGGTAGAGTATTAGGGGGTAGGTAACATATGATGGTTACACGGGGGGGGGGGGGGGAGGTAGGACAGAATATAAGGAGGTACGATACAGTGGTTGCAGAAGTAAGCCACAGGGTATAGTGTTTATAGAGAGCGTAACATACTTTCATTCCTCTATGGCATGAAATGTTCGACTCTCCCAGAGATTCCCTGAAAAAAAAAAAGTAATCTTGTACATTACATTTCCTGTAAAATTTATCTCCATCTCTCTTGGGTAGTCATGGGGAGCCCTATTTCTATCAGGCAAAAGGGTTCATTCTTTCTTGTGCACGTAGAAAAGGTTTCTTAAGTTCCATGCATCTATAGCAGACCAAAATGTCTCCGAGTACCCTTGGGAGGCTCTCTCTCTCTCTCTCTCTCTCTCTCTCTCTCTCTCTCTCTCTCTCTCTCTCTCTCTCTCTCTCTCTCTCTCTCTCTCAGTATATTAGAGAAAGTCTCTTCTTTTCTCAATACCTTACAGAAGGTCTCTTCCTCTCTCAGTATCTTACAAAGAGATGTCTTCCTTTCTCAATACCTTAAAAAAAGGTTACTCTGCCTAAAAAAGGTTTTAGTCTCTTTCAGTACCTCAAAATAGGTCTCTCCATCCTTCAGTATCTTAGAAAAGTCCTTTACGTCTCCAAGTATATAAGATAAATAAAAAAGAAAAACAAAAAAGGCCCCTTGCCACCTCCTCAAGGATCATGAATATGCACTCCCCTCCACTTGCCATCTTCCCTCCTCCTCTTCTTCCTCCCCCGGGGTCCTTTTGAAGGCCCCCCTGTGGTAGCAGGGGGGGGGGGGGAAGAGGAAGAGGAGTTCTCTACCATGGGAGAGAAGGGGGAACACACAACTATAGAAGGGGGCGGGGGGCGTCAGCGGAGGGCAGTGTGGTCTATCTTATATAACCGACACGACACTTCGAACACTTCCTTCATCGGCTAGAGTCACCAGCGACCAGCTGGTGGGTCAGGGAGGGAAAGACGATCCCCCCCTCCCCCACCCCCCGAGAGAGAGAGAGAGAGAGAGAGAGAGAGAGAGAGAGAGAGAGAGAGAGAGAGAGAGAGAGAGAGAGAGAGTCACCTCCCTACGCATCAGGTATCTAGAACAGGTTATACCAGCTTTATATAAGCGACTTAACGCCTGTCTGCAATGAAGCAGCCGCTTCATCCATTACCACCACCAACATCATCACCACCACCATCACCACCAACCACAATCTCCAAACAACAAACCTTTCACCACCACGGCCGCCATCTCCAACAACAGTCTACCACCACCGCCATCATCCCCTTCAACCATCCCAACCTCCACCATCACTCCACCATCTCCAACACAGGGGTCAGACCATACCCCCCCTTCCCCAACACACACACACAAACACAGACATGCCCCTAAAGACCCCGGAGATAAGAACGATACAAACATGGACTGGCCAGACATCCCCAAGGCCACATCAGCCACGTCACAGGTGTAATGCATACAACATAACAACAGTGGTAGGACTACCCACAACAACAACAACAGACCCGTTACATTTTGCCCATCAAGTAACGATGGTTACGAGATGGAGGCCCGACTGTAATAATGGAGCGTTACCTACCGAGGCGCGGTGACGGTGACGGGTGTTACGAACGTCACCAGCAACGCAGTAAATCATGGCAAAATTCATTAGTAACACCAGCGTCACGTGTGGTCACCAACCCCATACAGTGACATCACCATCCCGTGTGGTCACTAGCCCAATACAGTGACATCATCATCCCGTGTGGTCACTAGCCCAATACAGTGACATCATCTTCCCGTGTGGTCACTAGCCCAATACAGTGACATCACCATCCCGTGTGGTCACCAGCCCTACAGTGACATCACCATACCGTGTGGTCACCAGTCCAATACAGTGACATCATCCTCCCGTGTGGTCACTAGCCCAATACAGTGACATCATCATCCCGTGTGGTCACCAGCCCTACAGTGACACCATCATCCCATGTGGTCACCAAGCTTGTGCTGACACTTGTGGTTCTATGACCTCATCATCGGCTTCCAACACTTGCCCGAACACCTGTATAAGGTGGGGGAACCATTTTATAAAGCACCACACGCGTTCCCCTGCAAAACCCTTGAGAGTTTGAATCCCTGTCATGTATTGGAAAAGGGTGTGAAACTGGTGTGTGTGTGTGTGTGTGTGTGTGTGTGTGTAATCACCTACTTGTGCTTGGAATGAATTTCATCCACCATGTATAAAGCCAACTTTGGAACGTCGGCTCCCTTGTGAGTTTACTCTTTATTCTCTTGCCTCTTTCCTTCCACCATGACCTAGATATCGTCAGCAAAACATTCAGGTACTGTTTGCGTTCATACCGACGTCTCGCAAGTTCATTTACGATCAAGAAGAGTGACGGTCCCAGGATTGGCCCCTGTGACACACCGTTGGTAAACCTATTTCATTTTGAGAAGGCTCCACTCATTCGAGCCCTTCCACTAATCTTATCATCTGTCTATCTAAGGAGTCTTTCTTTCCCTCATTCCTTCCTGAAGATCCAGATATTTTGCCAACCTTTCTATGTGATAGCGTCGAAGGCTTTCTGGCAGTCCAGCTCAAGCTCTCACGGAAGTCCAAGACGTCTGTACGAACGACCTTCCTTCCCTGAATCTTTTTTTTTTTATTACTTCAATAGTTTCTCCTTTACAAGTAGTCATCTGTCTGTTTTCTGATCATCTTTTCTATCCTTCTACAGACAACACCCGTCAGGGAGACTGAATTGTACTTTAGCGTAAATTTCCTGTCTCCTTTCTTGAAAAAAAGGTACGACGTTTGTCCTCTTCCAAACCTTTGGCGCTTCACCTTCCTCTAGCGGTACGTCAAATAGATCTGTTATATTTCTTTTACATTTACGGAGAATCTTCATCAGGTCCACGGGTCTCATATATGAGTTCAGGCCCATCAAGCAGTCTGTTTTCTGTCTAAACGAACTTCAATATATTCCAAGAACTTCCTCCCCGCCCGATCCTACTGACTTTGAGGCTACTGTGTCTTCGACTGTGAAAATACCTTTGAAGTTATCATTCATCGTCTCGCCATATCCTCACATTATCCACTACATCCCTCTGACTTCCTAAGCCTTATTAGCTGTTCTTTAACATCTATTTCACTCCTGATGAGTTTATGGGAAAGTTTTGGATTATCTCCTGTACTGTTAACAATATTCCTTTCTATAAGTTTATTCCTCTTTATGCAGCTATACCCATTTCTTTTCATACATTTCAAACGCTGGCTGGCTGCAGTGCTGACTGGACTTCCGCCTCAGCACATTACTAAGCTCCTTTCCCTTTTTGATAAATCTTTAACTGAACCACATTTCTTTCTCTGCTAACCTTTCCCTCCGTGTCCGTTGCTGAAGGTTGTTGACCATATTCCTACTAACGTTGTAAATTACACAGAGCCTTCCATGAAAAAAAAAAAAAGACTGATCGTGGCTACAATACCCCATTTCCTAATTCACGTTCCCACAGATACTCTTACATAAGTTCCGTGTGGTTCTCACCATCGTATCTCCTCTTTGAGTCTGGTTTCATCTTCGGTGTTTTTATGTTATCATTTACCACAAAATAGGACGCAAGCATTGCATGATAGCGCTTCCAGATCGTGTGTGTGTGTGTTTATGTGTGTGTGTGTGTGTGTGTGTGTGTGTGTGTGAAGCCGACGCATCACAGGTGTTTGTTCCCATCCCTCTGCAGCTGCTCTTCCATAGCAGTCTCTTGCGCTCTTTTTGATGTCTCGTCTTCCCATGAATACGGTAAGAGCCACTAGCTGATAATGCGGAGTCAGAATGGCATTCATCGTGGGACTGACACTCTACATGCACACACAGGACCTGGACTCGTACATACAAACGGTACCAGACCAGACAGGATGTGGTGGAGACGTAAGCCTATGTGCCGACGCCTACCAACAGCCAAATTGAGGATATGGGACAACGCGACAAATTTGGTCGGCAGCCGAGCAACGGGGATTTCTGAAAGGGTGCCCGAAACCATCGTTAAAGCATACGCACGGTAATGTAAGGTCTCAGGCCCAGCTGTTGGGTAGACGACCTCCTAACCCAAGTGTATATATATATATATATATATATATATATATATATATATATATATATATATATATATATATATATATACGTAAGGCATGGTAGGTAAAGTCCCACATCAAACTGTAGGGGTAGAAAGCTCTTCAAAACCATGATCAGGAGCACGTAAAGTTATATCCGACCTGTTCTGCAGTTCAAGAGGTGGCAGCAGCAGGAGGTATATGGGAAAATCGATAATATGATCCAGGTGTCGAGTAGCTAGGTTACCTGTCTGTAGCCAATGAGGTAAAGTCGTCGAACCATCCACCCGTGAGGCTACCTTCACTCCCACCCATACCTGCTCCACAGCTGTGTGCCTCATATCACTCACCTCGCCAAACGTATACCATCCTCCTCCAGCACTGCTGGTGATGATACTACCACCCTAAACACCCTCTACGCCATCACCACTACACCAATGCCCTCTAACATCATCACTAAACATCATCACCACACCTATGACCTTTACCATTATCACTACACCAATGCCCTACACCATCATCACCATACCAACGCCCTCTACCATCATCACTACACAAAGGCCCCTTTTACCATCACTGACGCCACCACCTCCATGACCAGCAACTCTCCACAATCACCACCACCATTAGCATCCTTCTCCGTAAACACTGTCCTCAACAAACAGTACTACCCTCCACAATCTCCAGCACCTCACCACCCTCCAACATTCAAATGAGATGAGCTGACAATACAAGCAGTTGAGACAGTCTTCTCTGTTCCATGAATGTGGAGCTTAAACTCCAGATTTATGTAAAAACCAAGAGATCAAGGAAAACTCCCAGATTAACCCATTCCATCGACCAACCCCTAAGGGTGAACGAACAGCAGAGTTGCCTATGGTCTAACTCCTATATGCAGGATTCGAACCTAAGCGCTCCACACTAGACAGTCCGTGAATGCGTCACGGTCAGGAACGCTAACCAAGCAGCCTAGCGTACTCCTCAAGAGCAAAATCAATCATCCCTGACTACATGAATATTCCGAACTCAGACCAACCATCGCAATTCAAAAAAAATATGGGACTTCTCACACTAGATTCAAGGTTTTCTCTCGACCACAAATCAGTACCTCATACTCGGGAAAGATCATAGCATTAAGTGGATGTTTAATCCAATCTTGAGAAGAATAATCGACTGTAACATGAATATATGCTTCCCAGCATACTCATATTTCTTGGATACAGAGTTGGGTGAGCATGTTAGCCAGGAGCGGATTGGGTTTCTGACACCAGTCCTGGAGGAAAAAACCCACAGCTGGCCCGCGAGTGCGCCACTGGAGAGAGAACACATGTCCGAGGTGTTCTCTGGTGGCAGAAGGGCGAAGTCGTCAAAAATTTGGCTTTAAAAATGACACAAACACAGAGGATACAGGATGATGGCGTGTATAAATGATACAGCTGATGATGATACTACTAACGGATACAGAGCACCGCAGATGACTCTCCGAGCCATGTTAAAGTCTGGAAATGCGTGCTATCCTAGCCTCTCCTGGTGTGGGCGCCCGCGATGCCCCACACGGTTGCAGCGGTCCGGCCTTACGGCTCACCAGCCTTCAGGGATTTAACTGGTCTGCTGGCGGCTCTGGCCAACCGATACAAACCGCCGAGCCTAACTTTACTTCTCGAAGACATACTACCTCTCAGCAGGAAGCTGAAAACAATGGGAAACTTTAATAAATTCGTTACTAACCGTAGATGTTAACCATATTCGGATTACATTTCTATCTATCCTACTTTATCTTACATAAAGTTCGAGTGTTATGACTTTATATCTAAATGCCATCAATAACAAAGGCATTGCAATATAGACTATTTAATAAGATTTAGCTCTTAGTCTTGAAATCTGCAAATCCGTCGTCATTAAGGTGGATCAAGTACATACAACCTCTCAGCCAACTCCCATTTTTACTCCATTTCTGGCTTCTTGTACTGATAGTAAGTGAGAAAATGCTATTATTCTAATAAAGCGTTTCTGAATCATCCGCTTTTCTACACTATGTCGCTTCGTCAAGCCTCAGCCTCACGAGCATACAAAACACCTTCAACTGCACATAAATCAGATCATTGCCCTGGCTTGACACGTCCAACCCTCAAACATTCACTCACTGAACTCCATATCTTTCATGAATTACTTTCACTCGTGTTTTTAACCTAAATCAACGCAGGTCGTCGACGCACTATTTCCTACATAGCCATATCATAACCTTTTGGTCACGATGGTACGACCAAGGTTTGAGCTACGAAGCAGGTACAACCTTCGGGTATAATGATGACAGGGGGTGAGGCCAATGACCAGGTCGTCACACACAAGGGTCGTTCCGTCGTGCCTGCATAAAGTCGTGATTGAGACGTTAAGATTATATCTGATGTCCCCAGGTATACACAACAAGCACCTTGAGTACGTTCACAGCGTTCTGGGGAAAAATACTTTAAGATGTGTTAAGAAATACAGAGGTTCACGGCCTACAACAATACCACGATTGTATCGCCCAGGTACAACGGAGTTTCCAGCAATCCAGGCAATGACAAAGACAAGCAGAAACCCGCCTTGCTTCTTACACCTCAACTGTTTTGATGTCAGCTGGTGCAGACGCTGTGGCCCGTTCTGGCTGTGTGTGACGATACAACAGCTTGAATTTCAATAAAGTTTTTTTTTTCCCTCGTCATTTATGCTGTGATGTATCTATGGTGGCATTTGACAATTATCTTCACTAAAGTATGTAACATCAATTATGAAATGCCTCTCAAACACTATCCCTAGGCATTAACCTACTCTTCAAGGCCACACTGACAAGCGAGATATACTGGCATGAAACTAGTTTTATCCAGTACGACTTACCGATAATGCAGTTGGATATCAAGTATCTTTATACTATATAAATTCGATATTACATGCAGGAAGTGAGGTGCAATGTATGTCTCATGAATACATTATTCTGACCACGGCTAAACTCTTCAACTTCCTCTATTAGAAAAAAAACAAAACAATGCCTTCCAAATACCATTACTCCGCTCAATAAGGTACTTACATCTATGACACAGAATAATTACAGCATGATTATAGCCCCCCACACCCAAGTGTTGCTGAGTACATTATACACATCCTAGTCCTGGCATGAATGGTGAGGGTTATCGAGTCAGGAGCCGCACACATCCGCCTGTGAACAACCCATCCTCTGAGCAACTATCCAAATAAACTCTTAAAGCAAGGTTTAGCCTCGCTCGTTCTCCAGTAATGAAAATCGTCTCCCCCCGTCACTTTCCTCTTGATTCCTTTCCATGCCTTCTTTTTTCCTTACAGGGAAATGACTCTCTCCTGACTACCCATTTGAAAACAACAGTATCCGGCTGGCCTGACTAACTCGGCAGCACCGTTACGTAAACATGTGATACCCTATAGGGCGGGACGCCGTTCGGCCCACGCCTCCCACCAAGCACCACCAACCACACTATGAACTGGACAGAAACAAGCATTAGAGGAACGTGAAAATACATATAATTTTATTGTTTTTGTTACGGTTTCTCTAACATCCTATCTCTTTTCTTCGCATCTACTGCTGGTTTTAGTCGTCTTCAAATGTCGGTCTCAGAAGATGACGGTGTAATACTTCATTAATGATAGGCATAATGGAATTTAAGGCTGGATTTACGTATGACTGAGCGGTAAATCTGTTCGCCCCGATGGCTTACGAAATCGAAAACCTTATAACAACGACCATACACCCTAGAAGACATATTCAGCACCTAGACAAAAGCTTCAGGATATACACAGAGCTACCATAATTCTTGTTTCAAAATGGTTATGATCCTGGGATGGTCCGCATCAAACAGCCTCAGCCGAGGACACCTCAGCTGTCCTTGAACTCATAAGAACAGAAACTTTCATTTCTTGTCAAGAGGAAGCATCTGGCATCAGCATAAACTTTTTAACCTCTTTCCATTTTCTGTTTTTTTCTTTCAGGTCTTGGTCGTAAAGGAAAGGTTACATAATACTATTCACATAGCTAAATCAATACAATATCGTGTGCGTTATATTACTAGGTATATCAACATGACTATGGTCTGTTATACCATCATAATGAATGCAGTTGAGGCATGGTAGCATAAATATTCAAAAGTATGATGACATACTTTCTTGCTATTCAGACGTAAGGTATAATCAGTTATCGATCCAAGGTACCAAAGTCTGTCTCGAACCCCTCAACCCCAATCCCAAACCTCCATCCACTTTCTTATGTAAAATACACCTTTCAGATGGTGAGAACAGGGTTACATAATTCAGTCCCCGAGAATGAATTCTTAATGTTTACTACTACTGAATGTAAAACAACAGTTATTAAAATATTATATAAAGAACACACATTTGCCATATTACTTACTTAATAGTTACTGTAGTCTTAAACTATGTGGGTACAAGCCTCCATAACTCGGCTTAACTTCGTATGATGTTTCTTACATATTAGCTTCACCAGGTGTCGCTATATCAATTTATATACGGTTAGTGGTCCTCCGGCAGTACAAATCTATCCCACACTAACATGGATGATCTTTTGACCTTTACAAAACGCAGTCGCTCCTCTCAATGTAACGGACTATGATGACTTACGTATAAAATGTGTTTATCCAAGAATGAGGGATACACCGAAGCAAAATCCAGTAAAACTCAGCTGGAAATCAGTAACTTTACTGTTAACATAATCAATCTTGTACGGACAATATTCAAATGCAGCAGATACATGATATCTTCAGGTCTTGACCGAGAGGCGAGAGTGAAAAGTGAAGCGTAGCCAAGACATGATGATAGTGACACAAAGCAGCCAGTTAGGAGGAGGAGAATGGGAATATAGAAACAGTTGAACCCATCTCTGTAAACCCATCTCTGTAAAGGCTGGGTTTTACAAGTGTTTGTCGCTCGATGGGCCATTGTGATAACAGCTGAGACCCCTGCAACCCTATCTAATCAACTCTCATCTCTTGTGTAAAGCTAATAGATCTTTTTTTTCTTTCCGGAGATGTGATTGCGTCATGAAAATTCGACATGGGTTACGGGGAATAGATTCAGTCTGCCTACATTCGAAACAGGGAAAAAAAAAACGAGAATTTTCCGTTTTATATTAATAATAAAAAGTAGAAAACGATAAGCAGCAAAGTTATGACTGTTAATTTTGGCTTAGGGGATAATGGAAATATAAAAATCATTAATTCTATCGGAGATTGTATTACAGATAAACTGATGAAGCTCTGTGCAACGACCGACAAAAAGTAATAAAAATATCTAGCTTGTATTTGATGAACTCACGCCTCAGAAACTCGTGTCTGAGTACCCCCTGAACTTCATCACTTTTTCATGGTAAGAACCAAACTAGCAATTCATTAATTCATCACTGTCATGGAGAAGACAAGTTTACATATTCTATTCCCCATGTTTTATGAATGAAATTCAATATTCAGCAGAGCTAGATGAGGGAAAATGTCCAGAAAAGTTATTTCGGCATACTCAGGCATGGACACAGTTACCATCTAGCTTTAAACGAGAATGCCTTACGAAGATGCCTTCAGTTACCAAATGTGCATAACTTTTGTTTTGGCCTAGGAAAAGTGTACCATTTTACAAGTTTTGGAAATTCCTTTCGGCTCATTGCCAAGATAGAAACTAATTCTTGGCTTTGCTAGATTACAAAATGGGTTACACACTAACTTTTGACCATAACAGAAGCTTCTTTGGATCCTATATTCTGCTGTTTACTTGGAAAATGCTTAGACTTAGGACGGAACCCATCTCCGTGGTATACTACAAAAAAAAGGCTAACCTATTTTTTGGTACACCAGCATAAAGGCTATCGAAATTGTTTATCAAACTTCTGGAATATCAACGATCTAAACTACCATATCACTTTCCGGGTTATAATCTGACAGCCTAGCTATTTTTTCTGAATGGCATGGGTTATTTCTCACTACCTCAAAAAAGGTTATCGAATCATCTGAAAGATCACCGAAAAGCCACCGGATCACATAGTTTTTGAGCTTAAGAAATTAGCCCCACTTACTGTCCGCTGATGATGCCCTTGTGGTAGGCATGGCGCCACATGTGTCCCTGCAGGGTCTTGAGGGGCGACACCTTCCTGTCCGCGTCCATCATGGCCACGACGTTCTTAACGAGAACAGGGACCAGGTCCTCGCGCTCTCCTCCAGCAGGGAGTCGTTGGCTTCCCGCTTGCCCTGCTGACACGTCCTCATCGATCTGGGTTAAGAGGGGAAGGTGCCCGAGATAAAGATAATATATATACACCCATCGAAAGTCACTAATCATCAAACTCTCTACATAAACGCACCACAAATGTACGTAAAAGAAAAACGACAAACAGTCATACGGGGGTATATGAATAAGTAAAACATCGGCTCATAATGTCTAGAGAGTTCAAACTCACAATTACTCTAGAGTAACGAAGACCATCTTTGTAACGGAACTTCCAGTTTCAACGATCGTTAGGTTAACACAATTTGTGTTTAGTCTAATCAAGTCGTTGTGTCCACAGGAAAGGCATAGTATTTCGTCAATATGAGGCCAAGATAAATCAATTGCACGATGAGTAAACACCATCGTCAGTAGAGATACTCACATCCCATGAGTACTGAGTCACGGCGAGGGCTTAGCCAGTCGGTGACATTTAAAAGTTTGGTCTGTTCTTTCACAGTCGTGTAAAATTCTCCACACTTTTACGTAATTTCAGGAAGGTGCTTGAACAACTGATTATATATATATATATATATATATATATATATATATATATATATATATATATATATATATATATATATATATATATATTACTACAAACCTTATCCATTTCATAGTCATCTTACACAAGTTTGAGTCAGCGATAAGTTTCCTTCAGTCTTGGACTCCGGAAATAATACTCAGAATACATGTTGTTAGCCACGCTTGTACTCTTATCCCTCTGTCTCTCTCTCTCTTTTCTTAAAAGTACACCAGTTTGATTTGTTAAGGGGAGCTGGTCTTCATGCCTCCCTGAATCTCAGATTTCGAGATCGAGGAAAATCATTAAAGGTAAACAAAATCCTCCCACCCGACGGCATGAAGATTCTGAGGGAAGCCTCTCACTCACGTAAATATTTATCTCTGTATTTTACGTCAGACTTACAGTTTATATTTCAGATCAAATCAATTCTTCAACAAGACCAACCGGTACTTTTAAGGAATTCTTGATTTTCCATTTATCATTCTTATCAGTCTAACTATTTAAAACGACACTGTCAGACTTTCAGATATATTCTTTTCGAATACTCGAAATTTTATTGGTTTTTGCTTCATTGTCATACAAAAAAATATATGAGATACATCAGTATACTATCACAAACCTGACAAGATAACCAATCCCACGGAATAATAGACTGACTGCTTTCAAATAACTCAGAAACAATAAGAAAGTAAAGAAGGTTTAGCGGCACGATACTTGTAATTACATGGTGCGTCTTTCTGCTACATCTCAGCACTTTAATTTTAATGGGGAATTTAGCTTTCATGGAACACAGCAGCTATTTCACCAACTAGTCAACATTAAGGGTCAAAGAATGTTTCACCGACAACTTTAATTCTCTATTTTTCACTTTCTTTCTGGATTTATCTAACCTTTCTTACCAGATATTTTCCAAATACCGTTACATACAAGTATCGATATTGATGATCATCGATCTCAACCGCACTAACTCCATCGAAGTCGCCGGTGTCCTGCCTTAAAGTCTACGGAAATAGGTGATAACACGAACATCATGAAGGGGGTAACCCTATTCAAGAAAACCTGTAACCCGACCCTAATGTAATGAGATGTAAAGTTGGGCCATCCGAAAAAAAAGTTGGATGCCTTATCATCCTTATCAGACAACATATTGCAAGGATTACAGTTATTATCACTGATAAGAAAATATAACTACAACACAACAAACAGATTTCACCAAAGATAAGCAAACCACGGCTTCATCTTTCCCGGTATGTACCAGAAAATCTACCGATCTTGGTTTCTTATGGAAAATGCGGATAACTGGATTGTTCGGTTATCTGTAAGTCGCTTAACAGAGTGATTACTGTTTCAAATCCACCAGATGTACAGGACCAAAGTAGAGATAACTACGAAAGACCTAGGATTAACTTGATCCAAACGGGCCTTTAGTTATAGAGTGACCAAGTTCATTAAAATTCATATTTTGAATATGGGGGAAAAAAAAGGGTCAGAATATTTACCAAAAAACAGGCATATATTCTATATCAAATTGGTCTGCCGTCCAACCTCTCACGCTTCATCACTGGCACGCCAATACATTTTCTTAGGTCCTCCCCCCCCCCCCCCCCAACAGTTGTTTTCATTGTCTATTTAGGGGGACATATTGTTTTTACTTCCAACTATTGTTTGGCGGAACTTGGGCCACAGCCCCAGCACGCCTGCGATGATGTAGTACATGAAAGAGAATCATACGTGTATTCCTGGTCGAGGGGTCCGGTCGGGTGTACAGCGTCATACAACAATGAGCGGAGGTGCAAGGACTCCTCCCTGTGGAGTTTCCTCGCTAACTCACCTCCCGGCTTCCCGCAACCTTGAACGACGGTATAATGTCTCGTCAGTACCAAAGTAACTGTAATTACTGAGTCAACGTATTTGTATGAACTGTAAACGATTGGGATGCCTTATTTAATGACTATAATGCGTTATCAAACGATTGGAATGCCTTATTAAACGAGTAATGCCTTATTAAACAATTGGAATGCCTTATTAAACGACTGTGATGCCTTAATAAACGATTGGGATGCCTTATTAAACGACTGTGATGCCTTAATAAACGATTGGGATGCCTTATTAAACGACTGTGATGCCTTACTAAACGATTGGGATGCCTTATTAAATGACCGTGATGCCTTATTAAACGACTGGAATGCCTGATGCTCTTTCTATATCAGAATGTAAATGGAAATAACTCCCCGTCTAGTGTTCAGTCCGCGCAGGACTTGGGAATGTGGTTTCAACAAGCTTCTGTGATAATAGTGTCGCTCATCAACTACGGTGGGTCTGTCTCTACCAAGGGACATGATGGAAAATGTTCTAGTTGCTTGACTCCTTTTGCTGACGGAATAACATCCAGAGTAACATCTGTTAAAAATCAATATATTACTGAGTGCAGCCTGGAGTGAATAATTTCTCTAAAACTTTGTATTCTACTTTGGTTTGATTTTCCATCAAGGAAAGTAGAGATAAGTGTAATAAAATTCATGAAGAATACCGTAATTTCTTGTTACCTGATATCTCGTACTTTGAAAGTGTTTGCTGCCAAAAAATGGAAATCGTGAATATTATGCGACTTCTTCAATAAAAACCCTTGAGATAACCAATTAAGTAAAGGTTTACTCCTTAAAACAACCTCTCCGATAAAATCCTAGAGAGAGAGAGAGAGAGAGAGAGAGAGAGAGAGAGAGAGAGAGAGAGAGAGAGAGAGAGAGAGGCATCCGGTTGCTGGAGGAATCCTAACCACTCCGGCCGGATGTGAGGAGGCGAGTCAACCGTCGCTGGGTTATCAAGGCACCTGAGCGTACTTTCCAAACCGACGCGCTAAGATGCATGTTCCTATAACACTCGCAATTTATCGCCTCCAACGTTCCTCCCTTGATTAAAGATATCGCGAGTTCAACTTTTCGCTTACAACAATTGTTTAGTGGTAAGATATTCACTGCATCAATATACTATGTATAGAAATGAAAAGAATACAAAGAAATATGTCTTTCTTGGAGATAATATTCGCTTACACCCCTGGAGTGGTATAAATAAAACTGGTGTGGTCGGCCGGTGATAATTTCTAAAAAGCACAGATATTTGGCCTTATTCGAATGCCATAATGACACGACATGACAATCTGGCTATCTACTAGGCGGTTTCCAACAATATGAATATATACATATCTTCTTTTTTTACGTTTCAGCCATCAGCATTTTCCCTCATGGCGGTCAAGTTATAAAATGACCGTGTCAGTCCGTCAACCTTGTATGGAGGGAGGTGGGGGCTGGGTATCGATGGGCGTCGTATATATACGAAGAACAACTGCCTGCTGTTATTACAGTACTTGTGCGCAATCTTGTCAATATTTCCAACAGGAGATAAACATATAAATATTGTCTGAAAAGATTGGGAAATAATATGACTGCACAACAGGCTGACAGCGTCAGTATAAATGATAAGATCTCTTGAGTTACAAACGCATTACAGTGTGAAGTATGTGCATGTACAAGATCAAGTTAAGAACAACCACACCATGCAATGAATTTCACTACCCACTGATTTCCTTACTTCTTTAGCGCATGGAAATTCATACGTAATACACTTCGGTGTAACTCCACCTGTGTAAAGTTAATCTCGCACAGCTCCTACGAGGAAAATTTGGGTGCATTTGTAGTAGTTTGTGTAAAGTTCTTACAAAAATCAGTTGAACTTTGCTTAGTGCAATGATATCTTAATGTTTATATTAATCATAAAACAATATCAGGTTAAATCTACACAAAATTCTATAAAAGACTCGCTAGCATTTTGGACATACGTCAGGTCTCTTGAGTACGTGGTCAGACAGAACTAAACTAAACCATTCTTTTTTTCTTTAGTGCCACATGCTGCACTATCAAACTTCGTGACAAAATATCTGTTTTTCCTGTTGTGTACATACATGGCTCGACTACCATGATATACTTGATCTTATCACGCAACGCCGCTGGGGGTGTGGGGCATTATTGTTATCAACCCCACTACATGCAGCTGTTTCATCACTGCTGCTTTGGAAAGACTTGTGGGTTACCTTGTCATCAAAATGTACACTTTTGACAACGAAACTTTTCTTTTAAGCATGAATTAGCTTCAACCTAAGCGAGAGGTATGACTGTGTAGTGCAATGAAATCGGCAAGTGTTCTCTGGGTAATAGTAGCTCTCCTCATTTCACAAGCCTCCTGGTTTCTAGATCTCAGTTGAAGACAAAGTTCCTTCACCTATGCACGCTGACGGGCCTTCCTGTCTTTTCCCCTCTCCTTTCCTAACACTGTGACATGTTTCTGAACCTTATTTCTCTCCTACGTAATCCGAGTGTTTACATTTTAAGTCGGGATCGGCCGCGTCCTCTAAATCACGTGATGTCCTTCGTAAAAACAAGACATGAAAATCCCATTTCCACATCGCTATGTAAGACCTGATATTTTCGCTGCTTCTCCCCGCTACTTGGCCCAGACTTGAAAGGCAGCAAGATTTTGCTTCCCTTCAAATCCTACCTCTGTGGATTATCAGTACGGGCGTTCATACGCCCCAGTACTTCACCGAAAACCAGTCTGGTAAGAGGACGTGTGGAGAGGCTTGGTGTATATGCTATCCCACTGATGCTGATGCTGGTGAACCTGCAGGTACATAATCAGCTGCTGGTGGCACAGTGTGGGTTCTGCCAGATTCCATGTTACATGGTACAACTCTGGGAAGGTCAGGTCAACCTCAAGCACCTGTTGATGATGGCCTGAGAGAGGGAATTCTGGGTTAGGCTAGCCCCGGCTCAAGTGACGATTCCTGACCACTTCACATTAATTCATCTTCTCCTCTTTTTCCTTCCTCATATATGCACTGTATGACTTGACCAGACAACGGGTATGCGATATTTCCTCCAAGGTCCTTCGTGCTTCGGGCACTTCGCCTGTCTACACCCCCAAGCCTAGAAGAGACCTTTCCGTCTGTTCGCCTTTTCCTACGTTAGCGAGGAAGCGCCATGAACGGACGACGACGACGACGACGAAGAAGAAGAAGAAAAAGAAAAAGGAATCCTCATTAGCTCACATTACTTCGATTTCGGAAGAGGCGACCAGTATTCCTAAGGGGGGAGGGGGGGTGGATATCAAAGGGCTATGCTGGTAATGACTGCATGACGAAAGTGAATGCACGCAGGGTGCTCACTCTCTCTTCAAACCCCACTTCAAACCCTCCTCCCCCCAGCGTCGACTCCTGCAGAGCTGTTTTATATTGATGTCAGGATGTAAGAAGGGCCTCTTGAGCCGGGTGCTCGTGTTCCTTCCGACGGCGAGCTGTAAAAAGCGGTCCCAGACACGTTATATATATATATATATATATATATATATATATATATATATATATATATATATATATATATATATATAGAGAGAGAGAGAGAGAGAGAGAGAGAGAGAGAGAGAGAGTGTGTGTGTGTGTGAGCGCGCGCGCCTATGAGTGCCTAAGACGTTGACATTTTACCCAAGGCAGGGATAGCGCGTAGCGCTCAACCTGCATTTTGTTTATCGCACATTATTAAATAAAAAAAAAATATCGTCAGGCCTTCACCCTACCGTGGGTGCTATTCTGCTAACGGTCCGTCCCGTTCCCCCCAACCCCACCATTCCTCCCGCCATTTCCGTCTCTGGTTTACAAAACTGTTGTTCTATGCAGCCACACACACACACACACACCCACACACACACACACACACATACAGAGTCAGTCTATCATGGCTTCATCAGAAACTGTTGTCTTACATGTGTCGAGTCTTCGTTTATATATATATTTTCCTCAGTTTTTTCCACCACTTAAATTTCTAATCTCTCTGGGCAAAAAGAGGTTCTCCAACTTTCCTCGCCCACCGCTCCAATACTTTTGCTTGGCGCCTTTTTGATCCGTTCCAAGGAACACTTAAAAGATAATTCCTTATAATGACTCTTTAATTCCAAGATAATCCAACTGATCCTTCAACCTGATGCTATGAATGGACGACTATATATATATTGCCCTCTTCTTTCTGAACGATACAGTTAAGATTTTATTAACATATAATGAATACAAGATGAATACAAATGAGTTCAAAAAAAGGAGAAAAAAAAAAGGCAACAGAGCTCCGGGTTCTAACGAGACTTGTTTGTCATAGTGGGAGAGAAGAGAGAGACTCTGGCATTTGTGTGGTAAGTGCAGGAAGACATACAGACTTGTTCAGATAGATCATGTGTTCCATCAGCTAAACTTCTCTGTAACTGTAAATTGTTTCACCAGTTCCATTTGACGTATTATCTTCATATTACTTTGTTGGCGACCATACAACATATCAGTGCTCAGGTATACTTCTATATATTCATATATATACTCAAGTATACTCATATACTTGGGTATACTCATATGCTCAAGTATACTCTTATATACTTAAGTATGGTTTTATACTCAAGTATACTGTTATTTACTCAAGTATACTGTTATATACTCAAGTATACTCTTTTATACTCGAGTATACTCTTATGCATTTTATCAATAATCAAACCTAGAGCAATTTCTATGAAAAGAGTTCTGGTGTTACTCAGGGCCTTTCTAAACCTTTCTGTAACCCAAAGCTGCACTACTTCCAGTAGCAGGGAATGTAGACTCCTTTGGAATGAAAATCATTGACGAGACTGTACACACAACAATCGCATGTTTATCAAATGGTGTCCTAGCTTCGTCTCTTCGTTGTATATCAACTGACTGTTATATTTCTCTCTTGCGTCTCTCCTGATGATGTGATTATTACACGAAAGTGCACTTAAGAACTTATCGTGTTTCATTTTCCCCGTAGACTCTTAGGATATATATATATATATATATATATATATATATATATATATATATATATATATATATATATATATATATATATATATATATATATATAATGGAGAGAGAGAGAGAGAGAGAGAGAGAGAGAGAGAGAGAGAGAGAGAGAGAGAGAGAGAGAGAGAGAGAGAGAGAGAGAGAGAGAGAGAGAGAGAGAGAGAGAGAGAGAGAGAGATCATTTTGACCATGAGCTTCCCATCTCTCTTTGTGAAAGTTCTCATTATCATACCGCCCTGTTACCTTCCTCATGTTGCAGTCTGGATGGACACCGGCGGTGCTTGGGCAAGAGCTTCCTCATTTTACGACGCCTCTTACATCTTGAGAAACATTTACCTCACTTCCAATCTCTTTCCAAGCTGACCCCTCGCAAGGCGTCATCGTTCTATCTTCAGACATCATTTCGTGAGGAAAACAGAAATAGTGGAAACAACTCACGTGTATCAATCTCATGATTATCTTTAGGTATTCTACTTGCTAATAAGATAATGTATCCAGTTATCTTTACCCTCTAGAATGATCTTTACTAAAGAATCTATAGATATCTTTACTAACCCAAGTTAATTTCTCTTTCTGAAGACTTTGGTTCTGTCTCATTCCAGCCTTTTCTCGGGAATTAAGACGGTGGCATGCCTTCGTGGGCCGGTCTTATGGGCGTCAGTCATCAGCAAGTGTCATGGCACGATCGACTGCTTCTGACGTCACTAACTGGACTCCTGCCCAGGCAACTCCCCATGCCAAGGTGACTCACATGGTCCTGTGACCTTACCGCATGACACACCCCTCGTGGTGTGACTCTACCACACACCATATCCCTCCCTCCTCCGGTGTGGACATGGCATACGTCAAGGCTTACGGGTTTAGCACCAGGACCAGGAGCTTCGTCCCTAACAGCAGTATGATGGGCCCCACTTCAGACACGACTGTACCACCAGGCTGGTGGCTTAGCACTGTTTTCACATCAGTTCTGCCCCTTAGCTTAAGAGGGAGACTCCTACACTTCTCACACACCCTGACCGCCCAACATGCGTCCTTGCTTCAGGCAGCGGAATTAAGGTAATCCAACCATACCTCTAATGTAACCTGGGGAGGACATCATTCCCTTTCTTCTCCCAAGTCACGGTATAGATCAAGTTACCTCGTCTTCCCAGGTCACTAAAGGTCAAGTTAGGCAGCGGGGGCTGAAGCCGGCGTCACGAGCCAGATGACCTTTTCCCTCCATTGTGATCACAATGCGCCAGGTCGTCCATGGGGGGGATTCCCTCCCTCCTCCCACTCCCTCCAACCCCCTTTCCTGCACTGACATATATAACGCTTCCCCTTTATCAGCAGCTGTTAATGAGTCGTGGTGGGGTGAGGGGGGTTGAGGGGAGGAGGAGGAGGGGGTTTCCGGCCGGGTCAGAAACCTCAGTGGAACCGCCCCTTGGGGGACGCCTGCATGTGTTTCAGTTGCCAGACGAGTTGGAGGTGAGAGTGTGACGGGTTTCTTCTGGTGGGGGACGAGGCACAGTGCTTGAGGAGAAGTGTGCCTGTGTCATGAGGATATGTCACCAGGGTATGTCGTGTGTTGAGGACATGAGACGAGGATGTGTAGTGTGTTGTGGACATGGCACTAAGTTGTGTAAGTGGTGAGGGCATGAGACTAGGGTATGTCATGTGCTGAGGACATGGTACTATGTTATGTGCGTGGTGAGGACGTGAGATTAGGGTATGTCGTGTGTTGAGGACGAAGCACTAAGTTGTGTGTGTGTGTGTGTGTGTGTGTGTGTGTGTGTGTGTGTGTGTGTGTGGTGAGGACATGGCACTAAGGTATGTCGTGTGGTGAGGACATGACACTAGGGTATGTCGTGTGGGAGCATATGACCTATGTTGCGTGGAGAGGGCACGACATTCGGGTATGCCGTGTGGTGAAACATGATACTGGAGTGTGTTGTGTGGTGAGGACGCAACAAGGAGGGGGCATGTGGGAAGGATCTGTTGTGTTCATCTCTTGAATCCGACGGTACGACCCGTGAATTCGTGTATGATGGCCTGGCTCTTGACCTTACCATAACACCTAATCATCGTATCGTCGTGCACAGAGGTCGTACCGTCGTGGTCAAGGGTTGTTCCTTCCTGCTCAAGGGTCGTACCGTCGTGACCAAGGGTCGTATCGTCGTGCTTAAGGGTTGTTCCTTCCTACTCAAGGGTAGTATCGTCGTGCTCAAGGGTTTTTCCTTCCTACTCATGGGTCGTATCGTCGTTCTCAAAGGTTGTTCCTTCCTACTCAAGGGTCGTATCGTCGTGCTCAAGGGTCGTACCGTCGTCCTTAAAGGGTTCCATTTCAACGATCTCCAGGTTACTCTTAGAAAGGATACATCTCGCAGCGACTCCATTTGTCGACCAAGAACTAAAACTCGCGACCCTAAACGGTCATCACTCGCTTGACCCAGTTCCACCTCTTTCAAACCACACACCTTTATCCCACATCATGACCTTGTTTCCCATAGTTTTCACTCCGACCCACATCATTCGATCTGAAACCATCCAGGTTTCTACTTGGGTCTCGAAGCATGACTTCACATTACTCGAACAGAGACCATCCAGATTTCTTCCTGGGTTTCGAAGCATGACCTCACATTACTCGAACAGAGACCATCCAGTTTTCTTCCTGGGTTTTGAAGCATGACCCACATTACTCGAACTGAGACCATCCATGTTTCTAACTAGGTTTCGAAGTATTTTCCTTCCGCCGATAGAGCAGATCTAATTCCTAGTTCTCGTTACCTTAATACCACGCTTGGGATTTCTTCTCTGAGAGCATCAAATGCCGTGGGATTCAATGCCCTGTACCCAAGCTTACCTTGAGACCTGGTCTTCAAGGCCACATATACACGTACCCATGTGTACAGACGTGTTTACATACGCATACACATGTAGTGATATATACGAAAATGCAGTGTCTTATACGGTGAGAAAATAGTACAGCGACGAAAACACACCTGTGGTCTGCGGGACATATTTTTCAACAGTGTTGGAAAAAAAAATTTAAGGTTTCTGTGCACCAAAAACGGGCAAGACGGTCCTGAAAGAATGAATAGTTATGTATCTTTTCTAAACTTTAAATGACCCCTTGAACATGTCCAGATATCAGCAATGACCCAAGAGAAACTACTTAATGCGCTGATAATACTTTGAACCGACCTGGACTGTGTGTTTGGAGATGAGAATGAGTTTTTGTGGAAAAAGTTTTAGCGGTGGGGGGTTGTGGTCAGCGAGGATAGGGAGTTTAGAAGCTGAGCTGGGCTGGTTATCTGGGCTTGAGGCTGGAGGTCATACTACCACCACTACTACCACAATCACCATCACCACCACTACCACTATTACCACCATCACCACCACTACCACTATTACTACCATCACCACCACTACTACCACCATCATCACCAACTTTGTTTTGACATACTTGAGAACAATGTTTATTGTCTCGTGAAGGGACAGGCGGCCCTCACAACAGTCACACACACTCCAACTCGCCACCGTTACGTCCTAGCACCAGAGATCCCTTGTCATCAAGCCCAACCCAACCACTGAGGACAATGAATAATTCAATATGTTTGTGGAAAGATTATCTGTTTGGTACTCTCTTTTAACCTTACCATGGCCCCTATGGCAATGCCTCTCACCTTGCCATAAACCCTACGGCAATGCTTCTCACCTTGCCATAGTCCCATGGCACTCTCTCCTTTTGCCATAGCCTCTCTCTCTCTCTCTCTCTCTCTCTCTCTCTCTCTCTCTCTCTCTCTCTCTCTCTCTCCCTCCTACGACACCCTCTCTCCCCTTGCCATAGCCCCTGTCTCTATCATCTATAGTCGCACACTCCGGCTCTCTGATCAGTTCAACTAACCGTTCAATATATCAATGATAATAATCAAATAATAATAATTATCATTATTATCATCACACGCACAACTCTCGCCGTGTTGTGGTTCTCATGTCTACTGTACACACGTAAGACCCCAGGTTCGAGCTCTGGCGAGAGCATGGGTTTTAATAAGGAAGGTTCAAGGGACGAGGCCCTCCACCAGTGTCAAAGTATTCTCCGTGTACGGTACAAATAGGTGACTACACACACTGTACAGCAGACCGTCTCAGGCCATACACGGGCGACCATTACTTTCTCCCAGACATCTCGGAATCCCAGTTTCTTTGTGGCCGTAGAAGCGAATAAATGTCTAGACCAGAGTAACACACACACACACACACACACACACACACACACACACACACACACACACTGCGCGCAAGGAGCTCTCTCACTCTGACTATGCAAATACGTAATTACGAAACAAGTAATTACTCATTCATTCCCATCATTCTGAGACGGATCACAGTATTCTCAGGTGGCTACTCTACAAACTCAGTTGTTCCTCAAGTAGAGTTGAAACTCCCTTCTACATTTAGGGAGTAGACTGTATAAAAGTACCTCCTCTACGGGTATTTAGAAAGTTTGTACCACTTCATTCTACATGGACAAAGATGAGTCCTGCAATCCTCACCTTCACAGCCCCAACAACCTCGTCTCTACAGGTATTGAGAAGAAAGGCTCCAACAATCTCAGAGGGCTCTCCTGGAGTCGCATCTCTGCAGCTATAGAGAGGGCTCCTATCATCTCATATCTACAGCTGTACAGGAGGCTCCTGCAGCCTCGTCTCTAAAGCTTTAAAGAAGGCTTCAACAATCTTAACTGAAGCTAAGAAGACAGTGACAATCTCATGTCTCCATCTATAGAGATGACCCCTACAGTTTCATCTGTACAGCTGTAGTGAAGGCTGCTACAATCACACCTCTGCAGCTGCACAAAAGCCTCATGCAATCACACCTCTATAGCTGCACTAAAGCCTCCTACAATCACACCTCTACAGCTGCACAAAAGCCTACAATCACACCTCTACAGCTGCACAAAAGCCTCCTACAATCCTCATCTCGATAGCAATAGAGAATTTCACATCTGCAATAATGACAAATCTACATCTTCCCAGATTGGCAACATATTTCAAGCTTTCCTGGAGCAATCATATTAATTAAGTTTATGTCTACGAGGACTACGAAATCGGTTTGTTTCTACTTGTCCTTGACTGTGAAGCGGACTTATGAAATATGTATGACAACAAATGTCACGGACGCATCCTCTCCCATCTAGCCTTGCTAACTCACATTACCGCCCTCGCCACAGTATGTTTCAAGAAATCAAACAGTTTCACACATTTCATTCACTATATATACGTAATAATACATAGAAGTCAATAAACCGAACTAAGTGGCAATAGAATATACTGAACAGAAGTGAATTATATTTCAGTGGGAACTGGTGCCGCGGCGGAGAATACTGTACGTTTCAGTGGTACCTGGTGACCTGAGTAAACATTATGGTTGAGAATTTTCGATATCACCTACAAGGACAGGAAGAGATGTTAATCTAGTATTACTCCACGCTAAATGCTGTAATTTTTCGTTCTACCTTTTCACTCTTCCCTTGTTCACACCATTATACATTTTTCACTGCGCCACAAAATGTCACGTTCATTCCAAGCCAACTTTCCTGTTAAATTCCCTTCACGTCAGGACGTAATGAACACTAGATGTATAGCTATCACTTGTCTTCAAGCCTCCATCAGCAATAACAAGATAAGATGTATTAACTCTGAAAGCATGGATCACACTTCACATATTCCACTATTTACAAAAATGAGTATCAAACCACAAAATATATATTTTGTTTTTCTTATCACCGTGACGTTACAACAAATATCTCCTGTTCATATACGGTAACTCAGTCTTCGCGGCAACTGCAAGACTAAACAAATTTTCAGCAGTTCCCAGCAATATGCAGATGAAACATAAGGTCCTTGAGGATCTTGTTTTATCAGATAACGAAGTAACCAAACATTTTCAGTCGTTTTTCGTACCACATCAGGTACTGGAGGATTTTCAGTCGTCTGTAACACCACCTTTGGAGTCCATGAAATTCTCAAAGATTCCTAGTGCCGTCTAGGGCGTCAATAATATCAAGGGTTCCTTATATTACCTTATGGACCCCCTTTTTTCGTTTCTATTTTCAGTAGTTGTTAGTTATCATTTCCAGACAGATATGGATCTATTGTCTTCGATGTTTCTAGACATCAAAACCAAAGTTGTGTGTGTATATATATATATATATATATATATATATATATATATATATATATATATATATATATATATATATTCTTTATAAAAGCAGATATTAAAAACAGGTTCTACTCCCGACAACTGTTTCACAAACCAGTCGGTGGACCGGATCTCACGCATTACGATTTGATCTCACGCGGCGATGCTCAAGAGCCAAGGACGGTAAGAGGAGGCTTAGGTTTCTTCTTTAAGACTGAGACAAACACTCATAAAATGATTAATTTGAGACAAACTCACGGAAGATGACGATGAATGGAGTAGACACACGGGGAAATTTTGATGATAATTCTTTTCGTCTTTGGTCTAAGGATCCGGTGGAGTTCAAATGTCCTTATAGAAGTTTTCTTTAAATAGAATATAAAAATGACTATAAAAGGCACAAAAGAATAGGGAAGCAAAGAAAATTATGCCAAAGTTTTGGAGCAAGTGGAAAACCTGTCTTGTGAATAGGGTCATGTCAAAGCTGTTACGGTAAGACGAGGTAAAAAAAAAAATAGCTCCAAAGCTTTGAGGCGCAAGGAAAAAGACATATCACAACGGCCAATACATAATTACGCGTTTCTACGCGTCTTTAGAGTGATTTTTTTTTTCTCTCGTAAAACTTGAATTACTTGTCGCATTCAGAGATCGCATCTGCAGCTTACCTGTCTCCTGAGGGCGTCTACGTCCTTCTGCGTCTCCTCAGAGTCCCACGTCTCCTCCAGGAAGGTCTTAAGCTCCCGCCTCACGTATGGAAACAGCTCCTCCTTAACGCCCACGGAGGGAAGAGAGAAAGAGACCAGATTAGAATCGGATTGTGCAAATTTGATGTGGTTGATATGAACACGAAAAAATCTTGAGAGAGAGAGAGAGAGAGAGAGAGAGAGAGAGAGAGAGAGAGAGAGAGAGAGAGAGAGAGAGAGAGAGAGAGACTCTAAATAGTTCTAAGTTCCATCAACAAAACAATACCTTCACTTTTACCAAACATCTTTACCCATTGTTTCGTGTGTGGACACTGCCAGCCATTTCCGGGGACACATGTTCGTCAACAACCCAGCACGATATATTACGACAAACTTGGAAAATACGTTTCAACTGTCCAATTATGATATACCTCTTAGGGAAGCAGGATATGAAATACACTCTCAAACATTAAGACATTGTGGTATATATATATATATATATATATATATATATATATATATATATATATATATATATATATATATATATATATATAACAGGAACGTCCCACATTGGAAAAGAAACCTGAAACATGACCCACCCATTGACCTGAGGAGAGGGTGGGGATAATCCACTGAATAGCACAAGCCACAATCAGATCAGGTGACCACTACCCACAACTTTTTGGGGACGATGGCCTGGTGTTTAACCAGAGCCCTGCTGAAATACGCATTTCCTGTGTTTTCGTTCTGAATGGAGAAAAGGTATTGACCGCAGTGGACTCAAATTTTCACAGCACGACGTAACTTCGCATCAGTGTATTCAAGTTTCAGTTTCCAGGACCATAGGAAAACCAGATCGCCTAGTAAGGATCAGCGTCTCCAAGTTTCAATTTCATGAACAAAAGGAACCCTAGATCGTCTGATAAGAATCAGCGTCTCCAAGTTTCAGTTTCATGGACCAAAGGAACCCTAAATCGCAAAGCACGAGTCCATGGATTCATTAGGTAGTAATTCCAACCTTCAGGTGCCAGTGGTACGAGAGCTGATACGACAGTGACTTAAAGGCTTTAATGAACAGCAGTACGAGCGTTTATGATACGGTACGAAAGGTCACGAGACAGTGATTCAAGGCTTCACAAGTGAGTGGTACAAGTGTTCATGAGGCACTGAATCAAGATTTCAAGAGACAGTGGAACGATGAGACAGTGAATCGAGGCTTCACGGGTCAGTGGCCCAAGGGCTCATGAAAAGGTGACCATTAATTCTGCAAACAGACCCTTAACAGGAGCCTTATATCCTTCTTGGCAGACAGTCAGTGTAACTCCTGTCCGTACTGACAGCCAAAGGACACAGAAAATAGGCTCTAAATGAACAACTTGTCTCAAAGGGGGGATCAAGTAGGAATAAACCTCTGCCAGATAATGTTGTATAAACGCGAATTACACCCATACTTAATGATAATCCAATGTGCATATCAACATGCAGTCTCCTAAAGGACAAAAAAAAAAAAAGAAGAAATGACAGACACAAATATATAAAGAGAAAATGAAGGTAGATCATTAAATAACCGCGAGTCGAAGAAGAGACATCATACGTACATACGAACCTCCAGCGTGCCATCACCAGCGGAGGATCAGTAAACAATGTCCGATAAACCCAGGTCGACGATCCGACTGACGATGTTTCGCGCAAATATGGCAAGCTTTGGTTAGATGACCCCTTCGGTTATGACGTCACTGCCTTTCACATAAACGCAAGGGTTTTGTCATATCATTAGATATGCTCTAGGGGATAAGTACGACATCCGCTGTCTTTGAAAATCGTACATTTGTCAACGGTCTTGAAATCAGCCAACAAACGCCTCATTCACACCCCTGCCGAACAAGAACTCACCAGGGGGAACTTCAATAAGCACAATCAAACAGACAAAACCTATCTACAAGAAGGACAGGACACCAAGAACCCCACTGTATTGGCTTGAAGAGCCCTCTTAAACTCCTGATTAAGAGATTTCGAAGGTTATTCTTTGCTTTGTAGTGGACAGATCAGGAAGCAAGTTTAACAATGCATGGATACTCAATGGCCGCTTCCACAACTATTGATTTCTTAGCCCACTTGCCCCGCGGTTCTCCTGAATCGATTTGACAATCAGCGAACCTCGGCTTTGCCTGACTGTACGACCCTTGAACACGAACGCACGATCCTAACGCACGGGAGTAGGTACAACCCTTGAGCGGGACGGCACAACTCACGAACATAACGACAGAGTCCTTAAGCACGGCGATGAGACGGTTGTGGATGATAGCTTGTCCTTTGACCTCACTCTTAAGGCTTTGGTCAATGGTGACGCCACCAGATGCAAGGAACTGCGCAAAAGAGTTGTACTGTCATGATTGAAGATGATATCATTCGCTGGATATACCGTTTTATATATATATATATATATATATATATATATATATATATATATATATATATATATATATATATATATATATATTGTCCATGACTGACCTATCCGACCACGTTTGAAAGCTGATCACAAATAAGGAGTTTGCGGATGCACCAAGTTTGCATACTAGGAAAGATTTGGTGTCTAGAAAGCTTTGAAGGATTCAGGGCCGGCCCTAGCCTTTATGGGTCCCTAAATCCAGTCTCTTTTGGGGACTCCTCCAACCTTCACACTCCCCTGTAAATCACCAGTTCTCGGGAGGCCCGGGGGTACGCCCCCGAAAACATGTGAAAATTTAGCCAGCCTGCTCTCTTTAGGTTGCACTGTAACAGTCGGAGGTAGATAGCAACCTCCCACCCCCTCAGCGGTCGGGGTCCGACGCTTTGAGCGTATAAGAGTGCATGGGTAGACCCGACTCTGTTTGAGGTTATTACCGTTCTGGCCTTGTACGATCAAGTTAGGACGACAGACATATTTAAGGGACTACGATAAATTAGTGCGTTAAGCAGCTTTCCGGGACATGAGACAGCGTGCTACACAGTATTCAGGGACTTCTTGGCAACAGTGCTATAGACAGCATTCAAGGACCAGTACATTACATTGTGCTTGAAAGCTTCAAGGACTTTTACAAAACATACCCTAGATAGCGTTCAAACTACTCGACAACAGTGTGCTTGACAATGATCAAGGACCATTTAGACAACAGTACGTTAGATATAGCGTAAGCCATCACGAGACAATACGGTGCCAGCTAGCGTAGGATGGCCTTTTGTGCTTCCGGGAAAGGTGATGTTAGCCATGAGTGTGCCGCGCTATAAATAAATTCTGCGTCACCTACTGAGGTCCTCATATCCCTAGAGGTTGAGGACATGTCTACGAGCACTGTTCCCGACGTTACATTTGATGATTTGTGCGTCACAGACGAAATGAATACGAACAAAGCTAGGCTACATGAGGAGAGGTTTTCGCTTCGTCCCTTTTTTGGTAAGTGACGAAGCTGACCTATACCCGAGCCCTTCCCTCGGTGTACTTGATCCATAACAGATGTGTGTACGTGCAGGGAAGTCATACCACGTCGAGGGGGTATACCAAGCGTCAGCCAAAGGGTATAATAAGTGGAGGATATATCTTTTGGCAATGAGAGAATAGATGGCATTGTTTTTTTAGTGTTGATGTACATCCTCATTTCTCGCCTACCTTAAGTTCTTAATTCGCCTCCGCTAACCTAACCCAGTGATTTAACATGCCAGCTAATTAAATCCAATCGTCTAAACTAATCTAAATAGTACTTAAACTCCAGTTTAAGTACTATGTTTAAGTACTTCAATTCTTCTCAAAGTATTGCAAGAAACCATTGGTATACCCGTATACCCTCCTATCAAAATTAGACCTTTAATTCTCATCAGTAATAATAATGTGCCAAGCTTGACAATGTATTTTTCTTAGATTTCACTAATCCACCGATCAACTATAAAGTTTTGATTGTCCTTAAATTTTCGAATCTTTTCTAAGAACTTTATTTTGTAATTTTCATGCAAGACCTGGCCTTCACAAGAATTTCGTAACTGGAGCACTCACCCGATAAATATAACAATCTTTAGCGACAACAGTTGTAGTAAGATAAGGATACATCAATCATATTACATCAGTGATACACTGGCCATGTCTGTACGAGTAATTAAATGATTAAGTTCAGCTTTTTTCTTACTATTATCATCATTATCTACCCATATGACTTCTTTTAAGAAGCTTCTGATCAGATCTTAATGGGTTAAGTCAAAGACCTATGAGGGTCAAACTGATAAGACCAGTGGTGTCGAGAATGTAGTGAAGATGGGCCTTTGTCCTGACCCATAAGATTCAAGTCAAAGGCAAATGGTGACAAGGGTGCAGTGAAGATGGCCAATGACCTGACCCAAAAAATTATCCAAGCTTGGTTCAGTGGCTGCCAAAGAAACTAGTAATTAATAGCAACTATGCATGCAAAAATGTATTTCAAAAAATGACATTTAGTGTTTCTTATGAACATTTAATTGTGTACATCAAGTTTATTGTAGTCATGCCCAAAATACGCAAATATGTCGCTTTAATAATGAATAGGTTATATGAAACTTTTAGAACTCTGTTATCAGTAGTCGCTAGTAGGTTTCTTCTCAAATAAATAAATCTGTTTGGAAGGTTAAGGTACGTTAGGGAAAGCTGGTGTAGTTTGTGAGCCGGGCAAAAGTGGGCAACATAAAAAAAAAAAATCTCGGAACGGACTGACGATGTCAGAATACAAATAAAAACATGGATGGCGGAGAGAAATTTTGTATAGGTAATCCTTTGCAATAATACTTAACAAAGTCAAGGCTGCAATACACTGCTTGTGTTGGAGGATAAATTTTGTTCTCGTCTGTGCCATAATTATTCTACAAACTCGAGAAGCCAACCGTTACTGTCTTTGCGATGACGTGTAAACACTTTATATTGGTAGATTTAATTATATTTTCTACATGAGCAATTCCTGTCTTTCCATATGAATAAATACTTCTACAGTTTTTACGAAAGATTTATAGAAAAAATAAAGCTCTTTTTATACATATACACCATAAATGATGAGGCTCATGCGATTCAAAACGTGGAAAATGAATGACAAAAAGATTTACAGATTGTGACACACGGAAACTCACCCAAGGGCATCAAGTTATACACATTGTAGACTCTGACATTATACGGAGCTTCAACTAAGCTATGCCTATGAAATCACCTTCCTTATAATAAAAAGGTACATGAAACACATGAGTTTGACCTATGTCGAGCAACAGAGGGAATTGTAATTGGAGGGCGATTACGTCACGGGTAGGGGGTGGGAGCGTCCCTTCCCCCTGAGGGTATACCCTCCCCCATCCAGCTGATGCACCTGTTGTCCAGCCGGACTCCGCTACGCTAAACTCACCTTTACGAAGCTAATGGAGGTCGTTGTGCCTTCTATGTCTAACATGATGATATTTACATTCTTCACCATACCGGCTAATTCTTCACGACTCCTTTTCATTTTAAGATTATGTAATAAAAAACGAGGTTTTCTGGGGGAAATTCTATGCAGCCTGCCGGACCACGAACAAAGATTGTGCAGAGAAGTGGCTCATCGTTGTTGATCATTTCTTAAGAAAAATTCAACATATTATTTGTTAATGCTATAATTTGTCTAATTACGATTTTGAGCATTTTATAACTTCCATATCAGTAAAATAAACTTTTCATACTAATGATATATAATTTTTTATCGAAATGACAGGCATCTGTGATGGTGGAAAACGTCTTATGAATTTATATGGGGATGTGTGATTAGTCCCACAATATCAGGTAATTGAATTATAAGTTGATAAGGACTTTAACACTAAAGTCATGGAATCATTAGGCTTGATTCAGGCGCGTTGGGTGTTTGTTTGGAGTTGCCATGGCGGCTACGTGGCAGGGAGGAACACACAGACCGGAACAGCCACACACTCGAAGACTAGAGTACGGAAAAAATAGAAGCTAACATGATTAAATATTGTACGTATTGTTATTTAATTACATGAACATAATGATATGATAATATGGATATAATGTATAATAGATAAATCATAAATGGTGCAGTATTTTCTTCAGATTCAAAATAAATATATATCTTATTTCCATTATCTATTCCTCTGACGTGGGAGTTCAACAGCCAATCATAACACGTTTTGCAAGGCACATCGGCCAGTGCACTGAGTGAGGCAGGGGAGGGAGCGGCCCACTCTCTCTCTGTCTTGGGGTGCCCATTATTAATCACGTTTCGTACTTAATTATCACCTACACTCGTTAGAAAGGTAAGCAATGTGTACAGATCACGTCTGGGGGGTTGGGACACAGCTGTCGTCCGTAGGTTACAGAGAAATACTGCCAATCTGTGTTGAGGGTTAATGCCTGGTCTTCTAACACCGGTCTGTCAAAGTCATTTACCACCCTCGGCTACACCAATGTTTTGCTCATCAGGCCACCCATGCTACTACAGAACCTAGGGATTTTATTCGGCCATGAATGGGGCAGTGATTCAGGTGGAAAGTGCTGGGGACGCCAGTGTATCGGGTTTGTTGACATTTGTCAAGTTATGGCTTGGTAGGTGTTGTGGGCAGTGGAGGAAGGCCCTCTGATCCAGGGTCATTCAGGGCCACTGTGTCCCTCAGGGCTCCCACGGACGCTCCCTCACCTGTCCACAGTATCACATCCCTGCTGCGAGTGGGAGGTGGTGTCAGCTGGCTTTGTATTGACACCGGTAAGCCATGGAAATACCTGTCTACCCGTCGCAAGTTTTCGTGTAATTTGATTTTAGTCGTGTGGAACTATGTAGCCATGGTGTTCAGTGCGATTTATAAGTATTCCTTCATGAATTTGCGATTTTTTTGTGTGGGTTTTCTGGATTGTATGTCGGGATTGTGATGTATTGTCCTCATTGGTGAAAACAGTTTAAAGTCTGTGAAAGGAACTTAAGAGTTAACATTGTTAAATTCAAGAAAGAAGTTTCGTGAAAGAACCAGGCTATATTTAAGTAATGATTTTGCTTCATATGAATAAGAGTTCTAAGAAAATATATTTGGAAGTTGTTCAACACTAACGATGGTGTAGACAGCTGGTGGTTGGTTTCCGTGCTTGATTAAACAGAAACGGCTAATTCTGTTGGACACAGATAGAATGGTGCCAGAATTTAGGAAATAGAAGAGAGCCAACGTTGTAGGATATGGGAAGATAGATAAATTCAGCTGGGGGGAGGGGATATCTAGGTTTATGTGGACCTTGTCTCCAAAGTACAAAGGAATAACAGAATGGGGGGAGAGAACTGCATGGAGAAGAGCTGAGGTGTGCCCTAGTTTCAAAAAAGAAAGAAAAATAAGTGCTTTACTGGTAAACAATTTGACCAGGACGCCTTATGTCCCAGTAAAGTTTCAGTATCTGTAGTTAATACCAACATGAAAATGCATTTAGAAGTGCACAGTTTGATACATGATGAACAGCAATGGCTATAAGGAGAATCTTAATTTTCAAATTTAATATTGACTAGTTGATTGGACCAAGTTGTTAGTCACCACAGTACAGATTGTGTAAGTGTTTGATACAGTGCCACATCTTAGAATGTTGAAATTAGAGAGATGTGTATCAAGAGGATAGATTGTATCCTGGATAAAGTCCTTTTCATCCCAGAGAAGGTCCAGGCTAACGTATTGTGAATAGTGATGTACCACAGGGATCAGTTCCTGGTCCAGTATTATTCTTGATATATGTACTGTAGAAGGTATCATATCACATATAATTATAGAGTGCCAGTGAGACCAAAACATGGTGTGTTGGACGAAATCTGGTTGTTTAATGCATTCATGACCCCGTTTTTACTTGTCTGTCTATTGAAAATTCCTCAACTTTCCTCTTGCCTTTGATGGATCTGTAATGCTACCTCTTTACTAGATGAACAATCTTGGTATTACTCTAGCTTGGAAACCCCACATTGCAGAAATAGCCAAGTCTGCCTCTGAAACTGGTAGTCTTGCTTAAATGTTGAAATTCCTTCCAAAGAGTTGCTCCGTGTATACAGAGGATTGCTTTGACCTTATCTGGAGTACTGCTCTAGCATCTGGGGTGGCTCAAGCTCTGCATCCTTACTTGAAAGAATTGAAAGCAATCGAACTTATAAACTTCCAGGTCTGACTTCATAACTTGAGCCGCTTGTCCTATGCTGCAATGTTGGCTCACTTTCCCCTCTGCTGTAAGTATTACTTTAGTTTTAGCTTCTGAGAGCTGGTTTCTTGTGTGCCTCCACCACTAGCTAGACCATATGATACTCAGTAAGCTGCTACATCACATGATTAGTATGTGGCCTCTGGCAATGGAAGGATGGGCTGTTTTGAGAACTGTTTCTTTCCCAGTACCTCAAAGCTTTGAAACTCTCTACCCTCTCCTGTCTGTCCCATTAACTGTGACCAGGCACATTGTAAAAGGCAGGTTTTTGCTTCCTCCAAAATTTGTAAATAATTTCTCGTCTCAATTACAACCTGGCATTGGCGTGGACTTTTGTCCATAACTGTAGCCTCTAACGTAAAATGAATAAGTATTCAGGGAGATAAAGACGGTGAGATTTTGCAGGCTACAGTAAAACTTAGCGAGTGGTCTCGGAAATGGTTAATGAACTTAAAATAAAGTAAGCCTGTGCTCTTGGGAAGAGGAAATCAGGAAAGGAAATGCTACATGTTGGATGGTGCTGTTCTGTCAACCTTGCTTTCTAAATCTTGTTACCTTAATTGTATTCACATTGTTCCTCATTTCACACTTTCTCGAATTTGGACTCCAGTATCATTAATAGAATGATTTAAAGAAAGAAGCAATTATTGTTTTTTTTTTTTTTATATACTTTGTCGCTGTCTCCCGCGTTTGCGAGGTAGCGAGGTAGCAATTATTGTAACATTCTAATTTCTCTTCTCTAGTCTCCAATGCTAAGTTCATCATAGGTTGTTTTCTGTATCCATAGCTGTAGGGAAATTATACTCTGTTATGGCATCAGAAAAAAGTATTCATGCGAATGATTGCTAAGGCAGAAGTTTACTTATTTTGCCACATTTTATTCTTATTGTGGAAAAATCTCTTTCAAGGTCAAGTGATACAAAGTAAAGTTATAGGCACCATTACATAATTAGTCAGTCACTAGTTATTTAGGTAGGATTTATGAATGTTCCAAAGCACCATTTTTACCGTGTTTTTACTTTACTAAGAATTGCAAGTAAACAATCTTGGATATGTAATTCCCTTTGTATTTTTTGTTGAGAATATTGGTTTTATAAACTTGTCAGCCATGGATATCATGTTACTCGCACAGGAATAGAAAGTCTAATCGGATTCCCTAGTTGAACTAGTTGAATAAGTCTCTCTACAGTAGTATCATTAAGGGAAGTGTGAAAATTCAGTACGTGTGTTAGTTTGGTAGTACCCTATTTAAATGTTCAGCTTACAGCACATGTATCATTTATGTAAAAGTTCTGGATATAGTAGTTATGTTGAAATTTGAATTTGTAGCAGTACAGTCAGTGGATTGAACCAGGGCATGTGAAGTGTCTGGGATAAATCATGGAAAGTTCTGTGGGGCCTGGATGTGGAAAGGGAGCTGTGGTTTCGGTGCATTACATATGACAGTTAGAGACTGTGTGAACGAGTGTGGCCTTCTTGTCTTTTCCTGGCGCTACCTTGCTGGAGGGGGATGCTGTTTCTTGTGTGGTGGGCGACAGGAATAGATGAAGGCAGCAAGTATGAATATGTACATGTGTATATATGTTTATGTCTGTGTATGTATATATATGTATACATTGAAATGTGTATGTATGTGCATGTATGAGTGTTTGTGTATATGAGGGGTTGGGCCATTCTTTGTCTGTTTCCTTGCGCTACCTCACAGTCGTGGGAAACAGCATTGAAGAATGTGTGGAAGGCGAGAACGTTATCTCGGAAAGCAAAAATGGGTATGTTTAAAGGAATTGTGATTCCAACAATGTTATATGGTTGTGAGGCATGGGCGATAGATAGAGTTGTGCGGAGGAGGATGGATGTGTTGGAAATGAGATGTTTAAGGACAATATGTGGTGTGAGATGGTTTGATCGAGTAAGTAATGAAAGGATGAGATGTGTGGTAATAGAAAGAGTGGTTGAGAGAGCAGAAGAGGGTGTATTGAAATGGTTTGGTCACATGGAGAGAATGAGTGAGGAAAGATATGTGTGTCAGAGGTGGAGGGAACGAGAAGTGGGAGACCAAATTGGAGGTGGAAGGATGGAGTGAATAAGATTTTGAGTGATTGGGGCCTGAACATACAGGAGGGTGAAAGGTGTGCAAGGAATAGAGTGAATTGGAATGATGTGTTGTACCGGGGTCGACGTGCTGTCATTGGATTGAACCAGGGCATGTGAAGTGTTTGGGGTAAACGATGGAAAGTTTTGTGGGGCCTGGATGTGGAAAGGGAGCTGTGGTTTTGGTGCATTACACATGACAGCTAGAGTTAGAGTGTGAACGAATGTGGCCTTTGTCCTTCCTAATGCTACCTTGCGCAGGGGGTGGGGGGATGTCAATTTCATGTGTGGCGGGGTGGCATCTGGAATGGATGAAGGCAGCATGTATGAATATGTTCATGGGGATAGGGGAGAAAGAATACTTCCCACGTATTCCCTGCATGTTGTAGAAGGTGGCTAAAAGGGGAGGGAGTGGGTGATGGGAAATCCTCCCCTCTTGTTCATTTTTTAATTTTCCAAAAGAAGGAACAGAGAAGGGGGCCAAATGAGGATATTCCCTCAAAAGTCCAGTCCTCTGTTCTTAACGTTACCTCAGTAAAGCGGGAAATGGCGAATAGTATGAAAGAAATGAAGTATATATATGTATATGTCCCTGTATGTATATATATGTTTACGTTCAAATGTATAGGTACGAATAGATGCATGTGTGAATATGTGTATGTGGGTGGGTTAGGCCATTCTTTCGTATGTTTCCTTGTGCTATCTCACTAACGCGGGAGACAGTGACAAAGTGTGAATCATGGGGTGGGGGAGGGGGCAAAAGTTCTGCGGCAGGGGTGCGTGATGTCTCCATGGTTGCTTAATTTGTTTATGGATGGTGTTGTTAGGGAGGTGAATGCAAGAGTTTTGGAAAGAGGGGCATGCATGCAGTCTGTTGTGGATGAGAGAGCTTGGGAAGTGAGTCAGTTGTTGTTCACTGATGGTACAGCGCTGGTGGCTGATTCATGTGAGAAACTGCAGAAGTTGGTGACTGAGTTTGATAAAGTGTGTGAAAGAAGAAAGCTGAGAGTAAATGTGAATAAGAGCAAGGTTATTAGGTACAGTAGGGTTGAGGGTCAAGTCAATTGGGAGATGAGTTTGAATGGAGAAAAACTGGAGGAAGTGAAGTGTTTTAGATATCTGGGAGTGGATTTGGCAGTGAATGGAACCATGGAAGCGGAAGTGAATTATAGGGTGGGGGAGGGGGCGAAAATTCTGGGAGCATTGAAGAATGTGTGGAAGTCGAGAACATTATCTCAGAAAACAAAAATGGGTATGTTTGAAGGAATTGTGGTTCCAACTATGTTGTATGGTTGCAAGGCGTGGCCTATGGATAGAGTTGTGTGCAGGAGGGGGGATGTGCTGGAAATGAGGTGTTTGAGGACAATATGTGGTGTGAGGTGGTTTGATCGAGTAAGTAATAATAGGGTAAGAGAGATGTGTGGTAATAAAAAGTATGGTTGAGAGAGCAGAAGAGGGTGTTTTGAAATAGTTTGGTCACATGGAGAGAATGAGGAAAGATTGACAATGAGGATATATGTGTCAGAGGTGGAGGGAACAAGGAGAAGTGGGAGATCAAATTGGAGTTGGAAAGATGGAGTGAAGAAGATTTTGAGTGATCAGGGCCTGAACATGCGGGAGGGTGAAAGGCGTGCAAGGAATAGAGTGAATTGGAACGATGTGGTATACCGGGATCAACGTGGTGTCAATGGATTGAACCAGGGCCTGTGAAGCGTCTTGGGTAAACCATGGAAAGTTCTGTGGGGCCTGGATGTGGAAAGGGAGCTGTGTTTTCGGTTCATTATTACATGACAGGTAGAGACTGAGTGTGAACGAATGGGGCCTTTGTTGTCTTTTCCTAGCGCTGCCTCGCACACATGAGGGGGGGTTGTTATTTCATGTGTGGCAAGGTGGCGATGGGAATGAATAAAGGCAGACTATGAATTATGTATATGTGTATGTATGTATATGTCTTGTGTGTTTATATGTATGTATATGTTGAGATGTATAGGTATGTATATTTGCGTGTGTGGACGTGTATGTATATACATGTGTATGTGGGTGGGTTAGGCCATTCTTTCGTCTGTTTCCTTGTGCTACCTCGCTAACGTGGGAGACCAACAAAGCAAAATAAATATATAAATAAATAAATAAATAAATAGATAAATAGATATACTATTCGCAATTTCCAGCGTTAGCGAGGTAGCATTAAGAAAAGAGGACTGGACCTTTGAAGGAATATCCTCACCTGGCCCCCTTCTCTGTTCCTTCTTTTGGAAAATTAAGAAGAAAATGAGAGGGGAGGATTTCCAGCCCCCCGCTCCCTTCCCTTTTAGTCGCCTTCTACGACATGCAGGGAATACTTGGGGAGTATTCTTTCTCCCCTATCCCTTATATGTATATATATTTCTTTCTTTTCTTTGAAACTTTTCACCATTTCCTGAGTTAGCGAGGTAGCGTTAAGAGCAGAGGACTAGGCCTTTGAGGGAATATCCTCACCTGGCCCCCTTCTCTGTTCTTTCTTTTGGAAAATTAAAAAAAAAAAAAAGAGAGGGGAAGATTTCCAGCCCTCCGCTCCCTCCCCTTTTAGTTCCCTTCTACGACACGCAGGGAATATGTGGGAAGTATTCCTTCTCCTGTATCTCCAGGGATAATATATCAGCCATTCCTGATATATAGATTGTGTGTGTGACTGACAAACATAATGTGGTCAAAACATGCTGAATCTTTTAAGTCAATAATTTTAAAGTCATTATTTACACGTGATACCCCCAGTCTTCAGTCAGAAATGCTAAACAGTTAATGAGTAAACCTTGCGTTTGTAGGAAATAAGGTGAATCATGCTCGAAGGTACATTAAAGGCTTTGAAGTGCTTAGATGTAGACGAATGAGAGTAGAAGAAATCCTTACTTCCTATGATGTTGGCATTATTATAACATATACGATAGGTTTTCCATCTTGTCGAAGAAGGAATGGATAGTTTCATTGAGGGGTTATACTATGAAAGACAGTTGCTCTTTGAAAACAAGGCTGATAACCTCTTACCCCTTCACCTCAGCCCACATTTAAAAGCAAGATTCTTAAGTGTACCCAGGAAGAGTTCATGGTGTGCTGCATGTTATGCTGGACTAACATTTGTGTACTTTCTTTTACAGAACAGTATATCAACTGGGTTTATTTTAGGAAATTGAGAAAATATTTTTGCATGTGGTTCTGAGGAATGTAACTAGCTAATTTACTTAGGACCATGTTCGTGATTTTTTTTTACCTGTTATTTATATTTACCATTATAGACTAAAGGTGTCTTCCTTAAGGGAAGCAGTGCATGTGGAAATGGAAAAAAAGATTCAAATTAAGACAAGTTTACAAGCATTTTGATGCAAGAAGTTTTTTGATAACCATAGAATATAGGAAATGTTTATTGATTTATTATTTACCCCAAAAAAAAGAAAAAGAAAAAAGCACCAAATCCCATGAAGAAAAATTAAAGACCTGCATTCTGGGTTTGCTTTGTAATTCATATCCACTATTGAAGCTATACATAGGAGCTTGTCTTGCTAAGCTTTTTTTTTTAACTAGGTATTTTCTTTTTCTTCCGCCCAATAAATTTTTATTAGATTTTTGTAAAACTTTTCTTTTATAGGATAAGTCGAGATGATTAATGAAAATTGATGTAGCTGAAGTGAATAGTTATAAAAATGACACTTGTTAGTAATATCAGTCTGTTTTATAATACTTATGTTGAAAGTTTGATAACTTGGTTTTGCATGTCCTCTAGCAAAGATGTAATTTTCGTTGATAAGGAAGGTTGTTGATAAGATTATTTATCAGTGTTTCATATATGAAAAGTTTACAGCCAGTTGCTGGGCTCCTGTTTTAGGTCAGTCACTAAGGGAAGTGGATGGATTCCTTATTAGGGTAAGTGCAATATTTCATCAATGGAATTAATTTGTTAAATGATTTGTCTGGTTTGGAAAGACTGTATAAGAGGAAAACCAATGACTATTCTGTGTCACCTTGTATTTCTTAGCATATGTTACTATGATTTTACATGAACTTTGTTGGTAGACTTTCAGATGACAGATTGTTCTTTCAAAGTTAGGATTTTGATATTTGTATTCGTTCTTAGTCTTTGTCACATTTTTGATGCAAGTTTGTGCTCTTGAACCCTGCTTATCTTGTATAAGAGTGGCTGATGAATGGAACAAATTGATTGAGGACATGGTTAATGGCCATTAGTTTAAAACTCCCTCTCTGTACAGCGCAGATAGGTAATTACACATCGAAGTTGTAAATAAGCTAGTATGGAAATAATAATCCACTCCTAAATTCACAGGATGCACTCACGTGATAGATTTCTTTATTTCTTCAAATAGTAGCTATTGATGTTGATTGATTATGTTATGAAAGCAAATTTGAAAACTGCATATTCAGTAAGCAGTAATTGGCTAGGGTAACAAATTTGGTTTTCATTCATTTTGTGCTGTGGATGCATTCTTTTACGTTCATCCAATATAAACCTACATAGGAAGCCAAGGCAAGCAGTACATTCTTGTTAGTTTTCTAGGAAGTAAATTGTGCTGCATTTAGCTAGATTTAGAAAACTAGGTAGATTTATCCAGAATGATTTGATGATCAGTCTTCTGATCGTGTAGAGAATGATTTCTGGAACACTAATTCTTCTAGCATTGAAAATTTACGAATATGAGGTAGTAAAAGTCGTGTGGAGGCAGTGTTGTTAGCACCTACCCTACCTAGACAACATTGCATCTTACTGGTGCATCTGGTAATTTTACTGATTTATAGTTTTACTTTTATGAAAAACTTATTAATGTCTCACATTAGTTATGACAGGAAAAGACTTATGTTTGGTAAAACATGATGAAAATCAGTAATCAATTGTTCATTACAGATAAAGGAGATAGCTAGAATGTGTTGTGGCTACTCATTTGACTTTCAGGCCTACATCCAGCACTTCTAGCACATTGCACTGAAATGTCTGCATGTCAGTAGTGGACCAAATATGCTTTGAAGAGATTCTTTTCTTTGCTATATGGATATCTTTTGAAATTTTGTATTAACATGAAATTCACAGGGTGGAAAGGAAACCATACAGAAGGGGATAATGTATGTGTATATATACAGATATGTGTAATTTGGGGAAATTTTTGGGTTATAGTTATAAAAATTCAGTTTGCTATTCAGGAAAGATATTAGGAATTGCTCTTGGATTTGCGAAGGTTGATTGTTTTACATTGTGATTATTGTAAGAAACTGTTAAGGGGCTTTGTATAAGTATCTTGCTGAATGTGGGATTAACAGTTCCTTTTATGTTTGCAGAGGGCAGGTGTAAATCATGGACATCCTGGTTCTTGGTGCTGTTGTGGTGGTTTTGACAGTGGTGGTGTATTTGCTGGCCACCCTGGGCACGAAGGAAACCCCATTTGAAGAGGCTGTAGCTGTGCAGCGGCAGAAGCGTGAGCAGGAGAATGCACAAACCAAGTCTGAAAAGCAGCATAAGAAACAGAAAGTAAGCATGTTATTTCTCTCTCAATTGCTTGGTCATTCTTTGTGACAGAACTGAAGACATAGTACATTGACATGCTCAGTCCATACATTAGCTTCCAATGAATGTAGCAGCAGTCATAATGCCCATTTAATGAGGGCAAAATAAGATGTACTTCCTCAGAAGTTTTTAAATGGTTACTAAATTTGATACAACATATCCCAGCATAGCTATTCATCCCATGAATTTAGTGATTTTGTGATGGAAAGCTTTGTTCCACGAGAAGAATGTCTGTATTTTTCTTGTACTCTGGTTTTCGAAGTCAGGGATTTTTAAAAGTTCATATGGGCATTGAAACAATGATGTTCTGCTGTTAAACATTTTGGTTATTAATCCATGGTACAGGGTATATCTTGTGACAAATGAGGGTGTGTTAGACAACTTTAGGAGATAGCTAATAACATTGGATGAAATTTGTAAGAGAGAGTATAGCTGAGCAGAGATTTATGAGATGTGCATATCAGCTCAGTAGGATTAAAGTTTAGGAGGGGCAGAATTGGTATTGATTGTTACAAAAGGGGTGATGGAAAGGCAAAGATGTTCTTAGATAATAGGTTAGATGCAGAAGATGAAATCCGGAAAGGCGGCGGATTTGGATGGTATTGCAGTAAAATTTATTAAGAAAGAGGGTAACTGTGTTGTTGACTGGTTGGTAAGGATATTCATTGTATGCATGGATCATGGTGAAGTGCTTGAGGATTGGCAGAATGCATGCATAGTGCCATTGTACAAAGGCAAAGGGGATAAAGGTGAATGTTCAAACTACAGAGGTGTAAGTTTGTTGAGTATTTCTAGGAAATTATATGGGAGGGTATTGATTAGGAGGGTGAAAGCATGTACAGAACACCAGATTGGGGAGGAGCAGTGTGGTTTTAGAAGTGGTAGAGGATATGTGGATCAAATGTTTGCTTTGAAGAATGTGTGTGAGAAATACTTAGAAAACCAGATGACAGCTAGAGACTGAGTGTGAGTAAATGTGGCCTTTTTTGTCTGTTTTCCTGGTGCTACCTTGCTGAAGCAGGTGGTGGCGATGATGTTTTCTGTTGGTGCAGGATGATGCCAGGAATGGATGAAGGCAAGCATGTGTGAACATGTACATATGTATATTTTATGTGATTATGCTTATATAGAAAGAGTTTGAGTGGATAAAGATTAGAAGTGAAGGTACTGTTGAATGGAAAGTGTTTTATTACTATGAAAAGTGGTTTATATACCTGTGGATTGCCTGAAAGTGATGGTTTTGTTTTGTGAAGGTATTGTAAGTGAAGATAGAAGTAATGATTGCAGAGGATGAGGATGCCCAAGATTATTTGTAAGGTATTTAAGGTAGTGATAGATATTGTGTAAAGTTCTAAAGTTTAAGGGAAGGATCTTAATGAAGGACTTTTATGCTGTAAAGAGCTTTTACTATGGTTGAAGTAGATAAAAGTAGTTCTGATAATCAGTTTAAAGTTAATATGAGTACATAAAGGTTGAAGTTGATATGAGTGCATAAAGGTTGTATAATGTTCCTGAAGAAGGCATTGACAAGATGAGAGTGAGGAATGGTGATAATGAAGGGGTTTCCTTTTGAAATTTGTCACATATTTGTATGTTAATTATATTGCGGGACCAACATTGTAGGCAGAAAGCCCTTGCTAAAAGATGGTGTGCTGCTATTATATTATCTTCAAATTTTTTTCTTAAGGTCAAAAAGGTAAAACCGAAGAAGGATGACTCTGAAAATGTTGGAGTAGCAGTTGTACAGGAGGTGGAAGATGAACCTGAGCCAACACCGGAGCCAGAACCAGAACCAACACCCCAGCCCATTGTGAGTCTGATTTCAACTTGATATTTTTGATGATTGTGTATATGCAGCTTTACACCCAGTTTTTGTACCAGAATTACTTAGTTTTGATAGCTATACTGTAGTTGCAATCATTTACTAATCCCCCCTTTTTTTTTTTTTTACAATGCTCAAATCACTTGCCCCTCTTTGTTTATCATGGACCAAAACTGTCTTTGCTGCCCAATACTTTGCTACCCCTTTTTCTTTTCTGTCAAGTCTGTTTGTCTCTATCTTGTTTTCCTTTCTTTGTTTTTAACCATTTGTTTATACCTCTGGCACCTGTTCCAATTTGAACTCCCTCTAAGGGGTGGCCACGGCAATAGAGTCATCATAAGTGAACTCCAGTGCCGCTTCTTAGCATTTAGTGCCTCACCCTTTAACAGACCACTGGTAGAGGTCAACTCTAGTGGTGTTGGCGATGGAAAGCTTTGTTCCACAAGAAGAATGGTTTCGTATTTTTCCTAATGTTCCTACTGACTTCTATCTAAAGCTCCTGCCAACTACTTTTACCTAATACTCCTGCCTAAATGTTCCTACCTATTACTACTACTGTTCCTACCATTTTGTCTAAAGGCAGGGCTAGCACATAGTGCTCACTTCAGGAAAACTGGAGTTATGAAGAATGGGCTGTGTGAGTTAAGTATTGTTAAGAAGAGATTGTTTGTTTGTGGACAATGACAGTAGCCCAGAGAATTCGATTTCCACTCTGTGGAATGGCAGGAATGAGGAACAGACCATCTTTGTTTTGAGAAAAGAACAGCAGTAGATACTAAGTGGTATATGCCGTATATCAAGAATAGATGATAAAGGAGATGTAGCAGGTGGGGCATGGGAACATATAGGAATATTTGTACTAACATAAGTATTTGTTCAGATGCCAGATTTTACTTGGACGATTATATTTTTGTTTTAAGGTGGTAATTTCTATTTTGGTCGAACGTATAGGAGTGTTTGTACTAACAAAAGTGATTGTTCAGATACCAGATTTTACTTGATTATATTTTTGTTTTGAGGTGGTAATTTCAATTTGGTTTGATAAGTAGTTCAAGGCTAAAGCTATGTGTTAGTTTGACTAGATTATTCAAAGCTAAAGCTATGTGTTAATTTGACTAGGCAAAGGATGTAATTAACCAGATAATTGAATATCATCTAGGAGAAGAAGAAGGAAAAGAGAAAGAAGAAAGATAAGGAAAGAGATGTAGAAGAGGCACCTCAGAAGATTGTTGTTGAAGAAGTTGAGGAGACTGTAACAGTCAAGACAGAGGCAGTTAAGGTTAAGGCTGCTCCTGAACCCAAACCCTCACCCCCAGCCCCTGTGATGGAGGCTGCAGTTAAGGTATTTGTGCAATTTCATCTGTTTTTGGACATAAGGGCATTTGAGATGGTTTTACTTCCAGATTTGAGTTACAGTTTGGTTAGTCTATTTTTTGGGTATTTTGATTTGGACATGGTGTATCCAGAAATTGAGCAAGATTTAATGAAATGTGAGTAGTCATTTTTTTTTAAGATGCATATTATGAAGAAATTTTTTTAAGCATCTTATTTTCATACTTGTTTGATGTTTCCCATGTAGTGAGGCAGTCATGAACAGACAAAGAATGGCTTCATTTGTTCACATCCAATGTAATGCAATGAAACTAGGGACCACAGTTCTCAGCCAAGCCCTTCAATCTTTTCTGTGGTTTCCCTAGACCACTTCATGTACCCTGGTTCTGCTCTGTGAGAGCACGTTGACCCCTGTATACCATGTTGCTCCATTTCACTATATCCCATGCATGCATTACACCTACATGTTCATTTGCTTGTCACTCAAACATTCACCCCATCCATCCATCTCGTAGTCGGTATCCCCTTTTTTTTTGTCCCCCTCAACTTTTGACAAGTATACTCTTTCAGTGTCTCTTCACTCATCCTCTATATTTTTCCACCAAAAGCATGCACAAGTCCCCTTCCCCTAAAGCTTCAGATCTGTTACATATATATTTTTATTTTTTTTTTATTATACTTAGTCATTTTCCCGCATTAGCAAGGTAGCGCAAGGAAACAGACGAAAGAATGGCCCAACACATACACATGCATATACATGAACGCCCACACACACCATCTCCCGCATTAGCAAGGTAGGGTTAAAAACAGAGAACTGAGCCTTTGGGGGAAATCCTCACTTGGCCCCCTTCTCTGTTCCTTCTTTTGGAAAATTAAAAATGAGAGGGGAGGATTTCCAGCCCCCCTGCTCCCTCCCCTTTTAGTCGCCTTCTCCAACATGAAGGGAATATGTGGGAAGTTATTCTTTCTCCCCTATCCTCATATATTTCAACATATACATACACAGACATATACATATATACACATGTACATATTCATACTTGCTGCCTTCATCCATTCCTGTCACCACCCCACCCCACACGAAACACCCCCCTCCCCCCGTGCACGTGCAAGGTGCAGCTAGGAAAAGACAACAAAGGCCACATTCATTCACACTCAGTCTCTAGCTGTCATGTGTGATGCGCCGAAACCATAGCTCCCTTTCCATGTCCAGGCCTCACAGACCTTTCCATGGTTTACCCTAGACCCTTCACATGCCCTGGTTCAATCCATTGACAGCATGTCAATCCCGGTATACCACATTGTTCCAGTTCACTCTATTCCTTGCACTCCTTTCACCCTCTTGTATGTTCAGGCCCTGGTCGCTCAAAATCTTTTTCACTCCATCCTTCCACCTCTGGTTTGGCCTCCCATTTCTTGTTCCTTCCACCTTTGACACATAAAACCTCTTTGTCAATCTTGACTCACTCATTCTCTCCATATGTCCAAACCATTTCAACACACCCTCTTCTGCTCTCTCAACCACACTCGTTTTTATTACCACACATCCCTCTTACCCTTTCATTACTTACTCGATCAAACCACCTCACACCACATAGTTTCCTCAAACATTTCATTTCCAACACATCCAACCTCCTCTGCACAACCCTATCTATAGCCCTTGTCTCACAACCATAGAACATTGTTGGAACACCATTTCTTCAAACATACCCATTTTGCTTTCCGAGATAATGTTCTTGCCTTCCACACATTTTTCAACGCTCCCAGAACCTTTTGCCCCCTACGCCATCGGTGATTAGCTTCCGCTTCCATGGTTCCATCCGCTGCTAAGTCCACTCCCAGATATCTAAAACACTTCACTTCCTCCAGTTTTTCTCCATTCAAACTTACATCCCTCAACCCTAGTATATCTAATAACCTTGTTCTTATTCACATTTACTCTCAACTTTTCTTTCACACACTTTTGCAACCTCAGTCACCAACTTCTGCAGTTCTCACTTGAATCAGCCACTAGAGCTGTATCATCGGCTAACAACAACTGACTCACTTCCCAAGCCCTCTCATCCCCAACGGACTGCATACTCGCCTGTCTCCAAAACTCTTGCATTTATCCCACTTACCACCCTATCCATAAACAAATTGAATAACCATGGGAACGTCACACACACCTGCAACAGACCAACATTCACTGGGAACAAATCACTCTTCTCTCTTCCCACTCACACACATGCCTTACATCCTTGTTAAAAACTTTTCACTGCTTCTGGCAGCTTGTCTCCCATACCATATCCTCTTAAGACCTTCTACAAAGCATCTCTATTAACCCTATCATATACCCTCTCCAGTTCCATAAATGTCTTATACATATCCATATGTTACACCCATGTATGTATATGTATTTGTGTATATATATATAAATGTGCATGTGAGTGGATGGGTCTTTTTTCGTTTGTTTTGTGGCACTACCACATTAATGCAGAAAATGGCAATCAAGTATGATAAGTATATTGATATTAATTCCTCATGAGTAGGTAGATACCCTATCATTTCTTAGTGTCAGCAAGTCACACACTTATTGTCCTCAAGTTAATCATATCCAGCACGCCCACCCTCTTTACCCTTTTTATCTGTAGACCATGCCTTGCTTCAGTGCAACACTATACTTTGAGATGTACCATCCATATTTGCCTTCTCACCGGAAATAGTAAAAAAAAAAAAAGTATGAAAAATGCAGCTTTTGGAAATTAGATGAGATCACAAGCCTTTTTTATGATCTTATTTAACAGCTGGTTCAGCTTGAGCAATGCAGGTGCCTTTTTTTTCTGCATTGGCTATTTGTATCTCTGTACAGTAGTGTTTCATCTTCTTTGTCACGCATTTTACATGCTACAACCACAACACCTTTAGATCTCTTGTAGAACTATTTATACTTAATCAAGAGGACCTTGTCATGAAGGTGACAGACCTTATGCATACTGTACTGCAGGATTGACTGCAGTTGCCTTATGAGAGGAAGGAATGTTCATAAACCATGCTGTCCACACATTTGTGAATTGTTTGTAATTTAGGAGAAACACTGAGAATAGGTTGTGAAGTTTTGTCTTATTTTGGATGCCCTATTTATATAAGGCATAGGAGGAAGATATCTTGTAGTAAGACATATGGAATTTGATTTTTCTTTTTAGGCTGTTGAGGCACCTGTTGTTGCTCCCCCAGTGGAAGTTAACAGTCCACCAGTGGCTGCTGTTGAGAAACACACACCCACCCAGGACAAGAAGAAGAAGAAAGAAAAGCAGAAAAATGACATTAGTGGTAGGTTCTGTTTTCTCATGTAACAGAATATGATAAATGTGTATTCATTGTTTCAAGAGTTAGCAGGTCAGGAGATGGGCAGTCAGGATGTATGCACATTTAGTTGAGAATTAGGTTCCTGGACCCTGTTTGTAAGGTGAGTTGTTCATTTGTCAGAAAGTATAAAGGTATACATGATATTAGAGGAAATACTTGTATTTGATTGTAATAATGTATTGATATTGTATTCTGAAGTAGATATGTTTAATAGAACTTTACGTTAAGGAAGATTTCTTGAAGAAAAATGCAGTTTGGTTGTTCGTAAATTTGAGTCCTTTATTGTATGTCAGACCAGGAATTAAATAATGTCTTTTAGAGCTCTTTCATAAGTACAGATGTTTGTATGCCAGACTCTTGCAAGATTGTACCCCCTATTCTACTTTCCAATTTTTATTTATTATTATTATTATTATTATTATTATTATTATTATTATTATTATATTTAATCACTGTCTCCCGCATTAGCACAAGGAAACATGAGGAATGGCCCAACCCATCCACATACTCATTTATTTTTATTTATTTATTTTCCTTTGTCGCTGTCTCCGGCGTTAGCGAGGTAGCGCAAGGAAACAGACGAAAAAATGGCCCAACCCACCCACATACACATGTATATACATACACGTCCACACACGCAAATATACATACCTATACATCTCAATGTATACATATATATACACACACAGACATATACATATATACACATGTACATAATTCATACTGTCTGCCTTTATTTATTCCCATCGCCACCTTCCCACACATGGAATAACAACCCCCTCCACCCTCATGTGTGCCAGGTAGCGCTAGGAAACAACAACAAAGGCCCCATTTGTTCACAAATATTCTAATCCTAATATTTATTTTTATATTTTATACTTTGTTGGTCTCCCACGTTAGCGAGGTAGCACAAGGAAACATGAGGAATAGCCCAACCCACCCACATATACATGTATATACATAAAGATATTCTAATTCTAATATTTTTTATTTTATTTTCTTTATTATACTTTGTCGCTGTCTTCCGCGTTAGTGAGGTAGTCCAAGGAAACAGACGAAAGAATGGCCCAACCCACCCACATACACATGTATACACGTACACGCACATATACATGCCTATACATCTCAACGTATACATATATATATACACACAGACAGTACATATATACACATGTACATAATTCATACTGTCTGCCCTTATTCATTCCCGTTGCCACCCCGCCACACATGAAATGACAACCCCCTCTGCCTGCATGTATGTGAGGTAGCACTAGGAACAAGACAACAAAGCCCACATTCGTTCCCACTCAGTCTCTAGCTGTCATGTATAATGCACCGAAACCACAGCTCCCTTTCCACATCCAGGCCCCGCAGAACTTTCCATGGTTTACCCCAGACGCTTCACATGCCCTGGTTCAATCCATTGACAGCACGTCAATTTTTTTTTTATATTTTTTATTTTACGTTGTCGCTGTCTTCCATGTTAGCAAGGTAGTGCAAGGAAACAGACGAAAGAATGGCCCAGCCCACCCACACACACATGTATATGCATACACGTCCACACACACATATACATACCTATGCATTTCAACGTACACATACAAATACATGCACAGACATGTACATATATACACATGTACATAATTCATACTAGGTGCCTTTATTCATTCCCGTTGCCACCCCGCCACACATGAAATGACAACCCCTCCACCCCACACGAGGTAGCGCTAGGAAAGGACACCAAAGGCCACATTTGCTCACACTCAGTCTCTGTCATGTATAATGCACTGAAACCACAGCTCCCTTTCCATATCCAGGCCCCACAGAACTTTCCGTGGTTTACCCTAGACGCTTCACATGCCCTTGCTCAATCCATTGACAGCACGCCGACCCTGGTATACCACATCGTTCCAATTCACTCTATTCCTTGCATGCCTTTTACCTTCCTGCATGTTCAGTCCCCGATCGCTCAAAAGCAAACACCTGATCCACACATCCCCGGCCACTTCTGATACCACACTGCTCTTCCCCAATCTGATGCTCTATACATGCCTTCACCCTCTCACTCAATACCCTCCCGTATAATTTCCCAGGAATACTCAACAGACGTCTACCTCTGTAATTTGAGCACTCGCTTTTATCCCCGTTGCCTTTGTTCAATGGCACTATGCATGCATTCCGCCAATCCTCAGGCACTTCACCATGAGCCATACATACATTAAATATCCTTACCAACCATTCAACGACACAGTCACCCCCTTTTTTAATAAATTCCACTCCAATACTGTGTTAGCAAGGTAGTGCAAGGAAACTGAAAAAAAAATGGCCCAACCCACCCATGTACACATGTATATACATACATGTCCACACATATACATACCTATACATTTCAACGTATGCATATATATACATACAGATATATACATATATGCACATGTACATAATTCATACTTACTGCCTTTGTTCATTCCTGTCGCCACCCCGCCACACGTGAAATGACAGCCCCCTCCCCCAGCATGCGCACGAGGTAGCGCTAGGAAAAAACAAAGGCCACATTCATTCACACTCAGTCTCTAGCTGTCATGTATAATGCACCAAAACCACAGCTCCCTTTCCACATTCAGGCCCCACAGAACTTTCCATGGTTTACACCAGACGCTTTACATGCCCTGGTTCAATCCATTGACAGCATGTCGACCCTGGTATACCGCATTGTTCCAATTCACTCTATTCCTTGCATGCTTTTCACCCTCCTGCACGTTCAATCCTCGATCGCTCAAAATCTTTTCCACTCCATCTTTCCACCTCCAATTTGGTCTTCCTGTAATGGGTTAGTACAAGAAACAAACATCAGCCTCATGTGCACTCATCTACTCTTGAGCTTTTATGTATAATGCACTGACGTAAATGCTTACAGTCTACTGTTTAACCCCAATGACTGATCTGTGCTTTACCTTGATAGCTTTATATTCCCAGGTTCGGCTCATGGGTAGCCTGGTGCCTCCACTCTGTCCAGTGCATGCCTCTCCCTCTCTTGATTACTCAGAGCCATCGTACACTTGACTTCCACCAAATTTTCCCCTCTCAGATTCACCCCAATCAATCTGTCCCTTTGCCCTATTGCGTTTTGTAATCTAATATTTTTTTAATACCTAAATGCCTTTCTTGCTTAGGGAGAAAGCAGTAGGAATAATCTTGGTTATCCTGTTTATCAGTTTTTAGCTGGAGCATAGTTGTGCATGTCAGATTGATCACTGATGTAGATAATCTTCCTGTAGATTCCTGTATATTTTTATTTGTATGTGATTAATAATACAGATAGGTAATTTTTTAGAATTCTGAACTGTAAATTGAGGGAGTAGTTTCTGATCAGCACCTTGCATAGGTTTTCTTGGAATTTTGATTACTCTCACCCTTTGTATCGTGTACATTTTCATCATGCATGCCAGTACTAATGCAATTTACAAAATAAGTCCGACATCGGTCAATTTCTGACATTTTGCAGAAATGACTGCACAAATTGGAAGGTCATTCTTGCTGTCTGATCATATCTTTTGCTTGTATAACCAGGTTATTCCTACTCCTAGGCCAGGCTCTCCTGATACTTCAAAAAATCTCACAAAATTATCATGTATGGAAGTGGATAAGAAAATACTAGTTTCCTTCCATTTATTGCTATTCTTCAAAGTAGTAAAGTGCAATTTGCTAAAATTTTCTGGCAGTGACAGATGTTAGGGATAATGAAAATATTTTTTTTATTGTTATTTTGCTTTGTCGCTGTCTCCCGCGTTTGCGAGGTAGCGCAAGGAAACAGACAAAAGAAATGGCCCAACCCACCCCCATACACATGTATATACATATACATCCACACACGCAAATATACATACCTATACATCTCAATGTACACATATATATACACACACAGACATATACATATATACCCATGCACACAATTCACACTGTCTGCCTTTATTCATTCCCATCGCCACCTCGCCACACATGGAATACCATCCCCCTCACCCCTCATGTGTGCGAGGTAGCGCTAGGAAAAGACAACAAAGGCCCCATTCGTTCACACTCAATCTCTAGCTGTCATGCAATAATGCCCGAAACCACAGCTCCCTTTCCACATCCAGGCCCCACACAACTTTCCATGGTTTACCCCAGATGCTTCACATGCCCTGATTCAATCCACTGTCAGCACGTCAACCCCGGTATACCACATCGATCCAATTCACTCTATTCCTTGCCTGCCTTTCACCCTCCTGCATGTTCAGGCCCCGATCACTCAAAATCTTTTTCACTCCATCTTTCCACCTCCAATTTGGTCTCCCACTTCTCCTCGTTCCCTCCACCTCCGACACATATATCCTCTCGGTCAATCTTTCCTCACTCATTCTCTCCATGTGCCCAAGCCATTTCAAAACACCCTCTTCTGCTCTCTCAACCACGCTCTTTTTATTTCCACACATCTCTCTTACCCTTATATTACTTACTCGATCAAACCACCTCACACCACACATTGTCCTCAAACATCTCATTTCCAGCACATCCACCCTCCTGCGCACAACTCTATCCATAGCCCATGCCTCGCAACCATACAACATTGTTGGAACCACTATTCCTTCAAACATACCCATTTTTGCTTTCCGAGATAATGTTCTCGACTTCCACACATTCTTCAAGGCTCCCAGGATTTTCGCCCCCTCCCCCACCCTATGATTCACTTCCGCTTCCATGGTTCCATCCGCTGCCAGATCCACTCCCAGATATCTAAAACACTTTACTTCCTCCAGTTTATCTCCATTCAAACTTACATCTCAGTTGACTTGACCCTCAACCCTACTGTACCTAATAACCTTTCTCTTATTCACATTTACTCTTAACTTTCTTCTTTCACACACTTTACCAAACTCAGTCACCAGCTTCTGCAGTTTCTCACATGAATCAACCACCAGCGCTGTATCATCAGCGAACAACAACTGACTCACTTCCCAAGCTCTCTCATCCACAACAGACTTCATACTTGCCCCTCTTTCCAAAACTCTTGCATGAAAATATTGCTGGAAAATTAAATCTTCAACATGTAAGTTACATCATCACATCAGTTTATATGGGCCTCAACCATTAGTTAATGGGAATGAAATGAACTGTGTATAAGCCAGATCCTTTCTTACCAAATATAATGCCGGTAACCTCTAACAAACCAGCAAATATGCTCATATTACCATTACAAATGCCAAATCTTGTCCATGTCCATGTAAAAGATTTAAAAAATGGTATATTAAGGAAAATCAATTAGACAGTGACCAGTTCATAATGGAAGAGTTTGAAGAAGTCAAAATGCTACAGCCATCTCCCACGTGGGAGAACTTGGTCCTCATGTTTTAATGTTTTAGTTTGCTGTTGTTCATATTGCATATCCTACTATGCATCATTGAGTGAGTTCGTATTACTATTACCATTAAGAGTGCCAAATCATGTCTATGTAAAACATTTAAAAAGTGACATGATAAGGAAAATCATTCAGACATTGACCATTTCATAATGGAAGAGTTTGAAGTGGTTAGAATGTTACAGCCATCTCCCACGTGGGAAAACTTGGTCTTAGTGTTTTGTTGTTTAGGCTTGCTGTTGTTCGTATCACATATTGAGCTATGCATTATGGAACAAGTTGACAGTGAGCTGGAGAAGTGAGTTGATCACAGCATCAATTTCGAATACACAATCAAGCAGGAAGAAGCAGACTTTCCATTTGGAGTACACCAGAAAGTGGTCTTGCATTGTGCAGTTGAGAAAGGATGAATTTACTGCATGATGTTAAGTTTGTGCTATGGATTTTAGCATTGCACATGGAGGAGCAAATGACATTCAGACTGGGCTGCTTTGCCCATTTTAAAGTGAACAGTTAAGGACTATATGTGTAGATAAAAAAACTGAGGTAACAGCTTGAGCACTGGACATCACAATATTCTGTATTGGAAGTGCACCCTGTATTGTATGTGGTTGTAAGTTTCATTTTGTAAAATTCCCCGTTTTTTTTATTAAAATACTTATTTTTGCCATCTGTGCTTCTATTTTTTGTTTGACAAGGTTGGCAGCTCTGTATTCCATAAACTTGTCACCATATTATTGATATAATGTTTGTTTCGTTTCCAGCCATGAGTCAGTCAAAGCTGCTTCCTATGGTACAACATGCCCCACTGTCTGGTGCTGAGATCCAGACCTTGATTGATATTCTGCTTAACAAGCAACAGCAGAACAATGCAGCAGGTGATTGGGTTAAGAAGGGCCGTGTGGATCCCATTACACAACTGAAACGGCAATTGGAAGAATTAGAAAATCGCCTGCGTGACAAAGATGAGACTCAAAGTGCACTCTCAGCCAAGATCACTGACTTGTGCTCAGAACTCCATGGGGAACGGTCTCGAGTCACAAAACTCAAGACTCAGTTGGAAGATACCATTGCAAACCATACCCGGCAGATGGACGCAGCAGCTTCTAATGCTCAGTCAACACAGACTGCTCGCTTAAATGAATTACGTTCTTCCTTGGAGCAAGAATATCAAACAAAGCTTCAGCAGCAACAGCAGCTAGTGGAGCAGTTGCAGAATGCCAGCAATGAGAATGAAGTGACCACTTTACGTGCCTCACTTGATGAAGCAGAAATGCAAGCAAAGATGCTTCAGCAAGAACATGCAGAGCTCACTCAAAGGTGCCAACAGTATGAGGAGCACATCAGAGCCCATGAAGAAAAACGAGCAGGGGAAGATGCAGCTCGCAGTGCACAGCTAACAGAGTTACAAGCGCAGATTCATAATGCTGATGCAGCTCGTGCTCAGGCTTTAGCAGAGTTGGCGGCCATGGAAAGAGATCAAGAGGCTTTGGCTGGGCAGCTAGCTAATGAAAACAGGAAGTTCACACAGTTGCAGCACAAATTACGGGTAATTTATTTTTCTAGATTATTTCCATTAGACTTTATGGCATGAGGTGGTGTTGCATACCTTTTATGCATTAAGGTGGCAGGTATGGGATGTTTTGGATGTGGAAATGTGCAGAGTAAGAGAGCCATAGAGAGTGTTTTGGTGAAGAGCATTGTGTTTGATGAAGTGCAATTGGAGTGGATAGGATTGCTGTTGCTATAAGAAAGTGGGTGATGGTGTTTTTGATTGGTAAATGAGGATTTTTTTTTTTTGTATATTTAGCTTACAGGTGCTTGAAAAGTAGTGGAATGTCTTAACAGCATCATTGTATAAATGCAAGGGGGATAAAAGTGAATGTTGAAATTACATAGACTTGAATTAAGGATATGTATGAATGATTTGCAAGTGCGTATATAGTAACCCCATTACATCTAAATGGAAGCAGTAGAATCTTAAGACTCGCGAATTAGGTAGGTAGAGAGATTTTACATGATCTCTGTTGAGGTAGAGCCAGGAACAGATAAAGAAAGGTTGCATTTGCTCATATCCATGCTTTATCTGTCAGGGGAGAAAGAATTTCTTCCTCTGTACTCCATGGGTGTCATAGACGATTAAAGTGAGTGGGAATGGGAGACTATACCCCCTTTGTATTTCAATTTCTAAGAGGTGGAACAGAAGGAGCCAAGCAGGTTGACAGGTAATTGGTTAAATTGATAGTGTTCATATCCAGTGGCATGATTTTAAGTCACGATGGATGAACTGCAAAGAGGTTTGGAACGATATCTCTCATAGCTGTATTAGTATTTTATTTTTCATTTTATCACTGGGGATAAGGATGAGTGAATACTGCCCACGTATTCCGTGTGTTGTAGAAGGTGACTTAAGAGGGGCAGGAGTGGTTGGCTGCAAATCTTTCCTTCCTGCATTACTTTCCAAAAGAAGGAACAAAGCAAGGATTAAAGTAAGGAATTTTCCATCTAAGGCTATTTTTTCTGTTCTTGACGCTACCATGCTCACGTAGGAAATGGTGAGCATGTATAATGAAAAAAAAGCTGTATTAGTAAACGAATTGAAAATGGGATGTGTAAATGTCTGCTTTTATTATTTGTGTATCAAGAATGTAGATATGGTAGTTAATTACAATATTAGAGGTTCTGGATGCATGATTGATGATTATATGTTTATTTTACTGCAGAGGATATTTAACTAATCAGCTCACTTTCTCTTTTTCAGGAAACATTACATGAGAAAGCTGAAGTTGATTCACGACTGAACAAAGTGGAGTCCGAGCTTTGTAGTGTACGACAAGTGGTTTCAGACCAAAATACTTCGGTGAGTTCAAGAAAAACCATGAGATACCTATTAGATTTTACTTAATGAAAGGTGAAATTGTCCTTGAAAATTTTTGATATGGACAGTTTTCAGCATTAGACTGGGAATGACACCACATAATTGTAATATGTAACTTTTTATTTTTTTCACTGAAATCCCTCAAGGCACATGACAATGTATATTATGCACCCAAGTGATTTACATAGATTGTTAATAATTATATTTTACCTTTAAACATTAAGTGCATGGGACAAAGCTGTCAATGGGAATATGAAGCAATCAGGGAGAGCCATGGAATTGGTCATTAGGGCTTGTCTGTGAATGGAGGGCCCAGGTTTCATGGTATTATACATGATGGTACTAATGATAGAGAGCAGCTGGTATGCTTTGAGAATCTTGTTAAATAAGATGTGTCTCAATACCAGAGCTAACAAGGGAGATGCTAGAGATGAATTTTAGCCATCCTCATTTCTAGAAAGTTACTGTGCCCTGGCTATTACATTAATGATATACTAGTTGATGTTTTAAGTGGTTGCTAGTGGAGTGGTAGCCGTAGCCACCAGCCCTTGAATGGAGGTAGTGTATGATGAGATCTTGCCCTTAATAGAATTATTGTACAGGACAAGCTCTGTCCATACCCCTTAGTCTTCTTATGGGAATATTTGGATAAACTGTTTTTCATATAGTACCATGACCCAACTATCCTGTTTATGACATGCCAGGGTACATTGGGAAGGGCCTATCTTAGTATTTTCTGAGTCAAGGTTCCATGTTTATCTCAATCCCTGAGTTATTGTAAGGTAATGCAATAAATGATTTTTAGCCTTCCTTAGGTGCTTTAAATATATTTTTCCATCCAGGACTTAAACATTTTCTTGGTCCCACTAATTCAGGGAATAGTTCTCTTTCTCTTGGCTTGGAGACATCTGGTTCAGTTGCTGCAGATTAGATTATTGCATCTGCAAAAGTTGCTAATTCCGGTCCTTCCAAAAAGTGTTCAACCCCAATATTCCATAAGTGTCAGTGGTCATTTCTTGTTTCTATTTCTAGATAAATTATTACCTGATAACTGTTATATGGTAGACATCAGCTTTCAAAGAGTTTGATTTCAGTTGATTTGAGAATTTTTGCTGATATAGGGCTCTCTTTACGGTATAGCCATAAGGAGAGCATAATTTGACAGTTTGATAGAGCTCATTAATTTTGAATTCATTTATTCTTTGAATGTTGGTGTATTAAATACACACTGGTATCAGGTACATCAATAGAATGTTTGCTCATTTTTTGTTTTCATTCAAAGGTTGGTACATGCAGAATCTCTTGATCATGACAGAATTATATATATATTTTTTTTATTATTATACCTGATTGCCCTTTCCCTCTTAGCGAGGTAGTGCCAGGAAACAAATGAAGAATAACCCATCCACTTGTATTCTTTGTTTCACATCCCCTGGTTCAGTCCATTGACAGCACGTCTACCCTGGTATACAACATTATTCCAATTTACCCAATTCCTTGCACGCCTCTGACCCTCCTGTATGTTCAAGTCCCGATCACTTAAAATCTTTTTCACTTGATCTTTCTACCTTCAATTTGGTCTCCCGCTTCTCCTTTTTCCCTCCCCCTCTTTCTACCTTCAATTTGGTCTCCCGCTTCTCCTTTTTACCTCCCCGTCTGACACGTGTATCTTCTTTGTTAACCTTTCCTCATTCATTCTCTACATATGTCCAGACCATTTCAACACACCCTCTTTTGCTCTCTCAACTACACTATTTTTATTACCACACATCTCTTTTACCCATTCCTTACTTAATCAAACCACCTCACACCATATATTGTCCTCAGACATTTCATTTCCAACACATCCACCATCCTCCGTACAATCCTATCCATAGCCCATGCCTTGCAACCTTATGATGTTGTTGGAACTGCTATTTCTTCAAATATACCCATTTTTGCTCTTTGAGATAATGTTCTCTTTCCACACATTCTTCATCACTTTCAGAACCTTTGTTCCCTTCCCCACCCAGTGACGTGCTTCCACTTCCATGTTTCCATTTCCTGATAAGCTGACTCCCAGATATTTAAAACACTTCTCTCCCTCCAATTTTTTTCAACTCAAACTTGCATCCCAACTAGCTTGTCCCTCAATCCTACTGAACCTAATAACCTTGCTCTTATTCACATTTACTCAACTTCCTCTTTTCACACTCTTCCAAATTCAATCACCAGTTTCTCACTTGAATCAGCCACCAGTGCTGTATCATTGGCTAACAACAACTGACTCACTTCCCAGGCCCTCTCATCCCCAACAAACTGCACTCTCTCCCCTTTCTGTTAAACTCTTGCATTTACAACCATGGGGACATCACACACCACTGCTGCAGACTGACCTTCACTGGGAACCACCCACTTTCCTCTCTTCATACTTGTACACATGCCTTACACCTTTGATAAAAACTTCTCTGCTTCCAGCGGCTTACCTCCCACACCATATCTCTTAAAACGTTTCACAAAACATCTCTATCAACCCTATCATCTGCCTTCTCCAGATCCATAAATGCTACATACAGATCCATCTATTTTTCTAAGTATTTCTCACATTTTTCAAAGCAAACACCTGATCCACACATCCTTTACCATTTCTGAAACCACACTACTCCCTAATCTGATTCTCTGTACATGCCTTCACCCTCTCCATCAATACCTTCCTATACCATTTTCCAAGAATATTCAACAAACTTATGCTTTTGTAGTTTGAACACACACACTTTTATCCCCTTTACCTTTGTACAGTGGCACTATACATGCATTCTGTCAATCCTCAGGCACTTCACCATGATCCATACATACATCCTTACCAGCCAATCAACAACACAGTCACCTCCTTTCTTAATGAATTCATCTGCATTACCATCCAAGCCCACTGCCTTCCAGGATTTCATATTCCACAAGGCTTTCACCACCCTATCAAACACATTCAGCAAACCTTCAAAATACTCACTCCATCACCTTCTTACTTCATCACTACCTGTCATCACTTTCCCCTTTGCCCTGTCACTGATGTTCCCAATTGTTCTTGTCTTATGCACGTAATTTACCACCTTTCAAAGCTTTTTATTCTCCTTAAAGTTTAATGATACCCTCTCACCCAAACTCTCAGTTGCCCTCTTTTTCAACCCTTGCCCCTTCCTTTTAACCTCCTACTGCTTTCTTTTATGCATATCCCAGTCATTTGCACTTCTTCCTTGTAAGTATAGTCCAAATACCTCTTTTCTCTCACACTAACAACTTCATCCCACCACTCACTTTCCTTTCTAATCTGCCCACCTCCTACCTTTCTCATGCCATATGCATCTTTTGCACATGCCATCACTGCTTCCTTAAATACATCCCATTCCTCACTCACTACCCTCACGTCATTTTGCTCTCACCTTTTGCCCATAGATTGAGCGCCTGAAGGAGGAGAAGGAGTCATTGGCTTCTCAGAGTGTCCGTCCAGCTGCTGAGGGGCAGGAGAATGGGGATGTGCACGCTGAACAAACTTCAGCCCCAAACACTGCCCACTTAGAGACTTTGTAAGACATTCAAAGAACTGTTTTTAACAATATGTCATAGGCTTCTCAGAGCCTAAGATTATTGATTTGTGCTTGGGAAGATATACTGTAGTGGTTACTATTGCTGACTGAAAATGTATAGGTCTGCCTGGGTTTGAAACGTGGATGCAGCAGCCGGCCCAAGGTTAAACGAGATGTTAATTCTCTCCTTGTGGCCGGTTTATGTCTGTGTGTGTATATATATGTATATGTTGAGATGTATAGGTATGTATATGTGCGTGTGTGGACGTGTAAGTATATATACATGTGTATGTGGGTGGGTTGGGCCATTCTTTCGTCTGTTTCCTTACGCTGCCTCGCTAATGCGGGAGACAGCGACAAAGTATAATAAATAAATGAATATCTTTTCATACTGTTCGCCATTTCCTGCATTAGTGAGGTAGCGTTAAGAACAGAGGACTGGACCTTTGAGGGAATATCCTCACCTGGCCCCCTTCTCTGTTCCTTCTTTTGGAAAATTTAAAAAAAAAAAAAAAAAAAAAAAACGAGAGGGGAAGATTACCAGCCCCCTGCTCCCTTCCCTTTTAGTTGCCTTCTACGTCGTGCAGGGAATACATGGGAAGTATTCTTTCTCCCCTATCCCCAGGGATAAAATGAATATTATATATGTGTTCAGTGTTGTAAATGGAAATGAAGAGCTTGTAGTTTTATATGCTGAAAAAGGACTGGTGATTGGGGATACTTGGTTTAAAATGAGATATACATAAGTATATGTATGTAGGTAGGAGAGATGGCCAGAGAGCGTTATTGGATTACATGTTAATTGATAGGCGCGTGAAAGAGAGACTTTTGGATGTTAATGTGCTGAGAGGTGCAGCTGGAGGGATGTGTGATCATTATCTTGAGGCAAAGGTGAAGCTTTGTAGAGGTTTTCAGAAAAGAAGAGAGAATGTTGGGGGGGTGAAGAAAGTGGTGAGAGTAAGTGAGCTTGGGAATGAGACTTGTGTGAGGAAGTACCAGGAGAGACTGAGTACAGAATGGAAAAAGGTGAGAACAAAAGACGTAGGGGAATGGGGGAGGAATGGGATGTATTTAGGGAAGCAGTGATGGCTTTTGCAAAAGATGCTTGTGGCATGAGAAGCATAGGAGGTGGGCAGATTAGAAAGGGTAGTGAGTAGTGGGATGAAGATGTAAGATTATTAGTGAAAGAGAAGAGAGAGGCATTTGGATGATTTTTGCAGGGAAATAATTCAAATGAGTGGGAGATGTACAAAAGAAAGAGGCAGGAGGTCAAGAGAAAGGTGCAAGAGGTGAAAAAGAGGACAAATGAGAGTTGAGGTGAGAGAGTATCATTAAATTTTAGGGAGAATAAAAGGATGTTTTGGAAGGAGGTAAATAAAGTGTGTAAGACAAGGGAACAAATAGGAACATCAGTGAAGGGGGCTAATGGGGAGGTGATAACAGGTAGTGGTGATGTGAAAAGGAGATGGAGTGAGTATTTTTGAAGGTTTGTTGAATGTGTTTGATGATAGAGTGCCAGATATAGGGTGTTTTGGTCATGGTGGTGTGTTAAGTCAGAGGGTTAGGGAGAATGATTTGGTAAACAGAGAAGAGGTAGTAAAAGCTTTGTGGAAGATGAAAGCTGGCAAGGCAGCGGGTTTGGATGGTATTGCAGTGGAATTTATTAAAAAAGTGGGCGACTGTATTGTTGACTAGTTGGTAAGGTTATTTAATGTAAGTATGACTCATGGTGAGGTGCCTGAGGATTGGAGGAATGCTTGCATAGTGCCATTGTACAAAGGCAAAGGGGATAAAGGTGAGTGCTTAAATTACAGAGGTATAAGTTTGTTGAATATTCCTGGGATATTATATGGGAGGGTATAGATTGAGAGGGTGAAGGCATTTACAGAGCATCAGCTTGGGGAAGAGCAGTGTGGTTTCAGAAGTGGTAGAGGATTTGTGGATCAGGTGTTTGCTTTGAAGAATGTATGTGAGAAATACTTAGAAAAGCAAATGGATTTGTATGTAGCATTTATGGATCTGGAGAAGGCATATGATAGAGTTGATAGAGATGCTCTGTGTAAGGTATTAAGAATATATGGTGTGGGAGGCAAGTTGTTAGAAGCAATGAAAAGTTTCTATCGAGGATGTAAAGCATGTGTATGAGTAGGAAGAGAGGAAAGTGATTGGTTCTCAATGAATGTTGGTTTGTGGCAGGGGTGTGTGATGTCTCCATGGTTATTTAATTTGTTTATGGATGGGGTTGTTAGGGAGGTGAATGCAAGAGTTTTGGAGAGAGGGGCAAGTATGCAGTCTGTTGTGGATGAGAGGGCTTGGGAAGTGAGTCAGTTGTTGTTCGCTGATGATACAGCACTGGTGGCTGATTCGGGTGAGAAACTGCAGAAACTGGTGACTGAGTTTGGTAAAGTGTGTGAAAGAAGAAAGCTGAGAGTAAATATGAATAATATTAGTATTATTTTGCTTTGTCGCTGTCTCCCGCGTTTGCGAGGTAGCGCAAGGAAACAGACGAAAGGAATGGCCCAGCCCACCCCATACACATTTATATACATACACGTCCACACACGCAAACATACATATCTATACATCACGTATATATACACACACACAGACATATACATATATACACATGCACACAATTCACACTGTCTGCCCTCATTCATTCCCATCGCCACCTCGCCACACATGGAATAACATCCGTGAAAGAAGAAAGATGAGAGTAGATATGAATAAGAGCAAGGTTATTAGGTACAGGAGGGTTGAGGGACAAGTCAATTGGGAGGTAAGTTTGAATGGAGAAAAACTGGAGGAAGTGAAGGGTTTTAGATATCTAGGAGTGGATTTGGCAGCGGATGGAACCATGGAAGTGCAAGCGAGTCATAGGGTGGGGGAGGGGGCGAAAGTTTTGGGAGCGTTGAAAAATGTGTGGAAATTGAGAACGTTATCTTGGAAAGCAAAAATGGGTATGTTTGAAGGAATAGTGTTTCTGACAATGTTTTATGGTTGCGAGGCGTGGGCTATAGATAGAGTTGTGCGGAGGAGGGTGGATGTGCTGGAAATGAGATGTTTGAGGACAATATGTCGTGTGAGGTGGTTTGATCGATTAAGTTATGAAAGGGTAAGAGATATGTGTAGTAATAAAAAGAGTGTGGTTGAGAGAGCAGAAGAGGGTGTTTTGAAATGGTTTGGTCACATGGAGAGAATGAGTGAGGAAAGTTTTACAAAGAGGATATATGTGTCAGAGGTGGAGGGAACGAGGGGAAGTGGGAGACCAGATTGAAGGTGGAAAGATGGAGTGAAAAAGATTTTGAGTGATCAGGGCCTGAACATGCAGGAGGGTGAAAGGCGTGTAAGGAATAGAGTGAATTGGAACGATGTGGTATACCGGGGTCGACGTGCTGTCAATGGATTGAACCAGGGCATGTGAAGCATTTGGGGTAAACCATGGAAAGTTTTGTGGGGCTTGGATGTGGAAAGGGAGCTGTGGTTTCTGTGCATTATACATGACAGCTAGAGATTGAGTGTGAACGAATACATACATATACATATCAACATATGCATACATACACAGACATATAAATATTCATACTTGTAGGGTGCTTGGTCCGGATGGTGTGTGAAGTGAACGAGTCAGTGAGAGTGGTTTGGTGAAGAGAGAAGAGGTGGTGAAAGCCTTGTGGAAGATGAAATCTGACAAGGTGGTGGGTTTGGATGGTATTGCTGTAAAATCTATTGAGAAAGGAGGTGACTGTGTTGTTGATTGATTGGTAAGGATATTCATTGTATGTATGGATCATGGTGAAGTGCTTGAGGATTGGCAGAATGCTTGTATAGTGCCATTATGCAAAGGCAAAGGGGATAAAGGTGAGTGCTCAAACTACAGAGGCATACATTTGTTGAGTACTCCTGGAAATTGTATGGGAGGGAATTCATTGAGAGGATCAAGGCATGTACAGAGCATCAGACTGGAGAGAAGCATTGCGGTTTCAGAAGTTGTAGAGGATGTGTGGATCAGTTGTTTGCTTTGAAGAAATTTTGACAAATATTTAGAGAGACAGATGGATTTGTATGTGGCATTTATGGATCTTACCTCTGAAGATAGGGGAGAAAGAATGCTTCCCACGTATTCCCTGCATGTTGTAAAAGGCGACTAAAAGGGGAGGGAGCAGGGGGCTGGAAATCCTCCCCTCCCATTTTACTTTTTCCAAAAGAAGGAACAGAGAAGGGGGCCAAGTGAGGATATTACCTTTAAGGCTCAGTCTTTTGTTCTTAACGCTACCTCACTAATGCAGGAAATGGTGAATATGTATGAAAAAAAATTTATGGATCTGGAGAACGCATTTGACAGGGTTGATAGAGATGCTTTGTGGAAGGTCTTGAGATTATATGGTGTGGGAGGTAAGCTACTAGAAGCAGAGAAGATTTTATCAAGGGTGTAAGGCATGTGTACAAGTAGGAAGAGATGAGTGATTGGTTCCCAGTGAATATTAGTCTTTGGCTGGGGTGTGTGATGTCCTTATGGTTGTTTGATTTGTTTATGGATGGGGTTGTTAGGGAGGTAAATGCAAGAGTTTTGGAGAGAGGGGCGAGTATGTAATCTGTTGGGGATGAGAGGGCCTAGGAAGTGAGTTGGTTGTTGTTCATCACTTACAATACAGCACTGGTGGTTGATTTGAGTGAGAAACTGCAGAAGTTGGTGATTGAGTTTGGAAAAGTGTGTGAAAGGAGAAGGTTAAGAGTAAATGTGAAAAAGAGCAAGATTATTTGATTTAGTAGGGTTGAGGGACAAGTTAGTTGGAATGAGAGTGTGAACGAAGAAAAACGGGGAAGTGAAGTGTTTTAGATATCTGGTAGTGGACTTATCAGTGAATGGAACCAGGGAAGTGGAAGTGAGTCATAGGATGGGGGAGGGGTAAAGGTTTTGGGTGTGATGAAGAATGTGTTGAAAGAGAGAACGTTGTCTCAGAGAGCAAAAAATGGGTATGTTTGAAGGCATAGTAGATCCAGCAATATTGTTTGGTTTCGAGGCATGGGCTGTAGATAAGGTTGTACGGATGAGGGTGGATGCGTTGGAAATGAAATGTTTGGGGAGCATATGTGTTTCATTTGCCTTGCATCTCTCTGCTAACATAAGAGGAAAAAATTGTGTAGATGGAATATTTTTAGTTGTGATGTGCATTTTAGATTTGATTTACCTGAAATGCATGATTTGACAATTTACAGAGTGAAGGAGAAAGAAAGTGTAATAGAAGAACAGTTGAATGAAATAACTAACCAACAAAAAGAAATTGCAAGATTAAAAGAAGATTTGGAGAGTCAGAGAGCGAAAAACAATGTGAGTATCCTAACTTATATCTCAGATGTTCCAGCAGTGCTTTATCAAACTGTACTCTTTGTGACATTCCCTCTGTTGGAACTTGCATGGCTGTATGTTAGATAATTTGATTTTGAATTATTACTTTTCTTCATTTACACCTACTGCTGAATGTATTGTCTTCACTTTCTCCTGATTATAAGCTTGGAAACACTTCACACACTTTTTGAAGATTTTCAATAATGGTAAGTTGAAATGAGATTACCAGTTCTTGTATCCTGTCTTGTGGTTTACCCAAGTGCTTCATAGACCCAAGTGACGGCCAAAAAACTATTCTACTTTAGTGTTGATTCAAGATGAATCACTCAGCTGATGACCCTGCTGCTTTTTAGTGATTGTACAAAAATCCTGTTAGATGGTACTCTTCACCTGTTGTAAAGCATTTGATGAACCTGTTAATAGTCAGCAGAATGGCAGTACTGTAGCATGTTGCACCATAACATTACAAAACCAATGATGAATATGTAATTTATCAAGCATATGCACCTGTTGTCCTTCTCATCCCTTGTTGGATATTTTTGTCTTGAGATGCTTGAGTCTATGCCCCTTATATTTAAGGAGGGGGAGATCATTATTGTTAATGTGATTGAACTTTGCTTGGCTCACCTCACGGGATAATAGGAACTCTTCCCTAGAATGAGTTGGATATACTTGATCATGGATTCATTGTGTGTAGACTTACCCCTCTGCCTCTTAGTGTTGCTCCTCTTGCCTTAGCCCCACGAGACTGTTCATTCATCAGTGGACATAGGCTGGTACGCATGTTATGTATTAATATGTGTGCTTACTAGGCACTGTATAATTGAAACCTGATGCAGCCTGGAATGGCTTTCACCCCCAATATTTAGCTTTGTGTGGCCATATTGTACCATTGATCTTGTGATTGTTTACAAGAAGTTTCACTAGTTATTATTGAATAAATTTGATCAGGTACACATTTGTAGTTATCATGAGGATAACTGATTGGAATGCATATACCCCAATGTTTATTAACAAGCTTGTTACTTTTCTTCCTGAGATCCAGTGCTATATTCCCTTAAGTCTAACATTGTGTGTTGTTAATCCCTGCCTTGTAGGAGTTGCGAGAAAAGAACCACAAAGTCATGGAGGCCTTAACAAGCACAGAGGAAAAACTGATGGCTAGACTCAAGCAGGTGGATGTAAGTGCTGCTCCTACTGTTAGTAAACAAGCTTCACAAGATCTGATGAGCTGTAGGCTCCTGATTAGTGAGATGAAGCAACCTACAGGTTTTTGGTACACGAAGGGTTTGTAATGAGTTGAATGAAAAAACATTTAATTGTAAAGAATGATTAGTTACAGCTGTGACATTTATTCTAATTTTGCTACCCGTTGAATGTGAGGAAACTATGACTCTGCAATTGGTTGTTGTTAATTCTTTTCAAAATCTTTGAGAAGTTTCAGTATGGTGTAATATTGCAGATGACAGGGAAAGTGGCTATGTGCCTAGTGGGTTAATATTCATATTTAAAATATTTTAAAGTTTATGAAAGTTGTCATGATAGTAGCCTGAGGTAGCCATTATTAATCCACATTGTTAGGACTAATATCTGCCACTGTGTGCAAGAGCTGACATATTCATAGTTCCTGGACTATAACAAACAGTTGTAGACTAGACATGGTTCTGCATTTGTCTTGAGATGTAGTGACATGAAATAATCTTAATGCCAATAGTGATTTCATAGTAATGATTCAGAAACCAAACTATTGTATACTTCCTTCTCAAGTAACAGGTCACCAAATTCATATTGTGATGAGGAAAGTTGAGCAACATTTACCATTTAATCATTGTCTAAAGGCAAACCACTTAGATGATTAAGAAAAACAGCATTCCCCAACCCCCACATATACCAGATAGATATCAAACTGTCATCCATGTTCGTCAGAATCTGCAGTTTTCAGGCTGAGATATCACACTTTTTTTTTCATGCTTTTGAAGAAAGATATATGGTTTTGTGCATGTTTAAGGTGCATGATGCTGATAAGCTCTGCCTCTTACCTGAACCACATATCAACTTATGTCTTTTCACATCTTGAATCTTCATCTGTAAGGGAACCCATTATGAATTTTATGGAAAGTTTGTAGTATAAACTTCAAAAGCCTTAATAAACTTGTTTGTAGCATTGAAGAAAAAGAAGAAACTGCAGTGATTAGAGGTACTGAAGCAATTACAGAAATAGAAAAGTTTGGGTAGACAGCATTGGTAAAGTAATGTAAGGGTAAGAGAGATGTGTGGTAATAAAAAGAGTGTGGTTGAGTGAGCAGAAGAGGGTGTTTTGAAATGGTTTGGTCTCATGGAGAGAATGAGTGAGGAAAGGTTTACATTGGATATATGTGTCAGAGGTGGAGGGAATGAGGAGAATTGGGAGACTAAATTGGAGTTGGAAGGATGGAGTGAAAAAGATTTTGAGCGATTGGGGGCTTGAACATGCAGGAGGGTGAAAGGCATGCAAGGAATAGAGTGAATGGGAACGATGTGGTATACCAGGGTCAACGTGCTGTCAGTGGATTGAACCAGGTCATGTGAAGTGTCTAGGGTAAACGATGGAAAGTTTTGTGGGGCCTGGATGTGGAAAGGGAGCTGTGGTTTCGGTACATTGTACATAACAGATAGAGACTGAGTGTGAACGAATGTGGCTTTTGTTATCCTTTCCTTGCGCGCATGTGGGGGGTAGGGGGTTGTCATTTCATGTGTGGTGGGGTGGCGACGGGAATGAATAAGGGCAGCAAGTATGAATTATGTACATGTGTATATATGTATATGTATGTATATGTTGAAATGTATAGGTATGTATATGTGCGTGTGTGGACATGTATGTATATACATGTGTATGTGGGTGGGTGGGGCCATTCTTTTGTCTGTTTCCTTGCGCTACCTTGCTAACGCAGGAGACAGTGACAAAGTATAATGAAAATAAGTAACATGCTAGCGGTAATACACATTTAAAAAATTTACCGTCATGATGATGATGGTATAAGATTTACTACTTGTTATGTACAGCATTATAGAGAATTTGCTGACATCATGTAAAAATGGAGAATAAGACCAAAAAAAACATGATCATAGACATGTACACAGGTCTGGCTGTACATGCCTCATTCAACAAGGGGGGGTACTAGTAGGTCTTGCCCCTTAGTATGCCAGATTGTTAATGATTGTCAACCATAATCAAAGCATAGGTATAGCAAGAAAAAATAAATGGTATTGCTTCACTAGAGGAAAGAGGGAATTCACTATCAGCTAATGGACATTTTGGTACATGTACAACATAGATCTTGCAATCGAAGTAAGAAATTCTTTGAAGCTTAATTCCCAAACTTTTACATTATATCAAGCAGAGATGAACAGCTAATTGGATGACCTTGATATTATATGTTGATGGGTATGGCCTAAGACCTGAGGTGTAAATGTGATGCAGTAGTTGGTGTTGTTGGTCAGGTAATAGGACAAAATAATTGTGGTTCAGCCTGTATGTGCTTCTGTTTTGTTGATTTGCAGAAATTGTTTGTGACTTGTACAAAGCAGTAGAGTACAGGTCTTTTATTGGTAAATTATACACTTGGTACCTACATAATGTTACGATGTGTTCCTGGAAATCTTGGTGCAAACACCAGATAGTGGGTCACATTTTGCCAAAGGTTATAAGGAGGGAGTTACATTCCAAAGAGAGATTTTCAGCCTGATTTTCTCAATATTGTAAATTAAATGTCAAGAAACATAGTCTGTGTATTACAATAGATAAAAGTAGTAGGCAGGAGCATTAGGAAGTGGTAGCATGATTGCATTCATTAGGATCCTCATACGAATGACAATTTAGGTAGTCAACTCAAATTGAGTGAAGTTTAGGAGTTCAAAGATTTGCACAGGTCTTTTGATACCTTAATTGGTGAAGATGAGACAAGAATATTAGGTAGAAATAGTATGATGGAACTTTAGGTAGAAGTAGTTGTTTGAAACATTTGGCAGAATCCTCTGGAATGTCTTTGCTAGATTTGTTTTCTCCCAGTGGCTTGTTAAAGGTGAGGCACTAAAAGTTAAGAAGTGGCACAAGAGTTCGCCAGTTATGGAGACACTTTTGCTGAGGCCATCTCCCTGAGGGAGTTATTGGATGGAATAGGTGTCAGTGATATAGATAGATATAGAAACATGCAGTACACTTCAGATACAGTAAGGGAAGGGATACTTTTATGAATTGTGGCCCACCCATTTCAAGACCCCATTTCATCACTTGTTCATGGCATTTATAAGGCTACATTTCCATAATACACCTGATTATGCAAACAGTGATGAATGTAGATATGATTAGGTGTACTGTATGAAAACAGCATGAAAGCTGACTAGTCTGTTGATCTTCCGTCATCAATACTTATCTCATTTTGTCGTATTTGTGTTGTACAGTAATGAAATGATGTGCAAATGCCACATAAAGTTTACCTTTTAACTTTTAACCTCAGTCATGGGGTTGGCTGTTTACTGTTTGTAGAATAGATTATTAATTTCGTTAACTTTAAATGTGATGGATTCTATACCACTGAGAAAACAGTATTACTTCATACTTGATTATACCTTGGTTGATTCTGCACAATTTGTTAATTATTGCTTGCTATTGGTGTGTGTAGTTTTTGAAACTTTTTTCTCAGCATTGATTTTTTTATTCATAAATGCTGGATCATCTTATCACAGGATAATGAGTCACAAGATAGTGGGTACCAGGTGTACTGGCCAGACTAAGATTTTTTCTTATTGCCACTAGTTGTGGTTGTTCATTGAAAAAGTTTGATTGTTGAATGTGATAGAATTTTCATTGATTTCCTCAGGCAACAAGGTTTATGGATATGCCTTTCTAGGCTTCTTAGAATTTTCTTTATGATTTCCTCTGACAATAAGGTTTGTGGATGTGCCTTTCTGGATAAGAACCATTGTGTTTGCTCATCAACTTTCATCTTTGGCATGTTCACAGGTTGACTTTGAGTTACAAAGTGTAGATGTTGAAGGGGAGATGGAAATATATGCATAATACTGCCATGTCCAGTTACTACAGGCATTGAAGTCTTATTGTCCATAATGATAAGTACAATGGCTGCCTAAAGCAGTACATACAGATGTTTTAGATATGTTGTTGTAATTCAGACCCAGATCTGCATGTTGAACAAGTTTTTTTTTTTTTTTTTTTTTTTTTTTTTTTATTGTCGCTGTCTCCCGCGTTTGCGAGGTAGCGCGAGGAAACAGACGAAAGAAATGGCCCAACCCCCATACACACGTACATACACACGTCCACACACGCAAATATACATACCTACACAGCTTTCCATGGTTTACCCCAGACGCTTCACATGCCTTGATTCAATCCACTGACAGCACGTCAACCCCTGTATACCACATCGCTCCAATTCACTCTATTCCTTGCCCTCCTTTCACCCTCCTGCATGTTCAGGCCCCGATCACACAAAATCTTTTTCACTCCATCTTTCCACCTCCAATTTGGTCTCCCTCTTCTCCTCGTTCCCTCCACCTCCGACACATATATCCTCTTGGTCAATCTTTCCTCACTCATTCTCTCCATGTGCCCAAACCATTTCAAAACACCCTCTTCTGCTCTCTCAACCACGCTCTTTTTATTTCCACACATCTCTCTTACCCTTACGTTACTTACTCGATCAAACCACCTCACACCACACATTGTCCTCAAACATCTCATTTCCAGCACATCCATCCTCCTGCGCACAACTCTATCCATAGCCCACGCCTTGCAACCATACAACATTGTTGGAACCACTATTCCTTCAAACATACCCATTTTTGCTTTCCGAGATAATGTTCTCGACTTCCACACATTTTTCAAGGCTCCCAAAATTTTCGCCCCCTCCCCCACCCTATGATCCACTTCCGCTTCCATGGTTCCATCCGCTGACAGATCCACTCCCAGATATCTAAAACACTTCACTTCCTCCAGTTTTTCTCCATTCAAACTCACCTCCCAATTGACTTGACCCTCAACCCTACTGTACCTAATAACCTTGCTCTTATTCACATTCACTCTTAACTTTCTTCTTCCACACACTTTACCAAACTCAGTCACCAGCTTCTGCAGTTTCTCACATGAATCAGCCACCAGCGCTGTATCATCAGCGAACAACAACTGACTCACTTCCCAAGCTCTCTCATCCCCAACAGACTTCATACTTGCCCCTCTTTCCAGGACTCTTGCATTTACCTCCCTAACAACCCCATCCATAAACAAATTAAACAACCAAACAAACAACATCTGTTTCCCATTTTAGAAAGTTGTATTAACTTTCTAAAATGGGAAACAGATGTTGAACAAGTACTGGTACTTAATGTTTAGGCTGGATTCCTTTTCTTTTGTTATTAACTCTGTTCCCATTTCCTGTGGATGGATCAAATGTATGAAGTGCTCATCTTTTGTAGGAATTGATTTCGCTCCAATTTCGCGTACTGGGAAAAGTAAGGAATGCTTGTTTCACTGGGTTAGTCTTCATAGATTTTGATATATCGTTAACTATGATGTAGTTCTTCACATTGCACAAGTTTGTGTCAAAGCATTGTTTTGCTGTTGTCTCAGCCATCCCTGTAGACAGCCCTGAAGATAGCTTTAGAAGGTGTTGGTCATAAATATGTTCTTTTCATTGGCTTGATATATTATTTTGCTCACTTTTTAGGATATTTCTAATACCCAAGCTTGAGGAATGAGATGAATGATTTTAAGCTTTAGTCGGGGCTTCTGATTTTAATTCATTATACCAAATTATCATAGTTTTCATAATTGTACATTGATTATAACCCTCTGTGGTAGCATGATTGCATTTGTTAGGATCCTCATACGAATGACAATTTAGGTTCAGTAGTCAACTCAAATTGAGTGAAGTTTAGGAGTTCAAAGATTTGCACAGGTCTTTTGATACCTTAATTGGTGCTTCTTAGGAATTACCCAAAATACTTTTGAATACTTGGGATATATTTAGGGAAGCAGTGATACCTTGTGCAAAAGAGGCTTGTGGCATGAGGAGTGTGGGAGATAGGCAGATTAGAAAGGATAGTGAGTGGTGGGATGAAGATTGTTAGTGAAAGAGAAGGGAGAGGCATTTGGACAATTTTTGAAGGGAAGTAATGCAAATGACTGGGAGATGTATAAAAGGACTAGGCAGGAGGTCAAGAGAAAGGTGCAAGAGGTGAAAAAGAGGGCAAATGAGAGTTGGGGTGAGAGAGTATCATTAAATTTTAGGGAGAATAAAGGCAGCCAGTATAAATTATATGCATGTGTATATATGTATATGTCTCTGTGTGTATATATATGTATACGTTGAGATGTATAGGTTTGTACATTTGCGTGTGTGGAAGTGTATGTATATACATGTGTATGTGGGTGGGTTGGGCCATTCTTTTGTCTGTTTCCTTGCGCTACCTCGCTAACGCAAGAGACAGCGACAAAGCAAAGTAAATAAATAAATAAAAAAAGATGTTTTGGAAGGAGGTAAATAAAGTGTGTAAGACAAGGGAACAAATGGGAACATCAGTGAAGGGGGCTGATGGGGAGGTGATAACAAGTAGTGGTGATGTGAGAAGGAGATGGAGTGAGTATTTTTGAAGGTTTGTTCAATGTGTTTGATGATAGAGTGCCAGATATAAGGTGTTTTGGTCATAGTGGTGTGTGAAGTCAGAGGGTTAGGGAGAATGATTTGGTAAACAGAGAAGAGGTAGTAAAAGCTTTGTGGAAGATGAAAGCTGGTAAGGCAGCGGGTTTGGATGGTATTGCAGTGGAATTTATTGAAAAAGGGGGTGACTATATTGTTGACTAGTTGGTAAGGTTATTTAATGTATGTATGACTCATGGTGAGGTGCCTGAGCATTGGCAGAATGCTTGCATAGTGCCATTGTGCAAAGGCAAAGGGAATAAAAGTGAGTGCTCAAATTACAGAGGTATAAGTTTGTTGAGTATTCCTGGTAAATTATATGGGAGGGTATTGATTGAGAGGGTGAAGGCATGTACAGAGCATCAGATTGGGGAAGAGCAGTGTAGGTTCAGAAGTGGTAGAGGATGTGTGGATCAGGTGTTTGCTTTGAAGAATGTATGTGAGAAATACTTAGAAAAGCAAATGGATTTGTTTGTAGCATTTATGGATCTGGAGAAGGCATATGATAGAGTTGATAGAGATGCTCTGTGTAAGGTATTAAGAATATATGGTGTGGGAGGCAAGTTGTTTGAAGCAGTGAAAAGTTTTTATCGAGGATGTAAGGCATGTGTACGAGTTGGAAGAGAGGAAAGTGATAGGTTCTCAGTGAATGTTGGTTTGCAGCAGGGGTGCGTGATGTCTCCATGGTTGTTTGATTTATTTATGGATGGGGTTAGGGAGGAGAATGCAAGAGTTTTGGAAAGAGGGGCAAGTATGCAGTCTGTTGTGGATGAGAGAGCTTGGGAAGCGAGTCAGTTGTTTGCTGATGATAGCGATGGTGGCTGATTCGGGTGAGAAACTGGTGACTGAGTTTGGCAAAGTGTGTGAAAGAAGAAAGCTGAGAGTAAATGTGAATAAGAGTAAGGTTATTAGGTACAGTAAGGTTAAGGGACAAGTCAAATGGGAGGTAAGTTTGAATGGGGAAAAACTGGAGGAAGTGAAGTGTTTTAGATATTTGGGAGTGGATTTGGCAGCAGATGGAACCATGGAAGCAGAAGTGAATCATAGGGTGGGGAGGGGGCGAAAGTTCCAGGAGCGTTGAAAAATGTGTGGAAATTAAGAACGTTATCTTGGAAAGCAAAAATGGGTATGTTCGAAGGAATAGTGGTTCTGACAATGTTATATGGTTGCGAGGCATGGGCTATAGATAGAGTTGTGCGGAGGAGGGTGGATGTGCTGGAAATGAGATGTTTGAGGACGATATATGGTGTGAGGTGGTTTGATCGAGTAAGTAATGAAAGGGCAAGAGAGATGTGTGGTAATAAAAAGAGTGTGGTTGAGAGAGCAAAAGAGGGTGTTTTGAAATGGTTTGGTCACATGGAGAGAATGAGTGTGGAAAGATTTACAGAGAGGATATGTATGTCAGAGGTGGAGGGAACGAGGAAAAGTAGGAGACCAATTGGAGGTGGAAAGATGGAGTGAAAAAGATTTTGAGTGATCGGGGCCTGAACATGCAGGAAGGTGAAAGGCGTGCAAGGAATAGAGTGAATTGGAACAATGTGGTATACCGGGGTCGATGTGCTGTCAATGGATTGAACCAGGGCATATGAAGCGTCTGGGGTAAACCATGGAAAGTTTTGTGGGGCCTGGATGTGGAAAGGGAGCTGTGGTTTCGGTGCATTATACATGACAGCTAGAGACTGAGTGTGAACGAATGTGGCCTTTGTTGTCCTTTCCTAGTGCTACCTTGTGCACATGCAGGGGGAGGGGGATGTCAGTTCATATGTGGAGGGGTTGCGACGGGAATGAATAAGGGCAGACAGTATGAATTATGTACATGTGTATATATGTATATGTCTGTGTGTGTATATATATGTATACGTTGAGATGTATAGGTATGTATATGTGCGTGTGTGGTCGTGTATGTATATACATTTGTATGTGGGTGGGTTGGGCCATTCTTTCATCTGTTTCCTTGTGCTAAGTCGCTAACATAGGAAAGAGTGACAAAGTATAATGAAATAAATAATATACTTGTGAATGAAGGAATTGCCTACCTCTGACATCAGACTGTGGTGTCTTGAAGATGATCACTGAAATTTTGTTGAATTTCATTCATTTATATGTGACAGTGTTCATTAGGAATTTTCAAGTAATTCCTGAAGATTAGTTTGCTGCTGCTCCAGTGATTTTTAACTGGTACTTCAGTTAAGAAATGGTAATCCTGGCAACATTAGATATTTTAATTGCTCCCTAACTTACAACCTGAATGTTGCTATTTTATTGTCACATGAAGCACATACTGCATAAATTTACAAATATTGAATAGAAAATACAAGTCTTATGGTAGACACCACGACGTACAGATTTTTGCAGATCTTTTTTCTTTTACTTGTGGCTGGACACTAGGCATTGCAGGTTCCTCATGTTTTTATAGGTTTTCCTTTAACATGGTGTAGCTTCAGGTATCTTCAAATGCTGACACTCTAGCACCTTTCTTGTAATGGAGCTTCTTTATCTGTTCAGAGGAGCATATCAGGTAGGTAATAGATGGTATGCAGCCATTGAGCAGAGAGGTACACTACTGGAACTACCCACCTGGGTATTGGGAGGGTTAGTGATGTCTGTGTAATAACTCAGTCCTTCGGTAGTTGTCAGGTTGCACTCCTCTCACCTAGGTAGCTGTCTTTTCTTTCTGATTCAGCCACGCATGGACTACAGGCATTCTGTTGTTAAACTTGTAATCTTTCTTGTCACACAAAACACATAACTTGCTCAACTCGTTCTTTGTAGCTTTAGATTTTCTTGTGATAAGTGCTATGCGGTGTCCCTGCCTTTTGGCAAAATGGTAGTAGCATTACATAGAAATACTAGATAGGGACATTAGGTAGTAGCAGTAGGTAGGAATATTTGGCAGGGGCCTTAGATAGTAGTAGATTGGAACATTAAATACACATTAGGTAGAAGTATTTGGTAGGAACATTAGGCAGGAACCTCTGGAAAAGCTGTGGTAGAGTTACCTCTGCCTGTGAAGAATGAGGATTTCAAAGGCTAAGAAGCAGCATTTTGTCCTAGCCATCCACTGAAAGGAGTAACTGTAGGAATGGGCATCAGAGATATAGATAGGTAGGAAATCAAGGTATTGTGTATTATGGCAACATTATCTTCGTTCAGCTTTTTCTTCAGTAATTTGTGTTTATGAAACTGAAAATTTTAATTTAAGAGTTTTGGTTTTCTTGAGACTTGTTTGATTTATTTTAGAATTAAACTTTTTCAGGTTACCTATTTCTAGAATCATCTTGTTAGGAGAGCAGGAACTGGCTGTTTATGCACATTTGCCTCATTTTAAGTTAAGAAGGGAGCTATAGTTTTGCATAGAGGTCAGTTATCGTATTTATGAAATGCAGGGATATGCTTAAGGCAAGATTGTATATGATTGACAAATTTGAGGGAATTTAATGGAAAGTTTGCATACATATTTTCTGAAAGTTGAGACAAATTTTAAAATTTCTGAGTTCATACCTATTCTTGATGCTGCCTCACTAACATGGCAAATAGCAAACGCACGAAATATAGATTGGTATATGTTGCTAAGCTTTGCTCATCATAAGGTGAATTCTGTGTGTTATCAGTTTAAATGGAATTTCCAATTCTTAGTTAAAAGCAGAGCAGAAAGTGTTTATGCTAAGGCATACATTTACTCCAGTACCATGGTATAGATACTGAAATTTTTTTGTATGTGGTTGTTATCTGAGATGAAATGCAGCACTTTGAATAATGCTGCTTTAGATTTTTTTTTTTGTTAACTGTGAACTCCAGGTATCAGTGGCAGTCAGTTCCATATTTGATACAGCTAGTTCAGATTTAGCAAAAGTTTTTTTGCTTTAAACTAAATGACATAATGTGGATAGAGAAATGATAACTGCTTTCTCATTAGGAGGAAAGATTAATGTGCAGTAATTAACCTCATGATTTTGACCTTTGATTAGATAAAAGATATTAAACCTGAAGGTTGTTGATCTCCTTTTGCTGATTTAATTCTGTTGGAATTATTTTAGAATGCTGACAATGCCTTTATTGTCCAATGGACTTACAGAATACAGTATATTATATAGTACAATATACTGTAGCTTTATTTGAAAGATATGCTTTGCAGTTTAGAATACTGAAAGTGAGCATGACTTTTGATTTCAGTATTGATAGTTCAGTACAGTTGCACTTAAAATGAAACAAGCTTACATTGCTTAAATCATTTGTTCAACTTGATATACCAATTTTTTCCATACTGTAAAGCCTAGCTTGAATATTTCTTTCCGGCAGACTTAGCTTGTCTCATTCCTGACCCTGAATGTCTCTCAGATTTTCAGCAGGTTGCTTGCCTTTCTGCCTTTTAATGTCTCAGTACAGTCTCTAATAGTAGTACAAATGATTTAGATTTTTGACATTTGAGCCCTCAGGAAAGGCTTTAGTTTTGACTGACTTTTTTCCTCTTTTGATAGAATCTCATATATGACATTTACTTTCCTTGTTTTCCCACACTTCCTAATTCCTAATTGCTTCTGTTTTCCTACTTTTCCTTTAAAGTTTGTTGATTAATAGAATTTTGTAAAGTTAATTTAGTTTACCTTTGTTTCCAGGAATATATGTATTTTAGAAAAAAACTTGATATGGAACTAGAGAGCTTTCCGTGTTTATTAAACAGCAGAGAGGATTAAGAGATTATTTCAGCTAGATGAGCTGATGGTTAGGCAACAGTTACTAATGGCAAGCCAAAAACTTAACTTGTAGTTTTAAAGTAACTTCCTGATTAACTACTGCAATTGGCTAACTTTGGTTGAGGTCAGTTTTCCATTCGGTTTTTGTCTCATGCCTGTGGCACCAAAAGCCAGCCATGCTTGGATGTGTATCAGTGATAACTTTCTGTTTTAGTCCAAGGCCAACACAGGAATGGTACAGACAAGAAACGTTTTCTCGTCCTTTTGGCTTTATGTGCCATAATGTGGTGAAGAGCTTGAAAGAATTAAAGACTCGTAATTGAATGCTGCTAAGCCAGTGTCACTCGCAAAGGCTTCACATGCGAAATCCTTGAGCTTTATGTTGGAGTTCCCCAAGGAGCAGTTCTTTTCTCGACCATCTTCAGTTTCTCTGTACTTGACCAACCATAACCTCTTGCAGACCACAGTGTGAAAGACATTTCATATGGAGATGAATCAGTCATATCATAGCACAATGACACTGCCCTAGAAACAACTAGTATTCAAACTCTATCACATTGAACTCTAGCGCACCCAAAACAGAATGTCTGCATAACCACAGGAATCTCCCATGACTGTAATATCTGACAGACATAAATCAAACCTGCACCTTTGTATCATTCAGATTGGTCAACCACTCACTCATCAGACCTGCAACCATAATAGATACACATGACATTCACTCTCCACATCGCAAACAATGCAAAGACCATTACAAGAAAAACAGTCCCTTAGTGTACTCTACAAACAATTCATCCTCTCCATCTAGAACGATGCCTAAATTGCCTAGTCATCCACTCTGTCAAAAGCAGATGTAACAGCTACAAACCACACAAAAGAGAGCACTCATAACAATCATAGGCTGCCTAGCAACTCAGGCATTCAGAACTTGCACAGCAAGAATACACTGTCCTTTGCATAAATACAAGGTCCTTCCCTTCCAAATCACTCCATAGTCAACCACCAACCCTCTTGTAGAAATGAAAAACTTATCCATACCTCACACTGCAACAATTGTTTCTCACAAATCCCCCTTTAGCTACATATCGCCAAAACTAGACACATGATATGACAAGAACAGAAGTACTGCTGCTGACCCATGTTTTAAACACCACCCCACTGTGCTTAATACCATCTGACCTATACTCTCAAAATGTATATTACCTTTTCTCATATGTTTTCTAGAAGCTACTCATCTCCCCAGCATTACATACACTGATTCACGGTATCAGAAGACCCCTCATGCCTGAAAAGCAACTCTTACACTGACGACTGAATACCCTATCCTCAATTGTCCTTTGCTTACTTCATATAGACATACAAATAACATCACCACACGTTTAGACTTGTCCTATACGGTAGATGTGGCTGGCCTCATGGGTGTTTAGGGAACTCCATAGTAGAGGCTCTGGGCCAGGAAGGTAAAGTTAAAGGGAGAGATGGTTATTTATGTGCTACAGTGAGGATTGCATTTCATGAAATATTTGCTATTTAGTGTGCCCTCATGGCTTGGTAAAAAAAAAAAGTCCAAACAGAATAAGACAGAACAATAAAGGATTTGAATTATTTCATTGTGTGATGTGTACTGGTGCTATTTCATTTCCTGTTCATCCTAACAGCTGTAAATACCAAAGTTTTTTGTGATTGAGTAATGCTCCTGTAACTGTAACAGAAGATACATCATACCAAAGAAGCATAATTGGAAGCTAAGTAAGAAATATTAGGAAGCAGTTTTCAAACAGCATAATTGTAGACTCCTGGAACATGTTAAACAAATTGGAATAAATTCCAATAGCACTACAAAATTCTCTCTTTGGCAGCAGAGATGGACAGTAATGTACATCAAGCAACCCGTTCTCTTAGCACTATGCGCCAGCCGTACGATCAAGGCAACATCTTGCCTTAATCAGTTTGATAAGTGTCTGTGTAATTACTAAACATGTAATTACACACACATCCAAACATTAGAATAGCTTTCAAGCATGTTGACAAGAAAATATTTAGCAAGGTGTTAATAAATCCATGTTAGGTCAAACTAAAGCACAAAGAACTAATAGGAAAGGCCTGAAGGAGGGCAACAAAGATGGTATTGGAATTACATGAGTTAAGTTACAGAGAAAGGCTAGAAGTCTTTAATTTGACCACCTTGTAAGAGGGAAGGGTGAAGGGTGACCTGATTGTAATTGTGTTTTTAAACCAAGTTGTTGATGTTGATTGAGAATGGTTCTTTGAAAGATATGGGGATAGAATGACCAGAGGACATTTGACAAAAGTGAATAAGAAACTTCCTAAAAGATATATAAAGAAGTGCTGTACTTTTATATTAGAGTAGTGGATGAGTGGTATGAAATTACTGAAGATATGGTTAATGCAGACAATATACATAAGTTTAAGAAGTTGCATGATGTGAGAGAATGTTAAAGAGAAGCCCACACCTTGAATTTAAAACTTGTACCCTGTACTGTACAAATACATAATTATAGAATACCAAGGTAGTTGTAGAGGGCAAACATCGTACCTGTGTGTGTAAGAAAGGTACTGAAGTATAGACTGGTCTCGCTGACAAGTGTCATCTGTATGGTTCTGGAAAAGATGACTAGAAAGAATATAGATGACTTTTTAGAGGAGAAATTGTGAGAGGCAGCTCGCTTTTAGAGAAAGGTCATACTCAACAAACATCTTAGATTTTTGTGAGAGCGAGTTCTGTCTTTAACAAAAGGGAAGGCTGAGTGTATTGTTTGTAACTGGAATGCTAAAAAGCATTTGACACTGTACTGTATGCAAGGCTGATTGAAGCTAGATCACCAAGATGTTTATAGTATACTCCTGTATTAAACTATTGTCAGACATAGACTTAAATGAGAGAATAAGATGTTTATCTGAGGACAATTAAATCTGTAAAATGATAATCAATGGGAGAGAGGAAAATTGCAAAATTACATAATTTGTAAACAGACGAAAGACAATGTAAGGAATTTGGTAAATAAATTCTCTGCTGATGATTCATTAAATGATTAACAGCATAGCAGTAACACCTTATAAGGTGCAGCAGGAAAAGATATTGCATGAGTGAAACACTATAGATGTAGGATTTGTCATGAATAAAAACCTAGACTTTGAAGATCTTTTGGAAAAAAATCATGTAACTGTAGCAAGTGGTTTGATGATAACTTTCTGTATGAGAGATAGAAAGCTAATGATGATATTTATTGTAGATATTGTAATCAAAATAATTTTGATTACTGCTGTTTTTTAAGGCCATCTGCTAAGGAGGATGAAGTTAAGTGGGATAGAAATCAGAAATACTTTGCAGATAGAAGTAAGGTAGTGAAACACACACAGTAGCATGAAACTGAAAAATCATAATTATTTTTGTTAGTTGAGTTGGTATGGGCAACTACACCCCTGATTAAGGTAATTTCATTGATGGTATTTATCCCTAGGGATAGGGGAGAAAGAATACTTCCCACATATTCCCTGCCTGCCGTAAAGGTGACTTAAAGGGGAGGGAGCAGGGGGGCTGGAAATCCTCCCCTCTCATTTTACAGAAGAAGGAATAGAGAAGGGGGTCAAGTGAGGATATTGCTTCTAAGGCACAGTCCTTGTTATTAATGCTACCTCACTAACACTGGAAATGGCAAATATGTACAAAAGGAATTTGGTTTCAGAAGTGGTAGAGGATGTGTGGATCAGGTGCTTACTTTGAAGAATGTATGTGAGAAATACTTGAAAAAACAGATGGATTTGTATGTAGAATTTATGGACCTGGAGAAGGCATTTGATAATGATAGGGTTGATAGCGATGCTTTGTGGAAGACTTCAGAATATATGGTGTGGGAGGTAAGCTGCTAGAAGCAGTGGGAAGTTTTTATCAAGAGTGTAAGGCCTTTGTACGAGTAGGAAGAGATGAATGATTGGTTCCTAGTGAAGGTTGGTCTGCAGCAGGAGTGTGTGATGTCATCATTGTTGTTTAATTTGTTTATGGATAGGGTGGTTAAAGAGGCGAATGCAAGAGTTTTGGAGAGAGGGGCGGTATACAGTCTGTCGGGGGAGAGAGGGCCTGGGAAGTGAGTTATTTGTTGTTCGTTGATGATACAGCACTGGTGGTTGATTTGAGTGAGAAACTGCAGAAATTGGAAAAGTGTGTGAAATGAGAAAGTTTAGAGTAATTGTGAATAATAGCAAGGTTATTAGGTTCAGCAGGGTTGAGGGATAAGTTAGTTGGGATTTAAGTTTGAATGGAGGAAAATTGGAGGAAGTAAAGTGTTTTCGATGTCTGGGATTGGACTTGGCAGTGAATGGAATCATGGAAGCAGAAGTGAGTCATAGGGTGGGGGAAGTGGTGAAGATTCTGGGAGCGATGAAGAATATTTAGAAAGAGAGAAGGCTATCTCGGAGAGCAAAAATTGGTATGTTTGAAGGATTAGTAGTTCCAACAGTATTATATGGTTGTGAGGCATAGGCTATGTATAGGATTGTTCGGAGGAGGGTGGTTGTGTAGGAAATGAAATGTTTCTGGACAGTATGTGGTGCAAGGTGGTTTGATCGAGTAAGTATTGAAAGAGTAAGAGATGCGTGGTAATAAAAAGTTTGGTTGAGAGAGCAGAAGAGGGTGTGTTGAAATGGTTTAGACATATGGAGAGAATCAGTAAGGAAAGGTTGAGAAAGAGGATATACGTGTCAGAAGTGGAGGGAACAAGGAGAAGCGGGAGACCAAATTGGAGGTGGAAGGATGGAGTAGAAAAGATTTTGAGTGATTGGGGCCTGAACATGCAGGTGGGTGAAATGAATGCAAGGAGTAGAGTGAATTAGAATGATGTAGTGTACTGGGGTCGACATGTTTTCAGTGGGTAGCACTTGGGGTAAACCATGGAAAGGTTTGTGGAGCTTGGATGTGGAAAGGGAGCTGTGGTTTTGGTGCATTACACATGACAGCTAAATACTGAGTGTGAGTGGATGTGGCCTTTTTCGTCAGTTTCTTGGTGCTACCTTGGTGATACAGGGGACAACAATGCTTTTTTCTTGTTGGGCTGGGTGGTGATGGGAATTGATGAAGGCATGTGTATATATGTATATGTTGATATGTATATGTACATGGATGTGCATGTATGTATACTTTTGTGTATATGAGTGGATGGGTATTTCTTTGTCTGTTTCCTGGCGCTACCTCGCTGATGCAGGAAACAGAGATTAAGTTTGATGATAATGATAATAATAATAATAATGATAATAATAATAATAATAATTATAATAATAATAGTAATAATAATAATAATAATGATTATTTTTTTTTATTTGCCATTTCCATCGTTAGTTAGGTAGCATCAAGAACAGATAACCAAGCCTAAGAGGGAAAAATCCTCACGTGACCCTTGCTCTGTTTCTTCTTTTGGAAAGTAAAACAGGAAGGGAGGATTTACAGTCCCATGCTCCCACCCACCTTTACAGTGCCTGTCAATAAAGTAGGCACAAGGGGCCTGTAGCACCACCATCAAGGATAGTCGTGAAATAAAGCCATGGAAATAGAGTATATGTCACTAACTAATCCTTTATCGGTTTCTCTTTCATCTTATAAACTTACTGAAACAACCAGGAACCGAATCAGTGAGGTTCTGAAGCTATTTGGGGCCATCTTTGCCCTAATTTCATGAATGCCTGCTTTCAGCTTAGGTAGTGAAGAAGTATCCCTGTTATGTGTTTTTTTTTTGTAATAAGTGCCTGCAAGTTTTCCATTGGATTCAGATCTGGTGAATATTTGGTCCAGTCATTGAAAAACTCCACTGTACGATCAGTCCATCAGCTAGTCAGTGACTAGTTTGGCAGTGTGGTAGGGAGCTCTATTCTGCATGAACACTTCAGCCTTGTACTTTTTGAACAAACCTGGAAGATGGTCACACAGTAGCTTTTTGTAACTATTTCTGTACATAGTTTCATTGTTTGACAACACTGTAAGGTCCTCCAAACTATAGTAACTGAACCATTCCCATACCAAAAGTGAAGCAGGGAACTTTACAATGTTTGCAATGTACTTGGAGTTCAGATTGATCACAGCCTTGATGACTGTATACATGCACACCATGGCCACGTGTCACAGAAAAGATGGACTCATCGCTCCACAAAACACCTCTGAACTGAGGTGTATCCCATACTACATATTTCTTTTGCAAAAATTGACTCTTTTGGTTCCTATTGGTTACAAGCAGTTTGGGATGTAACCAGCAGCTCTGGTACTTAAAGTCCTCATGTAAGTTTTGCTGCATTGTCTTTACCAACACCTCATTGAGTAGTCTGAGGTCTTTTATTTCTTTTGCACTCATGTGAATCTGCATCCACTTGACATTTAAGACCATTCAGAGTATATGAAGAGGTTTGATATGTATGAGCTAGTAGTAAGATAGGAAATGAATGTACTTTTGATCTTATTTTAGCAACTAATATTGCTAAAGCAGAAGTAGTAAGGGATTAAATGAATTGTTACAAGAGTAGTGATGATACAGCCACAATTTACACTGCTAGCTGTAAGCCTCTGACATTGCACTAGCTTCACTGAATACTGTAATATTTTTTTGTCAGATTTTTCTCTCCTCTGCAGTTTCAGTCATGAGAATAAGATATACTCCATAATAATGTATGAGTCTGAACCCTTCCAACCTCCTCTCATCGAGGGGGCACTAGCCTTTAGTCATCATTTACAAACCACCAGAGAGTTTATATATTTGCTTGTTCAATATGGTTCTACCCTCGGCTAATCACCGACTGCCACAGGCCTGACATCATTGATCCACTTGCTTCCAGCTGCTCAGAGCATGAAGTCTTGTGGATTTACTTGTGGTCAAGACATACGGTGTGCTGTTGCTACTGTCAGTGGCTTTTCATGAATCAGTATTCTTTTCTTTCAGTTTTTTGTTTAGTTTATATTGGTGTACTTCTAGGTATATTTTTTGTGTATATATTATTTCTATATTATTGTGTTTTTTCCAGTAACCACTTCTTATACTTGCATGTCTTTTTATCTGTTTGTTTATCCGTATGTACCATAGTGTAGTTTTTTATTGATGTATACTTAGGAGGATGGCTGTTGGTGCATCTAGTAGTTTTTAAGTGGCAATATATAGTAATATTGGAATTATCAAGCAAGCAGCACTGTCTTGTCTCTCTCTCCTCTCTGTCACCCCTTCCCCCTCCTCTTGAGTGTATTCCATTGCCCCCATGTATTGGTTGTATTTATGAACCATGTTGGGAGACTTTAAATGTATTAGTCCCATATTGGGGAAGTTGCACTAAATGTAGGGCCTTGGATGTTTCTGCTTTAGTATAGAACAGTGATGTTGATTCAGACCCTGGCTGTTCTAGCCTACAGTCTGAAGTCAACTGTTCAAAGTCTCCTTATGCTCCTTGTTTTGTCCTGTTGAGCTTTGTTGACATTTGGTAGACAAGGAGTACCCAGAACTCGACCATGGTGGAAGAGAGTACATTTTTGGAAACATTGTTTTATCTTTGTGGGAAGTTAACCTATATTATGTATTAACCAGTAGTCCCATACCTTGAGTAATATAGTTTTGATGTATTAGGGGACTGGACCACCCTAGGGATTAAGAAATGAGCTAATTCTTGCAGGGCTAAAGTTCTTCCAGAAAACATCTGATCATTTAAAATGGTTCTGTACGATTTTGGGATTTCTTGATGCATACATTGACGTTATCCCTCTTTTATATGGCTTGTTGTGAACTGGAGACAGGAACTAAAGCCAAAAGAAGATTAGGCCAATCCAGTGATGTTGATCACTTATTTTGATCCTTACCCTGCCGTAGTGGATTTTCTGTCCCTCCTACGGAATGGCCTTTACCATGTAAGATAGCCCTTAGTTGGTCACATAGAGCTTGTAATATACCATGAGGATCTTACTCAGGTATGATATCCTAATCCCAAAGTCATTGCAGTGGGATTTGAGGAAAAAGTTCATGAATAAAAAATGATGTATATAGGTAAGTCATATAAATGAAAATAACTACTAAATACTAATGTGTATGTTGTGTAGAATCTTTCTTAGACACTGTGAACATGGACATTTTTTATCCATGCTGAATGTAACTTCCTTTTCTTTAGCCTCCATTTGCACATCCTTATTTTTATCATTGTAGTACAGTTTGAGCATCCCTTATCTGAAAATTGGAAATGCTCCAAAATGCAAGGTGATGCCAAACAACCACAGATTGTCCACATGGGCGGCTTACGTTGTAACACCTTAGCTTTTTAATGGTTCAGTGTTACTCAAACTTTGTTTCATTGGTTTAGTAATAAATTGTATTTCATGCAGAGAATTATTAAGATTATTGTATAAATCGCCTTCAGGCTTTGTGTGTAAAGCTTATATGAAATATTTATGGATTTTGTGTTTAGACTTAGTTCCCATCCTCAGCATATCTCTTGTATATGCAAATATTCTAAAATCTGAAAAAATTAAAAAATCTGAAATGCTTCTGGTCCCAGGCATTTCGGATGAGGGATACTCAACTTGCAATAGCAGTAGCAGCAGTAATACGATTGTTATTGGAGTCCACTTGTAAGTGGTTACATCTCTTGTGAAAAAATCATCTTTGCCAAGGCTGTATCATTGTCAGTTGACAGAAAAGAGGACAGTCTAATTGAGGACCTTATTGCAGAGGAATCCATCATTTATCCTGCTACTGCATGCAGTGCAGTCTTGCAGCTGCAAGAGCCCCTTAAAAGAGGTCCTGTGTTACATGAAAATATATTGATGATTATAATGATAGTAATTATAATAATGATAATGATAAGTACTGATCATGATAACTAATTATTCTTATTATTTTTACTATTATCATTGTTAGTTATTTTCACACACTGCTTTCTGTTTCTTGCCTTAGTGAGGTAGTGATAGGAAGATAAAGAAACACTGCATCCACTTACATTCATTCTGTCTTGTGTAATGCACCAAACCACAGCTCTCTCTCCACAATCAGACCCCACAGACCTTCCCATGGTTTACCCTGGTTCAGTTCACTGACAGCACTTTGACCCCAGTATACCACATTGTTCCAGTTTGCTTTATCCCATGGATTCCTTTCACTGTATTGAAGGGTGAAAGGCATGCACAGGATAAAGTGAATTGGAACGATGTGGTATGATGGGGTTGACCTGCTGTCAATGGACTCAACCAGGGCATGTGAAACATTTAAGGTAAACCAAGGGAAGGTCTGTGGGGCCTGAGTGTGGATAGGGAGCTGTGGCTTTGGTGCACTTTACATGACAGTTAGAGAATGGATGCTAGTGGATGTGGCCTTTCTTCTTCTTTTTTGGGCAGTACCTCATTAATGCAGGAAATGGCAATTAGTATGAAGAAATAGAATAATGATGCTAATAATAATATGATGATAGTTATAATTATTATTGCTATGATTATTATTTTTATAGTATTATGAAATTTTTTTTTTTTTGTTTTATAATACCAAAATTTTTTTTTAACTTTCCTTGCATGCTTGCACTGACCAAAAAGATAATGAAAAAAAAACTCCGAAAGTTGTTGGCCAAATTTCTGGAGATATCATTGAGTTGTTTACCTCCTGTGATGTATGTAATGTGCTGTAAGCTTTTTGAAATGCTTACTGTAGATTTTACTTATTTTCTAATTCCATATCTGGTTTTGATATATATATGCACATGTGTGTTTTTCCCGGTGAAGGAAGTTTCTGGTGTGGTCGAGGAGGAGAAAGCAAAGGTTCGTGCCGTCCTTAGAAGAATATTCCCTGAAGTTGTCGTAGATGATGCTTTGGTGAGTACTTGTGCTGAAGTTCATAAGTGTCTTATGTGTGAAATGGGTTTCATATTGCACCAGATGTCTTGGGTAAGGTTGGGGACTCTGGTAATGCACTAAATAAGATGCTGAATGGGGGTAGCATGGCTTGTACATGAATGTTATGATAATTTGTTTGTGTACTAAACTTTGAGGGATATAATGAATTTACTTTGATCATTGAATCAGTTTATTTCTGTAGTCTATCTCCTAGAGAAGGGATTTGAGAATTATCTCAATGTAGATTCATGTTTGAGTTTTATTAAATGCTTATTTGAAATGATAGTGGAGAAACCATTGGAAGGATGCATGTATATTTTGTTCAAAATGTATATAATGTTACTGATTTTGTAAGGGGAGACAAATGGTAAGGGAGAAGGGTTGAATCATCCATATTTTGATTAGAAATTGTAAAGGGCAGTGGGCAAGGGTAATCTATATGATTGTAACTTTCATGTTCACCAGTATTTTGCATTACCAGCCTTGTGATGCTAAAGTCAGAAGTAGATCTTGGGTTCTGCATGACCCCAGGTACAATTTTTTTGTTAAAGTTTAGGAATCACATAAGTTGATTTGATATTGTAATACTTTCTTGCAATGAATGTGGAAGATTAGTAGCTTCCTACAGCAATTGTTCCCATTTCAGGCCCTTCCTGTTAGGAAAAAGACATACCAGGTAAAACTTTTGTCAGTCGTGCTGTCCTAAATTGCTCAGATTTATCAATTGCTAAACCGAAAAACAAGGTTCCAGGGGACTTAATTTAGCTTACAAAGAGGATGAATTATTTGATGTTTTAATCATCAGTGAAATGTGGTTATCAATTTAGTTCATTGCAATTTTCATAAATGAAAGATTGTACAGTAGCAGTAGTGAAGATGCTGGAGTTTAAGATGAATAATGAGTGATTTTTACAGAAGCTAAGTCATTGCATGATTTGAAAACTCAAAAAACTGAACGTGTATCTTAGGGTTGCCGGTAGACATAAGAACTTTGAGAGGGAATTTTTCTTGATTGTGTATTGTTTAGGAATATTAGTGTGAACTTTGAAAGAGGTATGTTTGTGGGAAGCTTGATAGTTCATTTCTGTGTTCAGCAATGTAATAGAATTAGCCCAATATTTAGTCATTGGTTTGGTTGTGAATGGTTCAGAAAAGTTATCGTCACACAAATAAGTGATGTTTTTATAGATAAAAAAGCAGGATATGAGAATAAGGGGAAGAATATGTACGTTTAGGGGGAAGGTTTACAGTTAAGGTGGTCTTAAGGAATAAATTATTATATGTAGATATTTAGCTGATTATATGTAGATATTTAGCATTTTGATGATAGCAGCTTTGCTAGGAGCTGAGATGGGTTTATGTCTATCCTTTGTGCCTTATCCAGTATTTACAGTTGGATGGCATAAGTTCTCTCTTTCCAGGATGTTTATTCTGTTGAGTTATTAAGCAAGTGGTAATGAAGACACAGTAAGTGTTTGAAACGCTGTAGATTTTTGCGTAAACATTTCCGAGAAGTGGATGTAGCATTTTTTCATAAATCCTTTGCATATGCCTGTGAATATCCTGTCTAAAGGCCTTTAGTGGCCCAGTTTATTTATGTACACTACTCAGAATATTAGATTTGACTGAGCAACTAAGGAGCAATGATAGATTGAAATCTGCCTACTTTGTGGCTGGTCTCGGATATTTGCAAAGGGGGCATTTGAGCAGTAAATGTCTTAACAAATTGGCATTATTGCAATGCAATTTGTTCTTTTATATTATCATAGCTGATTTATATTACTCTCCCGAACACTTTATACATGATTTCTTGATCTACAAGTACTACAGTGGCACATCCAGTAAGAGAGAAGGACAAGGAATATTCTCTTGAACTTTTCAGACTGTGCACTTATACACAAGCACAGCATTTATGGTGAATAACTTGAATGAATTTAGAAATATTACTCGAGCAACCCGAAGATTCGATGTTAGGAGGGAGAGTGACTGGAATGTGCAGGGAGGATATTGAAGGTTTTATTCTTAAACTGAGTTTCACATTGCACTCGTATGTAATAAACCAACATAACGCTTGTGGTAAATAACTTATATTTAGAAATGACATTACTGTCTTTATATTTAAAGTAAATGGTGCTGACACGTGGGGTAAGGATATTGGACTTATTTTTTTGCAAGTATTCTAGCTCTCTACCTATTATGACAACAAAGTCCTCCATCACCCCAGGATTATGTCAAGAGAAAATTAGGCACATTTGTTACATAAGTTCTACAAACATGACCATGCAAGTAAGCTATAGTTTAGGATGAATTGTGGTTGGTAGTAATTGGTAGGCAACCTCTGAGCAGGTATATGTATTATTGGTACTTCCCGCATAGGTATTGGGAGGGTTAGTGATAAATGTGTTGTCAAAGGTCACACATAATAGAGGTGAAGTTGTAGAGAATGTTGAGAAAGTGTTTAGTCTGCGTTGTCAAAAGTCACACATAGTAGAGGTGAAGTTGTAGAGAACATTGAGAAAGTGTTTGGTGTCTTAGTTGAAGTTCAGAAACAACTTGCCTTTATTTAGTGTAACGTATTTCTTCATAAATGGTACTATATTTCAAGCTGCATTTCATTGGTAAATATTTTGATTGTACCTGTATTGTACTGCATGTTTCCAAGCATTCTATTAATATTTTTCTGTGAAAATTAAGCAGCAAATTCTCACAGGAATGTAATCCCACCTTATCCTGTTAAATCGTGTGATGAAATATGATTAACTAGCCAATGATTGCATTAAGTTGTGTTTTCCAGGAATGTGTCTACAATGTTATGTAGGGACTAGGTGTACCACTTGAGAAGATCTTGCTCCAGTTGGTGTCTAAAATCCTTTCATTGTTGTTTCTGCAGTCTTTTTTTTCATAGTAATAATTTACATCACTCAACCTGCTGTCATCTTTAAGTACTGTATCAAAATTGTTAATTTCTACATTTTAAGCAGTAGTCATTTTTGATTTTGTTATCTGATAAGAATGTATCGTTTACTAAACCATGTACCATACACTTTTATATCTGAAGATGGTACTGTGTGACTTATAAAACCTATAATTTTTTCTCTTATTGATCTATGGTTTACCTGTACTATGTTGAAAGAGTTTAAGATTTTGTTAGCTTTTGAAAGTGTTGTTTCATCTCTGTACCTTTTTCCATACTTTGCTGCTCTTTCCTGCCACTCAGTGAAATGGAAATAGTCACTAGACCATGTGATTTATTGGATCAGGTTTCTTTATTCCCCTTGCTATTTTTCAAAGTATTGTTAATGATTCTATGAAGTCAGCTGGCTTGATTTTTTGGTGGCCAGCATGATAGGTTCATTTTGTTTGGCTGGGGTGTTTACAATGGTTAGTTCACATTTGTTTTGACTCTTCATTATTTGCCCTCCTTTCAGCTTATTTTATACATATTGGTATGCCACCATATGATGGTGACTTTTAGCCACTTAGAACGTTTCTTAATTTTCAGTTATGCTTCATCTTTAACTTTCTTGTTATTCCTAGTTTGTCATGTTAATTATGACTGTCCTCATTCCATCATAGTCTTGTATTTCAGCAAGTCCTGTTTTTCGACTTTTTCTTTCATTCTTGTATGCCATTTCCTGTATTTATAGGGTAGCATCAATAGCAGATGAGAGAGTGGCCTTATATATATATTTATTTATTTTATTTATTATACTTTGTCGCTGTCTCCCGCGTTTGCAAGGTAGCGCAAGGAAACAGACGAAAGAAATGGCCCAACCCCCCCCCATACACATGTATATACATACGTCCACACACGCAAATATACATACCTACACAGCTTTCCATGGTTTACCCCAGACGCTTCACATGCCTTGATTCAATCCACTGACAGCACGTCAACCCCGGTATACCACATCGCTCCAATTCACTCTATTCCTTGCCCTCCTTTCACCCTCCTGCATGTTCAGGCAAAATCTTTTTCACTCCATCTTTCCACCTCCAATTTGGTCTCCCACTTCTCCTCGTTCCCTCCACCTCCGACACATATATCCTCTTGGTCAATCTTTCCTCACTCATTCTCTCCATGTGCCCAAACCATTTCAAAACACCCTCTTCTGCTCTCTCAACCACGCTCTTTTTATTTCCACACATCTCTCTTACCCTTACATTACTTACTCAATCAAACCACCTCGCACCACATATTGTCCTCAAACATCTCATTTCCAGCACATCCACCCTCCTGCGCACAACTCTATCCATAGCCCACGCCTCGTAATCATACAACATTGTTGGAACCACTGTTCCTTCAAACATACCCATTTTTGCTTCCGGAGATAATGTTCTCGACTTCCACACATTCTTCAAGGCTCCCAGAATTTTCGCCCCTCCCCCACCTCCCCAATCCTATGATTTACTTCCGCTTCCATGGTTCCATCCGCTGCCAGATCCACTCCCAGATATCTAAAACACTTTACTTCCTCCAGTTTTTCTCCATTCAAACTTACCTCTCAATTGACTTGACCCTTAACCCTACTGTACATAATAACCTTGCTCTTATTCACATTTACTCTTAACTTTCTTCTTTCACACACTTTACCAAACTCAGTCACCAGCTTCTGCAGTTTCTCACATGAATCAGCCACCAGCGCTGTATCATCAGCGAACAACAACTGACTCACTTTCGAAGCTCTCTCATCCCCAACAGACTGCATACTTGCCCCTCTTTCCAAAACTCTTGCATTCACCTCCCTAGCAACCCCATCCATAAACAAATTAAACAACCATGGAGACGTCACACACCCCTGCTGCAAACCTACATTCACTGAGAACTCGTAAGGGGTTTTGTTGAAAATAGTTTTGAAGGTGTTTGGTTAAGTATGTTGCAGTATAGTCGAAGCAGTAATGATTATTGTGTTCAGTATTTTTCTCCAGTATTATAGAGAATGTTTTTTATTCAGATATAAATTTGATGTGATATTTGCTCTTTGTTTAGACTGTGTTAGGTTGGGTGTCATCCTACTGAAGTAAACTGTCCTTAAGAAAAGTACCAGTTAATAGGCTAAGAAATTAGCACATGCAGAGTATATTTCTTTCAAGCATTTAACAGCAAGTTGATACATTTTTGGTTAAGAAGTATTAGCTCAGTATTATGTTCAATGCAATGGGTTCACTGTCAGTAAAAGAAAAAAAAGATGAATTATTGCCATCCAGAGTTTACTGGAACCTTGTTTTTTGGTGGAAAACCAACAAGCTTCGTACTTTATTTAACAAAAATAGGCATACTCTCGGGTAAGTATAGTTGACTTTGCTAGTAGCGTTCATAGCATGGACCATTTGAGTGGCTTATTATAATCTCTAACCCATGTAATAAAACTATGGATAGCATAGCCTAACAAAAGAAAAATATCTAGCTACCAGAATTACATTTTTTTTTTTATTAAGGTTTAAGATTGCTTTAGACCATTATGGATGGATATATTTTTATATGTATAATATAATGTGTGGCTATATCAGTTACATGCAATTTACTAATGTTTATGAAGTGAGGTAGCATTTGGTAGTCTTTCTTACTACCAATATTTATCTACTTGATAAACCTAGCAACATTAGACTGGGTATCCTTTCAGTAACCATTACGTTTTAAGCTATGCAACAAGAAATTTTATATATATATATATATATATATATATATATATATATATATATATATATATATATATATATATATATATATATATATATATGTCTTTCTTTCAAACTATTCGCCATTTCCCGCGTTAGCGAGGTAGCGTTAAGAACAGAGGACTGGGCCTTGGAGGGAATATCCTCACCTGGCCCCCTTCTCTGTTCCTTGTTTTGGAAAATTAAAAAAAAAAACGAGAGGGGAAGATTGCCAGCCCCCCGCTCCCTCCCCTTTTAGTCGCCTTCTACGACACGCAGGGAATACGTGGGAAGTATTCTTTCTCCCCTATCCCCAGGGATAATATATATATTTTTTTTTTTTTTTTTTTTTTTGCTTTGTCGCTGTCTCCCGCATTTGCGAGGTAGCGCAAGGAAACAGACGAAAGAGATGGCAAAACCCACCCCCATACACATGTATATACATACGTCCACACACGCAAATACACATACCTACACAGCTTTCCATGGTTTACCCCAGACGCTTCACATGCCCTGATTCAATCCACTGACAGCACGTCAACCCCGGTATACCACATCGATCCAATTCACTCTATTCCTTGCCCTCCTTTCACCCTCCTGCATGTTCAGGCCCCGATCACACAAAATCTTTTTCACTCCATCTTTCCACCTCCAATTTGGTCTCCCACTTCTCCTCATTCCCTCCACCTCCGACACATATATCCTCTTGGTCAATCTTTCCTCACTCATTCTCTCCATGTGCCCAAACCATTTCAAAACACCCTCTTCTGCTCTCTCAACCACGCTCTTTTTATTTCCACACATCTCTCTTACCCTTACGTTACTTACTCGATCAAACCACCTCACACCACATATTGTCCTCAAACATCTCATTTCCAGCACATCCATCCTCCTGCGCACAACTCTATCCATAGCCCACGCCTCGCAACCATACAACATTGTTGGAACCACTATTCCTTCAAACATACCCATTTTTGCTTTCCGAGATAATGTTCTCGACTTCCACACATTCTTCAAGGCTCCCAGGATTTTCGCCCCCTCCCCCACCCTATGATCCACTTCTGCTTCCATGGTTCCATCCACTGCCAGATCCACTCCCAGATATCTAAAACACTTTACTTTCTCCAGTTTTTCTCCATTCAAACTTACCTCCCAATATATATATATATATATATATATATATATATATATATATATATATATATATATATATATATATATATGTACATATATATATATATATTTTTTTTTTTTGCTTTGTCGCTGTCTCCCGCGTTTGCGAGGTAGCGCAAGGAAACAGACAAAAGAAAATGGCCCAACCCACCCCCATACACATGTATATACATACGTCCACACACGCAAATATACATACCTACACAGCTTTCTATGGTTTACCCCAGACGCTTCACATGCCCTGCTTCAACCCATTGACGGCACGTCGACCGCAGTATACCATATCGTTCCAATTCACTCTATTCCTTGCATGCCTTTAACCCTCCTGTATGTTCCGGCCCTGATTGCTCAAATTCTTGTTCACTCCATCCTTCCACCTCCAATTTGGTCTCCCACTTCTCCTTCCCTCCACCTCTGACACATATATCCTCTTTGTCAATCTTTCCTTACTCATTCTCTCCATGCATGGTCATCTGTTCTGGTTGCTACCTCGCATATGTGGGAAATAGTGAACATGTATGAAGAAAGAAAGAACATATATGTGTTTATATATTTAGATGTGTGTGTGTGGTTTCTGTGCCTTAAACATGACCACTAGACAGTTGATGTAAAGAAATGAGGCTGCTCTTGCCGCTCTTATTCACCTTCTACTATATTTAAGATAACTGTGTCTTTGCATAGTTAGAGCTAAGAAAAGAATTTCATATCTTTTACAATTGTCTTGTCTTTCCCATGGGAACTTTGTGCAAGCTTAAGTAACCAATATTGACAGTAACATCTTAAGCTTCATTGCCTGTTTGTTAAATATATGAATGATTTGAGGTTATAATGTGTCTTTTGTGTTTAGTATGCTTTCTGTGTACTACTAGGTAATCCATGGAAAGTTAAAGAAAGCCTTCATGGTTAACAAATTCAATGCAGCAGGCCTGTACACTGTGTGGGGGTTATTTCAAATATTCTAAAAAATGACTCATTTGTTTGTATGATTTAACTATAACAAAATTCAAAATAAGTGATATTAAACTCAAGCAGATGCCACTTTGTGTGCATTCACACTTTAACTTTTGCTGTTCATCTGCCAAGCTTATTTAGTAAAAAACATGTGGCATTTTTGGAAGAGTTTTTGTCGTATGTATTATTAGTGAGGTTTATATCACTAGTATTTATTATTGTTTGTGTGTCACAACTGCACAATTTATATAATTTAAGGGTCCAGATCATGCATTATCCTCCAAGACATCACTGCATAAGCTGACCAGTGTATGGAAAAAATTTAGGCTGTAGCATGTCATAACAATGTTTTTAAATGCCATTACAAGTTTTAATGGCCATACTTTTCATTGTAAGGTGAAAGGGGCCAATTCAGGAATCATTGATATGATGGCCACAGTGAACAGAAAAAGAAATCATTTTCATCCCAGCCACATTGAATGGGTTAAAGTTGTGTCATTTAGGCTAGGATTATTTGGCAATTTCATTCCTTTGTATTTTTCTGCTGGAAATGTTAAGGGAAATTGTGATGAAATTGGCAGTGTGTATCTGTAGATGGGCTCTCTCTTTGTTCGCATGCAAGGGATTGTTGAGAGAAATGGTGTTGGATTCAGGGTCCTTATGTTTGTATGTGTTAGATATTTTGACTTTTGTAGCCATCAGGATTAATTTTGTATAAAATAAAGAATAAAAGAGGTTACATGCAGTTCACTTGGCTGCTCATCCTCTCCTTGGGGCTGGTTGATAAAATGGGTACTTTGCTAAGAATAGGATATATGATTATTTTTACTTGTACTCGTGTAATTGTTTCTCCCACCAGAATAAGGTAGTATCATGAACAGACGAACTTGGCTTCATTTACAAGCATACTCGTATTTTTATGCTTGAGTTATGTGCTGCAGAACCTGAATATTGAAATAATTGAAAGTGTGAATTGAAAACCTTTTTTACCCATAAGTTTAATAAGATAAACTGAACAGTAATTTTCAGTTTTTAAACTAATCAAAGTAAATACAGAAACATATTAAGAAAGAACCAGAAGGAATTTGGATAAAAGCATAACAAATAAAAACAAGACATGGTAAGGATATCCTGACAAAGTGTAGATAAATGTTTATATCAGTAAAATACTCTGTGGGCATTGCTGCATGTATTCGAGTGAAAAGTCAACTTTAGTGAAGTTGTATCACTGTTATTAGAGGAGTAGAGTCTTACAGAAGATTGTTCCAAAAAAGTCCATTCTTCCCCTGCTGCAGATTGTAGCACACCTTTAAAGCTGCAGGAGCCCCATTAGACTTGTATAATTGAAAAGGATATTTGAATTTGTACTGTATTCACCAAAAATAGTGGCACCTAGTGTGTGTTAAGGCCTGAGAGGTCTGGATGAGGATTGGAGAGGTTACTGAGACAGTGAGGCTAGACTGTCAGCTTCTTCTGTTTGGTTATGTTCATTTTAACGTCTTGTCCTAATTGAAAGAGTTTCTTAGGTTTTTAAGGACAAAGCAGAAAAATTTTCACCATACCAAAGAGCATAACATAACCCAAGGAAAACAGATTTCATTACTTTGTCAATGGAGTTCAGTAGAAAGAGCATAAGTAAAATTGTCACCCAAGGTATAGCTGTAATGGTAACGAAGACAAAGTACTTTTTTTTTTTATACATGTTTACTTCTACTTTGTATGTAGCATTTATGGATCTGGAGAAGGCATATGATAGAGTTGATAGAGATGCTCTGTGGAAGGTATTAAGAATATATGGTGTGGGAGGCAAGTTGTTAGAAGCAGTGAAAAGTTTTTATCGAGGATGTAAGGCATGTGTACGTGTAGGAAGAGAGGAAAGTGATTGGTTCTCAGTGAATGTAGGTTTGCGGCAGGGGTGTGTGATGTCTTCATGGTTGTTTAATTTGTTTATGGATGGGGTTGTTAGGGAGGTGAATGCAAGAGTTTTGGAAAGAGGGGCAAGTATGAAGTCTGTTGGGGATGAGAGAGCTTGGGAAGTGAGTCAGTTGTTGTTCGCTGATGATACAGCGCTGGTGGCTGATTCATGCGAGAAACTGCAGAAGCTGGTGACTGAGTTTGGTAAAGTGTGTGAAAGAAGAAAGTTAAGAGTAAATGTGAATAAGAGCAAGGTTATTAGGTACAGTAGGGTTGAGGGTCAAGTCAATTGGGAGGTAAGTTTGAATGGAGAAAAACTGGAGGAAGTAAAGTGTTTTAGATATCTGGGAGTGGATCTGGCAGCGGATGGAACCATGGAAGCGGAAGTGGATCATAGGGTGGGGGAGGGGGCGAAAATTCTGGGAGCCTTGAAGAATGTGTGGAAGTCGAGAACATTATCTCGGAAAGCAAAAATGGGTATGTTTGAAGGAATAGTGGTTCCAACAATGTTGTATGGTTGCGAGGCGTGGGCTATGGATAGAGTTGTGCGCAGGAGGATGGATGTGCTGGAAATGAGATGTTTGAGGACAATGTGTGGTGTGAGGTGGTTTGATCGAGTAAGTAACGTAAGGTTAAGAGAGATGTGTGGAAATAAAAAGAGCGTGGTTGAGAGAGCAGAAGAGGGTGTTTTGAAATGGTTTGGGCACATGGAGAGAATGAGTGAGGAAAGATTGACCAAGAGGATATATGTGTCGGAGTTGGAGGGAACGAGGAGAAGTGGGAGACCAAATTGGAGGTGGAAAGATGTAGTGAAAAAGATTTTGTGTGATTGGGGCCTGAACATGCAGGAGGGTGAAAGGAGGGCAAGGAATAGAGTGAATTGGATCGATGTGGTATACCGGGGTTGACGTGCTGTCAGTGGATTGAATCAGGGCATGTGAAACGTCTGGGGTAAACCATGGAAAGCTGTGTAGGTATGTATATTTGCGTGTGTGGACGTATGTATATACATGTGTATGGGGGTGGGTTGGGCCATTTCTTTCGTCTGTTTCCTTGCGCTACCTCGCAAACGCGGGAGACAGCGACAAAGCAAAAAAAAAAAACTACTTAAGCGAGATAATGGTAATAGAGGAACAAAGACCTCGTTTGCACATAAAAATGAGATGGTAGACTTTGTTTTTGGTTCATTATACTTGACAGCAAGAGAGTGGATGTTTGCATATTTTGTCTGCTTTTGACATGGTCACAAAGGTGGGAGAAGTGAATGTTTGAAAAAAAAAATATGATAGTAACAATACACTAATAAAGATATTAGGGCAAACCATTTGGAGTGGTAAAAAGTAAGAGGGAATACTGTGGTATTATGAGGATTATGGTTTTTATTTGGATTTTCTCATGTTTTGAAGGGGAAGAGATGTGGAGATGAGGATGGGCTTATGCAGTGAGAGAAAGTCTAGAATAATACATTGAGGAGAAAGAGGAAAGTGAATGATGTAGCCTGGTGAGATCAAAAGATTTTTGAAAGAGGAAAGTGAATGATGTGGTCTGGTGAGACCAAAAGATTATGAGTACTGGAATGGGATGGTTTTTATTGATTGAGTGAGGTTTTGTCATGTGTTTTTGTGAGTTATAACTGGGTTGATGTGATGCAGTGATAGGTGAGATGATGTCATTTAGGATGTGATGTGGTGAGGGGATGATTTGATTCGTGGTCTACTGAGAAGTGACAAAGGTGATATCGTTTGGGGCTAGATGATGTGGTATGATTAAATGCATGATATGGTTCATGAGGGAAGGTTTTGTGTTTTGTTGTGAGGGGATAGAATGTTATGTTGAGAAAAGGTGTTGGGTTATAATGTTAGTGGTGTAAGTTGGAGATAGGATATTATGAAGGGGAGGGAAAAGAATGATGATTTGTGATATGAGGGACATTATGGGATGATGTGGCGTTAGGGTCTGATAATATTTTATGGGAGGGAAATGATGTATTGGTAATGCATGGTGTGCTGTAATGTGAAAGTTGTTTTGATTGGTTTGTTGTTTTGTATGGGAAAGGAGTGTGTGGTTTGTAAGAAGTGAGTACTATTGGGTATGTAATGAGGAGAGAATATTGTGTAATGGGGTGAGGAAGGAATGATCTGATGCTTCTTGTGGGAAGGTAATATGTAAGGGTGTATAATGGTTGTTTGAGGGAGAGATAGGGATAGGTATGGCATGGTAAGGGGGATAGGGTGATGTGATGCTAGGCGGGTGTGGAGTGATGTGGTGAGGGTATATGAGGATGTGGTATGGTAAGAGGTTGTAGAAAGATGTGGTGAGAGAGGATATGGTATGGGATAATGTTGCAAGAGGTGTATGTTGTTTCTATTGTGTGGTTTCTTGTAAAGAGGAAATGGTATCTGGTTTGGTACAACATGTTAGGAGTAATGAAGTATGGAAGAAGGGAGTGTTTTGGCGTATGTTGGTATTTGTTTTGTAGGGGAATAGGAAGTGTTGTGTTAATGGGGTTACAGATGTGTAGTTAAGGGTGCTTAATAATGTGTGGTGGTGGTGGTGATGAATGGCAACTGTATAGAAAGGGTCTTTGATGAGGGCAGTCTAGTTACAAGTATTTCATTTGAGGTATCTTTGGTTAAAATACCAACCAGGAAACTGATGATAGTAAGAAATGTAAGAACTCCAGTATTGATCCTCTTGTATTGATTGAAAGGGGCACTAGTATGTGATATTGATTTTTCTCCTCTTATCCTGCCATATTTGTTGGGGGCTGTGAAGTTGGGTTCTTGTTAAGATTAAGTTCACTTTTTGTCATTATCTGAGCAAAACTGTTAAGAAAAAGTTTGTGATAAGTGATGTAATTTTGTATATTACATAAGTGATCAACATCCAGCTGTATATGATGATTAAATAGCCATATATGCGTTGCTCATATAGGAGCCTCTGCAAACACTGTGCTAGAGTTGCCCTCTGCCAATGGCTGTTAAGGGTGAGGCATTAAAGGATAGGAAGCAGCACTGGAGTCCACCAGTGATGAAGACTGTTACCTTGGCTACCCCCTTGAGGGAGTTCCAGTGGGAACACATGTCAGAGATATAGATAGATAGACATAAATTCAAGTTTTGCTTCTCTGGAAAGTTAAAGAGTAGTATGTGCATTGCTCATGTATGCAAGTTTTGCTTCTCTATAAAGTTGAAAAGTAGTAGTTGCATTGCTTATGTTATGAAAGCTTTGCTTCAGGCTGAAAGTGAATGTATATATATGTATATATATATATATATATATATATATATATATATATATATATATATATATATATATATATATATATATATATGACATTTATATAGTGATCTAATGATAGAGGATTTTGAAAGGAGGAATATAAGGTAAAAGATACTAGAGGTTATTATGCTTACTTGTGTTGACCTTGTATTTTGATATATGAATGGGGATTTAGGATGCTCTTTGTAGTTCAGTTAGGAAGTGAACAGCACCTAACACACTTACCAAGAAACTGAACTGTATGTTGAAGTGTAGAGATTGAATTAACAAAGGCTTTAATTTTTGTGCTCTTCAGTTTATAATGAAATTTGAAATAAACCTGGATTTAGAAATAGGATAGAGATATCATATGAAATTCAGAATTTGTTGGCATCATTGGCAGTCATTACCTCTGGAATTGTAGTGCAGGGCTAGAGTTGCCACATAAAAGGGGGGCCTAGCTGATACAATATTCCCCCCCCCCCCTCTTCCCCCTTCCTCTGGTAGATTATACAGAGCATGTATAGTTTGAATTTAAAAGTATCTAAACTGTCTTTGCAGATGACTTTTCTTTCTCATAGATAGTTTCTTCAATAAATATTACTGCAAAGGAGTGACAGAAGTGGGTATCTAAGTAAAAGGACAGATTACATGGCAGAATATATTTTGAAATAAGAGACAGATGTGCTAAATAGTTGAGAAAAGTGAGCAATAATGAACCATGGGTGTGGGGTTGGTAAGGCTGGAAAGCAACTGTGGTGCAATGCTGGCTTGTCTGTATTGACTAAAGTATTGATCTCAGAGGCAGGGGAGAAGAGGCACTGCGTCGGCCTCAGTGGAGCTTGCCCAGCGTGTGGTGCAGGAGGGGAAGCTTGGGGAGCTACAGAAACTGAAAGCAAATGACATGATTTACTCACTTATTGATAAGATGAATTGCATAAAGTGCTGAGAACTTGAACTGCACCACGCACACAATTTTAGGGGAAGCAGATTTGACTTTCTGGGTTGAAATGGCCAAGAAGAAGAATCGTGGAAAGAAGACTTCCGGGGCTAAGCCCAATAATGCAGCAGTGCCTGAAAATATTCCTGCATCTCCCCAAGGAAAGCCAGATGATTTGGATACCCCAGCTTCTGTAGGAGAAAAAAGTTCTGCTACTAATCTAGAAAATGCAGAAACATCATCAGTTTGTCTTGCCAGTATCACAGCAGAACCAGATGTTTGCAAAAAACAGTATGGCAGTGAAGAAGAAGTTAAAGTAGGAATATACAAAGGTTTCTTTGTTTTTTTTTGTTTTTTTTTGGAGTTTGTTGAATGCAGATGTCAGTATTTTAGTAACAGTATATACTGTAATATGCCATTATTCATATCAAATAGAAAATATTTTTATTCAGTTTTTTGTTTTATTCAGATCTATTTTGAATACTGATAAGTCTTTTGCACAAAATGTTATTTATGGGAGTTATAGAACAGTTTTATCTTTTCCCTTAGATACAGTGTTTAGGGTATTTAGAATGATTGCAAACATATTTATATGAATTTGGGAACAGCCTATTATATGGTGAACTTTTTTCTTAAAGCTACAGATGATGCTATCATATTGGTTCAGCCTATCCATATGAAGGTTATATTCAACCCTTCCTTTGTTATGATTTTATGCTTCATTTTTTTTTTCAGTTGGTATGCATGATTGTGAAGAACTATTAATGCATATTGGCTGGAAATGAACAAAAATGTTGGAAATTTGAAATTGATAGGCAGGCAGTACCTGCAGTATTTATGTCATAACCAATGTTGAAATATTTGTAGAAAGACAAACACCACTGTATGACAGATTTGGGTGCACATGCATGGAATGAAATAGTATGCAGGTGAGAACTGTGTTTGTTTGTGATGTTGCAATTTTCAGATAATTATTTTCCTTTCTGTTTGTGATGCTGCAATTTCCAGATAATCATTTTCCTTTAATGATGGTGTAACAGTTAGTGTTCCTGATCATGATGCATTCACAGGCCACCCAGGGTTGAGTGCATAGGTTCGAATCCTGGCTGCAATAGTTGGTCCATAGTCAACCCTGCTGTACATCTACTCCTAGGGGTTGGTTGATAAATGGGTACCTGACTCAGGCTAGAAGTTGATGACTGAGTTTGGAATAGTGTGTGAAAGAAGAAGCTGAGAGTAAATGTGAGTAATAGCAAGGTAATTAGGTTCAGCAGGGTTGAGGGACAGGCCATTTGGGAGATGAGTTTGAATGGAGAAACTCTGGAGGAAGTGAAGTGTTTTAGATATCTGGGAGTGGGTTTAGCAGCCGATGGAACCATGGAAGAGGAAGTGAGACACAGGGTGGGGAGGGGCCAAGGTTCTAGGAGCGTTGAAGAATGTGTGGAAGGCGAGAAAGTTATCTGGGAGAGCAAAAATGGGTATGTTTGAAGGAATAGTGGTTCCAACAATGTTATATGGTTGTGAGGCGTGGGCTATAGATAGAGTTGTGCGGAGGGTGGATGTGCTGGAAATGAGATGTTTGAGGACAAAATGGTATTTTATTATACTTTGTCGCTGTCTCCTGTGTTAGCGTGGTAGCGCAAGGAAACAGACGAAAGAGTGGCCCAACCCACCCACATACACATGTATTTACATACACTTCCACACACATATACATACATATACATCTCAACGTATACATATATATACACACTTAGACATATACATATATACACATGAACATAATTCATACTGTCTGCCCTTATTCATTCCCGTTACCACTCCGCCGCACATGAAATTACAGCCCCCTCCCCCCTCATGTGCGGGAGGTAGCACTAGGAAAAGACAACAAAGGCCACATTCATTCACACTCAGTCTCAAGCTGTCATATATAATGAACCGAAACCACAGCTCCCTTTCCACATCCAGGCCCCACAGTACTTTCCATGGTTTATCCCAGACGCTTCACATATATGTATATATATTTATATGTATATATACATACATAACTGCTGTCTCCCGCATTAGTGAGGTAGTGCAAGGAAACAGATGAGGAATGGCCCAGCCCACCCACATACACATGTATATACATGAATGCCTACACATGTACATATACATTCATGCATATGCATTACAATGTATACATACATACACAGACATATACATATATACACATGTACATATCCATACCTGCTGCCTTTTTGCATTCTCGTTGCCACCCCGCCACATACGTAATAGCATCCCCTCCTTCCAGATGGCCTTGATTAGGACTTCAGTTGCCCGTGATGTCTTAGCTGACATAAAGAAAAGTACATGAATTCATCATTTACTTATTACTTCTTTGTATTTGTTTTATGCATTGAAATAAAGGTATATGTATACAGCAGAAGCTGCTTAGTGCATCACTTTAATACTGTCATGATGAATTTCAGTAAATCATAAATTTCAGTTAATTATATACTCTGTCTCAAATGTTGCAACTCACAAGATTTAGCACTGGCAAGGGTTCTAGTTTTCAGAGAAACTACCAATTTTCCAGATTTTATGTAATCATGAATTCTATCTTAGTCATCACCGTACAAACAAGTGACACTGCAAGAACTTAAATAGTCCTAGCTTTGTACACATCCAAGTACAAAAATTCCAACTGACTGCCTGATATTCCTAAGTCTGAGCTGAATTTCGATGATCCTTCAAGCACATTCACACCAGCTTCTGTGATGGATGAAATACAAAACATGCTTCCCACTTGTTCTGTAGCATCAGCCTCATGACAAAAGGATGTCACTTGTCTTTACTAAGCTTCAACTTCAGCTGGGCAAAGTGCTACTCCAGCTCTTGAATGAATGAATCTCTTAACACTACTTTAGTCTGCATTTTCATTTTAGGAATTGTATGTTGCATTAATTGGTCTAGAGAGAGTGTGTGATAAGGAGATGTCACTGACTTTTTGTTCTAAATATGAGTATGTTTTAAATGTATAATTGGCCTGACTGTTGTATAGATAATAGGCTTTATCCTTGAATGCAAAGGAACAGATGAGGATGGATCTGTTAGAAATTGAAATCTTTTGGACATAACAGTATGTGGTGGAAGGCATGTTGATCACTTAAGGAATAACAGTGTAAGAGAGAAGTATCGCATTAAGTATGATTTAGAGAGAGCTGGCTGGGATATGCTGAAATAGTAAGAACATGCAAAGAGTATTTGTGAACAGAGACATGAGATGATATATTTTTCAATAGTGGAGGGAGCACTGTGAGGGAGAATAATAAGATGGAAGGATGGTGTGTAAGATGCATTTGAGCTATCAGAGCTGGAACATTCAGGAGGTTAAGAGGTGTGCATGGAAGGGAACAGATTGGATCTGTGTTATACAGAGAACATAGTGCTGTCAGTGAGCTGAACCAGGTCATATGAATGAAATGGGGAAAACCATGGAATGACCTTTGGAGCTTGACTGTGGATGGGGTGATCTGGTTTTGGTTTATTTTGCATGACAGTTAGATAGTGGATGTGAACAAACAAGGCTATTTCTTCTGTTGGTGGCACTACTTTGATAAAGTGGCAAACGACAGACAAGTGGGAAAAAGAGACATATAGTTAAATATCTGCAAGAAAATTTTGGTCTTACATGGTAAGTCTGGGTGAAACATGTTTCTTGCCACTCCATTTCATAGCCACCCATTCTGGGTGTAGACAGGAAGTATTTCACGGCAGGTGATGCCAGTCTGTATTGCATTGTCCATTGTGCTATGTGGATCTGTGCTGCTCCTGCTGATTTTGTTTTGTATTTTTTGTTGCCATACTTATTTTTTGATATGGCATTCAAATACCCTGCTAGTTCATCTAGCCTTCTCCTTTGTCTTGCCACAAAGAGAAAGAGGACTGCACTAGTCTTGGAGCTGAAATTGGAAATTCTAAAATGCTTTGAAGCTGACGGACCCCCAGCTCTTAGTTTTGTGTTAAACCTTGTAATTCAGCCATTAGAAACATCAAGGAATATGGAGAACATAATATTTGTTTTCCATTCAACTTCTCTTTTGGCAAAGCCAAGATCACCAGCAAAGTAATGAATCCAGTGTTAAAAAAGATGAAGTTGTCTTCTCTGTCTAATGTTAATTTGCTTATGCTACCAAGTAATAATGACACAGATGACCCTGCACCATCCTCTCCATAAATCAACTTCTAGATCACCACCACTACTTCACACAACTACCTCATCCATCTGAGCATACTTTTTTGCTTTTGTTGGTGAGTACTTAGGTCAGTGTAAACTGCTTTATTATCTATCATTGTTATTAAGTAATGTTATTGTTATAATGTAAGGAAAGTCATAGAAATGGGTCAGGAGTTGATTCTGAATAAGTTATTGAATGCAGCCCTATTTTGATATTTAATCAGCTTCTCATTGTATGAAATTTCGAGTTATGCCCATGATTTAAGAATGCAGTTCTTGCATACAACAAGAACCCCAGTATGAGGAATTCCGCTTGGAAAACTTCGATTTTCATGGAAAGAGAAGGTCATGGAAACACAAGTTCCAAGAATGTAAGCTGGGAAACTCCCTGTATGGGCACATCGCAGAGCATATGAGAACCAGGGGAGCTGTTTTGTAATTAAATGAAGAAAATGGAAATAGAATCATTCACTGTGTGAGAGGAGTATGAGAATGACACCAAAGAGAATATGTATAATGCTAATTGATCAATAGATCATTACAAATCAGTGTTTAGTACAAAAGTCAAAGAAAATGTCAATAATGGCTTAATGATGAATTTGATAAGAATGCTTTCACTGACATTGAAGCAACTTTGAATTATATAACAAGAGAAAAATGGCTTGTCATTCATTCATAAAGGGGACTAAAGCATCTTCCATGGCAGTAGAATGACATGTTTAATTCTAAATGTGGGTGAATCCTTTGAAAGGGTGGTAAACAAACAAGGAAACAACTGATAGCACTTATTAATGTCAATGCTGAAAATTTGTACTTGGCAAAAGTCCAGAAATGCATCTGCTAATGTGCATAAAAGGATATGTGATACAGTAATGCAAGGGATAAGAATAGAGACTGTCTTTACTGCATTTCTAAGGTATTTGACAGTGAACTGTAAAATCATGTTGGAAAAAGGGGGCTAAACAGGGCATGGGAGGTAAATTAGGCAAATGGTTCAAGGAGTTTGTCAAACAGAAGATTCAAGGTAGGAGATTTTTTTCAAACAGAGAATTCAAAGTGGGAGTAAGTGGGTTGATGTGGATGAGGATGATCTTTTGTCAGAAGCATCTCAAGGAGCAGCTTTAGCCCCAGCACTTTTCATAATGATGATGTCTATCATATATGTACTGTTGATGTGAAATAGAGTATTAGAAAGTGCCCCCAGAATAAGCATGGTGTTGAATGTGGAAGAGGACAAAGAGATATTGCAAAGATGGACAGAGAAAAATTTATTAGTATTTGCTGAAGAGCCATTCAAGCAACCAAGTTGTGGAGGTTTATTAGATGTAACAGTTAAACCTCACAAAGGGCCAACAGGAAAGGAAATTCATGAAGAAGTCAGGGTTAAAAACTTAAGAGTGATTGTAAAGAAGGTAGAATATGAGAACTCTGTAATGAAAAAGTTTATCTGTTCAAGTAATTTAAGTACTGTAATGAGTGGATTGATGAATGAAGACATTCACCACAAGGGATGAATCTTTGATGATAAAGCAGTTCAGTATAGTATATAATTAAAACACAAACTTGAATGCTGCCATATTATATGGTCACCATCAGAACAAAGGAAACAAGAAGGATGTAAAGAATCTAGAGACACTTCTCGAGGAAAGTCTCGAGGATGGAGGAGTTGAATTATCTTGAAAAGGTTAAACAGGTTGAACTGTGCATCATAGAAAGGAGAAAGATGTATGATATATGCATGGTGACAAATTGAGGGTATCAAAAACAACTGTTTTGCTTTGGGAGCTTTTCAGTATGACTGAAACTGTAATAGTCTATAGTAATACTTTGGAACATTTGGAAAAGATATTTAAAAAAGAATAATGAAAGACATTTGAGATGGGATGTAATAGTCATTTAGTTTATAACCTAGTGAAACCAGAATTTTCCAGAGGATAAGTACATCCCTGGGATAGGGAGGAAAGAATGCTTCCCATGCATTCCCATGTGTTGTAGAAGGCGACTAAAGGTGACGTGAGCGGTGGGCTATAAACCCTCCCCTCCTCGTATTTTAACTTTCTAAAAGGGGAAACAGGAGGAGTCATGCAGGGAGTGCTAATCTTCCTCAGAGGCTCAGATTGGAGTGTCTAAATGGGTGTGGATATAACCAAGATAAGAAAAAAGGAGAGATAGGTAGTAAGTTTGAGGAAAGGAACTGGATGTTTTGGCTCTGAGTGAAACAAAGCTCAAGGATGAAGGGAAGAGTGGTTTAGGAATGTCTTGGGATTAAAGTCAGGAGTTGATGAGAGGACAAGAGCAAAGGAGGGAGTAGCACTACTCCTGAAGCAGGAGTTGTGGGAGTATGTGATGGAGTGTAAGAAAGTAAACTCTAGATTGATATGGGTAAAACTGAAAGTGGATGGAGAGAGATGGGTAATTATTGGTGCCAGTGCCCCTGGTCATGAGAAGAAAGATCATTACAGGCATGTGTTTTGGGAGCAGTTGAGTGAGTGTGTTAGCAGCTTTGATGCATGAGACCGGGTTATAGTGGTGGTTGATTTGAATGCAAAGGTGAGTAATGTGGCAGTTGAGGGAATAATTGGTATACATGGAATGTTCATTGGTGTAAATGGAAATGGTGAAGAGCCTGTGGATTTGTGTGCTGAAAAAGGACTGGTGATTGGGAATACCTGGTTTAAAAAGAGAGATATACATAAGGTTACATATGTAAGTAGGAGAGATGGCCAGAGAGTTATTGGATTATGTGTTGATAGGTGCATGAAAGAGAGACTTTTGGATGTTGATGTGCTGAGAGAGGGAACTGGAGGGATGTCTGATCATTATCTTGTTGAGGCAAAGGTGAAGATTTGTAGAGGTTTTCTGAAAAGAACAGAGAATGTTGGGGTGAAGAGAGTGGTGAGAGTAAGTGAGCTTGGAAAGGAGACTTGTGTGAGGAAGTACCAGGAGAGGTTGAGTGCAGAATGGAAAAAGGTGAGAGCAAATGATGTAAGGGGAGTGGGGGAGGAATAGGATGTATTTAAGGAAGCAGTGATGGCTTGCACAAAAGATGCCTGTGGTATGAGAAAGGTGGGAGGTGGGCAGATTAGAGAGGGTTGTGAGTGGTCGGATGAAGAGGTAAGATTGTTAGTGAAAGAGAAGAGAGAGGCATTTGGATGATTTTTGCAGGGAAATAGTGCAAATGACTGGGAGATGTATAAAAGAAAGAGGGAGGAGGTCAAGAGAAAGGTGCAAGAGGTGAAAAAGAGGGCAAATGAAAGTTGGGGTGAGAGTATCATTACATTTTAGGGAGAATAAAAAGATGTTTTGGAAGGAGGTAAATAAAGTGTGTAACACAAGAGAACAAATGGGAACATTGGTGAAGGGGGCTAATGGGGAGGTAATAACAAGTAGTGGTGAAGTGAGGAGATGGAGTGAGTTTTTTAAAGATTTGTTGAGTGTTTAATGGTAGAGTGGCAGATAGGGTGTTTTGGTCGATGTCGTGTGTGAAGTAAGAGAGTCAGGGAGAATGGTTTGGTAAAGAGAAGAGGTAGTGAAAGCTTTGCTGAAGATGAAAGCTGGCAAGGCAGCAGGTTTGGATGGTATTGCAGTGGAATTTATTAAAAAAAGGGGTGACTGTGTTGTTGCTTGGTTGGTGAGGATATTCAATGTAAGTATGGCTAATGGTGAAATGCCTGAGGATTGGCGGGATGCATGCATAGTGCCATTGTACAAAAGCAAAGGGGATAAAGGTGAATGCTCAAATTACAGAGGTATAAGTTTGTTGAGTATTCCTGGAAAATTATATGGGAGGGTATTGATTGAGAGGGTGAAGGCTTGTACAGAGCATCAGATTGGGGAAGAGCAGCGTGGTTTCATAAGTGGTAGAGAATGTGTGGATCAGGTGTTTGCTTTGAAGTATGCAGTCTGTTGTGGATGAGAGGGCTTGGGAAGCGAGTCATTTGTTGTTCACTGATGATATAGCATTGGTGGCTGATTTGGGTGAAAACTGCGGAAGCTGGTGCCTGAGTTTGGTAAAGTGTGTAAGAGAAGAAAGCTGAGAGTAAATGTGAATAAGAGCAAGGTTATTAGGTTCAGTAGGGTTGAGGGACAAGTCAATTGGGAGGTAAGTTTGAATGGAGAAAAACTAGAGGAAGTGAAGTGTTTTAGGTATCTGGGAGTGGATTTAGCAGTGGATGGAACCATTGAAGCAAAAGTGAGTCACAGGGTGGAGGTGGGAGCGGTGGTTCTGGGAGCGTTGAAGAGTGTGTGGAAGGCGAGAACATTATCTTGGAGAGCAAAAATGGGTATATTTGAAGGAATAGTGGTTCCAACAATGTTATATGGTTGCAAGGCGTGGGCTATAGATTGGGTTGTGTGGAGGAGGGTGGATGTGTTGGAAATGAGATGTTTGAGGACAGTATGTTGTGTGAGGTGGTTTGATCAAGTGAGTAATGAAAGGGTAAGAGAAATGTGTGGTAATAAAAAGAGTGTGGTTGAGAGAGCAGAAGAGGGTGTATTGAAATGGTTTGGTCACTTGGAGAGAATGAGTGAGGAAAGATTGACAAAGAGGATACAAGTGTCAGAGGTGGAGGGAATGAGAATTGGAGACCAAATTGGAGGTGGAAGGATGGAGTGAAAAAGATTTTGAGCAATTAGGGCCTGAACATGCAGGAGTATGAAAGGTGTGCAAGGAATAGAGTGAATTGGAACAATGTGGTGTACTGGGGTCGATGTGCTGTCAGTGGATTGAACCAGGGCATGTGAAGTATCTGGAGTAAACCATAGAAAGTTTTGTGGGGCCTGGATTTGGAAAGGGAGCAGTGGTTTCGGATCATTACATATGACAGCTAGACTGATTGTGAATGAATGTGGCCTTTGTTGTCTTTTCTTAGTGCTACCTCGCACGCATGTGGGGGGAGGGGGGTGCCATTTCATGTGTGGCAGGGTGGCGATGGGAATGGATGAAGGCAGCATGTTTGAATATGCACCTGTGTATATATGTATATGTCTGTTTATGTATATGTATGTATACGTTGAAGTGTATAGGTATGTATGTACGTTTGTGGACGTGTATGTATATGCATGATTATGTGGGTGGGTGGGCCATTCTTTTGTCTGTTTCCTTGCGCTACCTCACTAATTTGGGAGACAGTGACAAAGTATAAAAACAAAGATGAAATTATTGCAGAATCATTTAGAAGTCATGACAGTTGATTGAAAGCAGTTCAAGAATCAGTATAGATAACACAATGTGTGTGGCAATAAAGAGTAAGTGTAGCTCACTACTCAAGATATGAGGTGAGCACTACATACTTTCCTTGTCTGATGGCAAACCCTCACCGTTGGTAGTTATTGGTAGGTGCAGTCTCTCTCTCTCTCTCTCTCTCTCTCTCTCTCTCTCTCTCTCTCTCTCTCTCTCTCTCTCTCTCTCTCTCTCTCTCTCTCTCTCTCTCTCTTATATTGAGTTTTTACTTCCTTTTTGGCATCATTTCCCAGTCAGTACTGGTTTACATAAATATTCACAGAAATGGAAACCCCTTAATTCATTTATTTATTAAAAGCATATACCTCATTATGTACGGAGTAGTACATCCTGTTTCTCTTTACGAATTCCAGTGATTAGGCAAACTTCTGATTACGCATACCATAAGAACACACATGAAAGTGAATTTTCTTTAGTTTTGTTTTTTAGATAATTAAGTACCATTTCTCTCTCTCTCTCTCTCTCTCTCTCTCTCTCTCTCTCTCTCTCTCTCTCTCTCTCTCTCTCTCTCTCTCTCTCGTGGGAGTCATACTTGTATTATACTGTCCACATTGATTTTTGAATTGTAGGATTGTCTCTGTTTCTTCATATTGAGTTTTCTTTATTTTGTATATGTCTCTCAGGTTTACACTCAATTTCAGCAGATATTTCTCTTTATTTTGATGAAGCAAGACTGAAATTTTGTCCAGATATTGGATGTTAGCTAAAATTTTTTTTCTATATAGAGAAAAAAGTTTTCCATACAAGAAATGAAACACTAAATCTTTTGAAAGTTTTTTAGGCTTAATTGATCTTGAAAAGGTATCCTTTTTTCTAACACTGATTCCCTTTTCATGCTGCATGGCCAGGGTAATCTCCATACATAATGGTCATGGCACATTATGCACATTCTGCTTTAGTCAGATATGCAACTTTTTCAGAATCCTTTCATTTCGTTATTATGCAGCATGGCCCTTATGGTCTTAAAAATAAGTTTTTGGTCATGGCACATATTTTGCACATCCTTGTCACTAGCACCTTACTATAATACCATGTCAATCAAGGTTTTTGTGTATATAAAGAGAAGAAAGGATAAGAGACAACATAAGAATATGGAAACATTTGGTGCATTGGGAAATATTCGTATAGGAAGACCAAGGATTGCTTAGAAGGGGAAGAATGTAACAGTGTTTTTATGCAAAAGATCAGTTAATCCTTAGGATGGTAGAATGCATTTTGGTTTGGGCTAACGTAGGAATTATGTGATTCAGATGATTATTCGTGAATGTTTATATGGTAGTTAAGGGTTGGAATCTTTTGAGTATGGTGTTGGAGAGTTATGTTAAGGAGATAAGTTAATCTGGAAATGTGTTAAAGTAGTGGATGCTATTTAGCAATGTTGTAAGAGGAAAGATTTTGTTGAGCTTGTCATAAAGAACATAAATGAATAGCAATATAATAGAGAGTTTTATTGTTTGTAGTTTTTGCTCACTCTTGCCAGATTAGTGATAGTTAAAGAATGGTTGAGAGAGATTCAAATGAATTTCTTAAAAGATTTGGATTAAGTTAATTGAAAAGTGAAAAATGAGTAATCAAGAGGGTCATTCTTTACATTTGGTTATTATTAGTTTGAACTGCAGTGATGTAAGAATTTGATTGTCTTTTGGAGTATGGTAAATTAGGAAGAGCCATAGATATATGGAAAAACTAAAAAGCATGATTATGAGTAATGCAACTATGGGTGACAGTAATTAGAGATGTTTGATAGAAATTGTTTTTTTAGTGGAATGTGATGTTCATGGTGTTGCCAAGCATTGCACTTGAATGTGAAAGTATGAGTTTGCTGATACTCTATCATATACCCATGAAAGCAATTCATCTTAAATTTTGCATTTTTTCAATATTGTACCAGGCTTCCTAAGTTTCAATGAAATTACAGAAATATATTTTTCGAGCACAGTTCAGTAGACTAGTGAAAAGTAATTTCTCTGTAGGTGATTAAATTGAGTATGGTTTAGATTTATGTATGCTGCTTAGAGTGCATTTGTTATTTACTGATAACAGTTATTAATCACAAAGTGCTGGTTTCAACTGTATTTCTCTGACCTTTTTCATATGTAGATGTACAGTAACTGAGTTTATGAATTGTTTTCTGGTAGTGTCATGGTTTGCATTTAAGGGGCTGTAGGTAAAGTGGTTTGTGGAAGTGGCTAAGATGTGAGCATTTCTTGATGTGCATCAGTATTAATATTTGTGGACATCTCATTGGTAGATATCAAGTATGGTATGAAGCTATTGAGACTTAGTGCATAGATTTTGTTTTTTATAATTGATGTTGAAGTTTTTCAAATTTTCAAGTATCATGCCTGAAAGTAATATTTTTCATGATTGTATTTATACTGGTGATTGAAACATTAAATTGTGCTTGAGGTTTACCTTGAAAGCAAATGGTTCTTGAGTGGCCTTGAATTAAAAGTATCAAGAAGGATTATTAACTTCAAATTTAGTTAAATACATAATTTTTGTAAGGTGCTTTTTGTAATAAGAACTTCGAAGTCTTATTTAAGTGTAATTGCTAAGGTTTAGGGCTTTCTTCTTATTTCAGGACCAAGGGGCATTCCTGAGTGAGTTTGAGACTAAGGCTTTACAGGTCGCCACGCAAACATCTCAGCAGCCTGAACCAGAGGTTGTAGAGAAGGTTGTGGAAGTTGTTAAGGTGTGCCAATGCTTTGTTTTTATCATCTGATATGGATTTCAAAGTAGATTATAACTTTACTCAGTAAGTATTTTAGTTGTTTATTCAAGTTGATTATAGAAGTAGACCAGAGAAATTAAGAAGCTTGAGAATTCCGAAGTTTACCGTGAGTGAGATACTTTTTTATCAGATTTAACTTTGTCTCTGGATGCAGTATATTAGAAGAGTACCATGTTTTTGTCTGGTAGCTTACCTTGAGTTATTTCTGAAGATAGGGAGAAAGAATGCTTTTCACATTTTAGAGAATATGGGAAATGAGTGGGGATAGGTTGGAAATCATCCCCTCCTGTTTTATGTCTTTCTTAAAGTCGGAGCAGGAGCAAATAGAGGATTTTTACTGGAAGACTCGGTTACTGTTGGTGCCTCATGAATTAGGGAGAATCAAGAATGTACTGGAAGGTAGAAGCTTTCTCAAGGTCTTGAGGCACATAAAGTGAGGGCATTCACTATCGGTATCCAAGGATCATTAGTATCATTGGTACTCTGGATACTCTCAGATTTTTATTGGCTCTTGAAGTATGGGACTATGGGAATAGTAATGAAAATCACATTGAAGGATGATGGATAAACTAAATGACAGTACATTAAGCTTATAGGTGTTTGTTGAAGAACTGTACCATGGAAGTGTTCATGCTTTGTGAGTTTTTAAGAAGGGACATGAATCATCAGATTGTGCAGAATGAAATTAAGAAGTTCTATTTTACTGTAAAAGCAGTTGTTCCAGATAGCACTTGGGTTAAGGATGTTTGAGTGAACTGAGAGAATGTAACAAAATGGTAACGTAGTTAAAAACAGTTGATAAATCGGTGCATGCTTGTATGCCCCTAGTCTTGTATGGAAACACTGTAATGATATAATTGTCATACATAAGTAAATATACTTGAATGTCGTTTCTCGCATCAGCGAGGTAGCCTAGTGCCAGGAAACAAAGAATAATTCAATATGAACTATGTACATGTGTATATATGTATATGTCTGTGTGTATATATAAATGTATACGTTGAGATATATAGGTATGTATATTTGCGTGTGTGGACGTGTATGTATATACATGTGAAAGTGGGTGGGTTGGACCATTCTTTCGTCTGTTTCCTTGCGCTACCTCGCTAATGCGGGAGACAGACAGCATCGTATGTATATATATATTATTTTATTTATTTTGCTTTGTCGCTGTCTCCCGCGTTTGCGAGGTAGCGCAAGGAAACAGACGAAAGAAATGGCCCACCCCACCCCCATACACATGTATATACATACACGTCCACACACGCCAATATACATACCTATACATCTCAATGTACACATATATATACACACACAGACATATACATATATACACATGTACATAATTCATACTGTCTGCCTTTATTTATTCCCTTCGCCACCTCGCCACACATGGAATAACATCCCCCTCCCCCCTCATGTGTGCGAGGTAGCGCTAGGAAAAGACAACAAAGGCCCCATTCGTTCACACTCAGTCTCTAGCTGTCATGTAATAATGCCCGAAACCACAGATCCCTTTCCACATCCAGGCCCCACACAACTTTCCATGGTTTACCCCAGACGCTTCACATGCAGTGGTTCAATCCATTGACAGCACGTCGACCCTGGTATACCACATCGGTCCAATTCACTCTATTCCTTGCCCGCCTTTCACCCTCCTGCATGTTCAGGCCCCGATCACTCAAAATCTTTTTCACTCCATCTTTCCACCTCCAATTTGGTCTCCCACTTCTCCTCGTTCCCTCCACCTCTGACACGTATATCCTCTTGGTCAATCTTTCCTCACTCATTCTCTCCATGCGACCAAACCATTTCAAAACACCCTCTTCTGCTCTCTCAACCACACTCTTTTTATTACCACACATCTCTCTTACCCTGTCATTACTTACTTGATCAAACCACCTCACACCACATATTATCCTCAGACATCTCATTTCCAGCACATCCACCCTCCTCCGCACAACTTTATCCATAGCCCACGCCTCGCAGCCATATAGCATTGTTGAAACCACTATTCCTTCAAACATACCCAATTTTGCTTTCGGAGATAATGTTCTCAAATTCCACACTTTCTTCAAGGCTCCCAGAATTTTTGCCCCCTCCCCCACCCTATAATTCACTTCCGCTTCCATGGTTCCATCCGCTGCCAAATCCACTCCCAGATATCTAAAACACTTCACTTCCTCCAGTTTTTCTCCATTCAAACTTACCTCCCAATTGACTTGACCTTTAACCCTACTGTACCTAATAACCTTGCTCTTATTCACATTTACTCTCAACTTTCTTCTTTCTCACACTTTATCAAACTCAGTCACCAGCTTCTGCAGTTTCTCACATGAATCAGCCACCGGTGCTGTATCATCAGCGAACAACAACTGACTCACTTCCCAAGCTCTCTCATCCACAACAGACTGCATACTTGCCACTCTCTCCAAAACCCTTGCATTCACCTCCCTAACAACCCTATCCATAAACAAATTAAACAACCATGGAGACATCACACACTCTTGCCGCAAACCTACATTCTCTTAGAACCAATCACTTTCCTCTCTCCCTACATGTACACATGCCTTACATCCTCGATAAAAACTTTTCACTGCTTCTAACAACTTGCCTCCCACACCATATATTCTTAATACCTTCCATAGAGCATCTCTATCATATGCCTTCTCCAGATCCATAAATGCTACATACAAATCCATATATATATATATATATATATATATATATATATATATATATATATATATATATATATATATATATATTATCCCTGGGGATAGGGGAGAAAGAATACTTCCCATGTATTCCCTGCGTGTCGTAGAAGGCGACTAAAAGGGGAGGGAGCGGGGGGCTGGAAATCCTCCCCTCTCGTTTTTTTTAATTTTCCAAAAGAAGGAACAGAGAATGAGGCCAGGTGAGGATATTCCCTCAGAGGCCCAGTCCTCTGTTCTTAACGCTACCTTGCTAACGCGGGAAATGGCGAATAGTATGAAAAGAAAAAAGAAATATATATATATATATATATATATATATATATATATATATGGATTTGTATGTAGCATTTATGGATCTGGAGAAGGCATATGATAGAGTTGATAGAGATGCTCTGTGGAAGGTATTAAGAATATATGGTGTGGGAGGCAAGTTGTTAGAAGCAGTGAAAAGTTTTTATCGAGGATGTAAGGCATGTGTACGTGTAGGAAGAGAGGAAAGTGATTGGTTCTCAGTGAATGTAGGTTTGCGGCAGGGATGTGTGATGTCTCCATGGTTGTTTAATTTGTTTATGGATGGGGTTGTAAGGGAGGTAAATGCAAGAGTCCTGGAAAGAGGGGCAAGTATGAAGTCTGTTGGGGATGAGAGAGCTTGGGAAGTGAGTCAGTTGTTGTTCGCTGATGATACAGCGCTGGTGGCTGATTCATGTGAGAAACTGCAGAAGCTGGTGACTGAGTTTGGTAAAGTGTGTGGAAGAAGAAAGTTGAGAGTAAATGTGAATAAGAGCAAGGTTATTAGGTACAGTAGGGGTGAGGGTCAAGTCAATTGGGAGGTGAGTTTGAATGGAGAAAAACTGGAGGAAGTGAAGTGTTTTAGATATCTGGGAGTGGATCTGTCAGCGGATGGAACCATGGAAGCGGAAGTGGATCATAGGGTGGGGGAGGGGGCGAAAATTTTGGGAGCCTTGAAAAATGTGTGGAAGTCGAGAACATTATCTCGGAAAGCAAAAATGGGTATGTTTGAGGGAATAGTGGTTCCAACAATGTTGTATGGTTGCGAGGCGTGGGCTATGGATAGAGATGTGCGCAGGAGGATGGATGCGCTGGAAATGAGATGTTTGAGGACAATGTGTGGTGTGAGGTGGTTTGATCGAGTAAGTAACGTAAGGGTAAGAGAGATGTGTGGAAATAAAAAGAGCGTGGTTGAGAGAGCAGAAGAGGGTGTTTTGAAATGGTTTGGGCACATGGAGAGAATGAGTGAGGAGAGATTGACCAAGAGGATATATGTGTCGGAGGTGGAGGGAACGAGGAGAAGAGGGAGACCAAATTGGAGGTGGAAAGATGGAGTGAAAAAGATTTTGTGTGATCGGGGCCTGAACATGCAGGAGGGTGAAAGGAGGGCAAGAAATAGAGTGAATTGGAGTCATGTGGTATACCGGGGTTGACGTGCTGTCAGTGGATTGAAGCAAGGCATGTGAAGCGTCTGGGGTAAACCATGGAAAGCTGTGTAGGTATGTATATTTGCGTGTGTGGACGTGTGTATGTACATGTGTATGGGGGGGGGGTTGGGCCATTTCTTTCGTCTGTTTCCTTGCGCTACCTCGCAAACGCGGGAGACAGCGACAAAGTATAAAAAAAAAAAAAAAAAAATATATATATATATATATATATATATATATATATATATATATATATATATATATATATATATATATATTCTTTTAAACTATTCGCCATTTCCCGCGTTAGCGAGGTAGCGTTAAGAACAGAGGACTGGGCCTTTTTTGGAATATCCTCACCTGGCCCCCTCTGTTCCTTCTTTTGGAAAATTTAAGAAAAAAAAAAAACGAGGGGAGGATTTCCAGCCCCCCGCTCCTTCCCCTTTTAGTCGCCTTCTATGACACGCAGGGAATACGTGGGAATATATATATATTATCCCTGGGGATAGGGGATTAAGAATACTTCCCACGTATTCCCTGCGTGTCGTAGAAGGCGACTAAAAGGGGAGGGAGCAGGGGGCTGGAAATCCTTCCCTCTCGTTTTTTTTTTTTTTTAATTTTCCAAAAAAAGGAACAGAGGGGACCAGATGAGGATATTCCAAAAAAGGCCCAGTCCTCTGTCCCTAACGCTACCTCGCTAACGTGGGAAATGGCGAATAGTTTAAAGAAAGAAAGAATATATATATGGGGATAGGGGATTAAGAATACTTCCCAGGTAGTCCCTGCGTGTCGTAGAAGGCGACTAAAAGGGGAGGGAGCGGGGAGCTGGAAATCCTCCCCTCTCGTTTTTTTTTTTTTTTAATTTTCCAAAAGAAGGAACAGAGAATTGGGCCAGGTGTGGGTATTCCCTCAAAGGCCCAGTCCTCTGTTCTTAACGCTACCTCGCTAATGCGGGAAATGGCGAATAGTTTGAAAGAAAGAAAGAAATATATATATATATATATATATATATATATATATATATATATATCCCTGGGGATAGGGGAGAAAGAATATTTCCCACGTATTCCCTGCGTGTCGTAGAAGGCGACTAAAAGGGGAGAGAGCGGGGGGCTGGAAATCCTCCCCTCTCGCTTTTTTTTTTTTTAATTTTCCAAAAGAGGGAACAGAGAAGGGGGCCAGGTGAGGATATTCCCTCAAAGGCCCAGTCCTCTGTTCTCAACGCTACCTCGCTAATGCGGGAAATGGCGAATAGTATGAAAGAAAAGAAAGACATATATATATATATATATATATATATATATATACTTCCCTGGGGATAGGGGAGAAAGAATACTTCCCACGTATTCCCTGCGTGTCGTAGAAGGCGACTAAAAGGGAAGGGAGCGGGGGGCTGGAAATCCTCCCCTCTCGTTTTTTTTTTTTTTTTTTTTTTTTTTTTTTTTTTTTTTCTTCCAAAAGAAGGAACAGAGAAGAGGTCCAGGTGAGGATATTCCCTCAAAGGCCCAGTCCTCTGTTCTTAACGCTACCTCGCTATCGCGGGAAATAGCGAATAGTATGAAAAAAAAAAAAATATATATATATATATATATATATATATATATACACACAGACATATCCATATATGCACATACCTTCTACAGATGCAAGATGTACTTGTTATATATCTCCAGCAAGATGAAATATATATAATTTAGCGTTGACTTATGTCTTTAATAACTTGTGCAGGTTGTGGAAAAGGCAGTAGAGGTGATGGTGGAGGATCCGGCCCTAAAGTCTCAAGTTGAAGAACTTATTGAGGAGAATGCTGAACTCAGAAATCAGGTAAAGTATTTCAGAATACAAGTCCCTTTTGTAAGAAGTTGGTTTATTTGTGCAGAAGTTACAATACAGTAATTTCTTAAGGAGTTCATCCACAGGAATTGCTTTCCCAGATCCTGTCAGACAGTAGGATTAACAGTTACCTCATACTGAAAACAGATGATTAGATTTAATGCCCAATATTTTTTTCTTTAAATCTCCATTTGTATTTGTAATATATTTGTAGGAATAGTCAATAGACCATCATATTGATAACCTGCCCCTCATTTCTTGCACTTTTTAAGCTAAGTTATTAATTCCTGCAGGTTGCAGATCTCCAGAGAGTATCTGTTTCAACAGATGGCACTCAAAGAGTTAGTGAACTAGAAGAAGAAGTTCGTGTTGTTACTGAAAAGGTCACCCACTACCAAAAAGTCTTGGCTGATACGGTAAGTGGTAGACTCGAATGTCTACCTGTTGTATTTCTGAGGACAATTCAGTAAAGAAGGAAGATTACATGAGCATCTTAGTTTATTTTTATTTATGTTAGTCTCCAGTCATGGACAAAGCCCTAAACAAAGCTAGGTATCAAATGTCAAGAAGGGTTAGAAAGATAAGAGATGTATTACCCTTTTTTATTGGATGAAATTAAAATGTTTAGAAAAAGAACAGGTGATAGATTGTAAAAAAGTCAATTCCTTCTTCAGTCTTCGCACCAAACACATTCTCCTCAAATGCCAAACCACTTGAAATGTTTAGTGCTTTACAGCAAGAAAGGGGAGTGTAAGAGAAAACATGATGACAGGAGAAGGAAAAGTGTATGGTGCAGTTAAGACTTTTTGAGATTAGTCTGTTAGCCTCATTTTAATGAGACCCAAAGTAAGATTGGATGTCTTGAATTAGAGAGTGTGTTCTGGTTTCATTCGCCACTTTAACCCTCCTGTGTCAGTACAGAATACTTTCTAAGATAGTATTTTTGACAGTTTGCTCCTTATATACAGTTGTTTTTACATCCATCACTTCATTTGTCATTCATACAATCCACCCCAGTTTTTGCTCTTCTTAATTAGTAACGATTTGTTATGAAGTGACTTGTAATATCAGTTATGAGTGTCGCACATTTATACTGAAGCGATGTTGTAAATGAAGTTATTGCTGTCATGGTTATCTAGTTTTCAAGTATCCAAATGTATGCCTTACATATCCATGTAAGAGTTGATCTTGAGTAAAGTTGACCAGTGCATGAATCTGCACTAATCTCCACATCCTCTTAAACATTCGTGATTATACACGTTTTGCTTGGAAGCTCTTATGTTGTTGGGCTGATATCTAAATGTTTAAGAATACTAGACTACTATGCTTATGGTCTTAGGTCTGAGGATTCGTAACTGCAGGAAAAGGTACATCCACAATTTCCATATTGTAGTTATGAGCAGGTTACTCCTCTTGTTACTAGGGAATTGAATATGGTACCTGGCCCATGTGTTTGGAGAATTATGAGATGTACCTGGTCCAAGTGATTAGAGAATTAAAGGAGGTCAGATGCAGTACCAGCCATTTTACTCTTAATCTTTGTTACAAAATCGGTTTGCAGTAACCAGTTCAGACAAAACTGGCAGAAGCATCATGAAAAGAAATGATCCACTTATGTAAAATTGGTTATTCTGATCATTTTGTTTATCAGACTCTTGTATGCTTTATTAATAAATTTGATAGAAGTTAGTCAATTTTTCTTTCCTTAGGAAAATCTTCTGAAGTCATTACAAGCGTCAGTGGAGTCGGAGGAAGTGGCATGGAATGTGCGTTTGTCTGAGAAGGAAAAGGATGTCCGCCAGTTGACAGCAGACAAAGCCAATCTCCAACTCCAAGTGAAGCAGCTAGAAGATACCCTGGAAAAGGTCAAAGAGGCAGAAGATGTGAGTACCCGAATCATTTTTGTTTTTTGTTTGTAGGTGATTCAGGTGGCCAGGCATGATTAGTTGAAGACTTTCTCATTGATGTAATATTTTCTGGGTTTTTATGAAGGTTAGATCAGACTGGCTTTCTCTATTAGATGTTCATTAGTTTGCATTACAGTATTTTAAGTCTTCATCTTTTCCCACATGTTTGCTATATCCCACACTAGCAAGGTAGTGGCAGAAACAGGTGAAGAATGGACTCATCTCTGATGCCCATTCCCCTCCAGGACTCCCTCAAGGGAGTGGCCTTGTACACCTGCATCCACTCTACAGCTGTATGGATAGATAGATAGATATATACAAGGGAATCTTAGGTGATTTAGTGTGTAAAAGTGGAAGTGTATAAGTTCATGGTCTTTCCAGAACACATGACATAACATCAGTTAACAGAGAGATTGTATATGATTCATTTCTCCAATGCAAATGGGACAAAGATTGCTGAAAGACAATAGAAGGGTATTATTACAGGCAAATTATATACTCTCTGCCTAAATGATGATACATATTAGTGAACACTTAATTTATATAGAGAAATGACCACAAGGTATTCTTTAGATATGGTTTTTATCTATAATCCATGTAATAACTTTCTGTACTGAGTCTATTGTTTTACATGTACTGTTATAACACCAGACAATCTGATTACTAACACTGTGACTTACCCTCTAATGTTAGCGACAAAACAGTGACTTTAGAATGATTTGATGGATAATTTTTTCTTGCTTAATTCAATACTGAATCAGATGCTTGCTAATTTAGTAAATGAAATGTAAATTGTGTGAAAGGAGAAAGATGAGAGTGAATGCAAATGAAGATAAAAATATTTGTCATGGGTTTGAGACAGGATGATTAGTTTTGAGTGTAAGTTTAACTGGGGATGAGGAAGATTAAGTGGAGAGCTTTAGGTTCTTGGGAGTTGTCATGGCAGCAAATGGAACCATGTGAGTTAACGTGAATTATATGGTTGGAGGAGGGGGCAGAGGTTCTGGGTGTGTCAAGGTGCATGTAGAACGAGAGGTCAGTGTTGGTAATGACAGACATGGATATGTATTTGGTATTATAGTTCCAGTAGTGTTGTTTACAGTCATGGGCCTTAAATGGAAAAGAAAGGATGAGGGTGAATATGCTGGAAAATTGAATGTCTAAGGATGATATTTGGTGTGAGGCATGTTGATCCTATCAGGAATGATGGTGCTTGAGAGTTGTGTTAGCTTGCACATTCTGATTGAGAGAGCAGACCAGGATGCACTTAAATGATTTGAACATATGGAGAGAATGAGCAAAAACAAGACTGATTAATAGGATCTGTATGTCAGATGTGGAAGAAATAAATTGGAATACTACTTATGGAATACCTACTTATCTGTGGCTACATTTTGCCAATAGGCAGTGCTAGAACTTAGAAGACAGAAGTATGAAGTATAAGAGGCCTTAGGGTATTAGGGCTTAAACATTCAGAAGGATGAGGTGTATGCATGGGATAGAAGGCAGCAGACTGATGTAATATAGGGGGACAGCTGGCTTTCAGTGGGCTGAACCAATCATTCACATGAGTAGAGTAGTGTTCCTGGTGACTTAAACCAATTTTGAGAAGGCTTCCTGGCATGCTTCCTTTGATCCTTTCCACTAAGATAATATACCCAGCTTTTTAAGTGGCCTCATATGTATTACAGTGTCATATGCTTTATAGCATTCTGAATAAAAACAGTGCACCCGTGGTATTTCTCGGAAACTATGTTGTCCATGTCTAAGGTAATTTCGCCTGTAGGAAGTCATCCATTGGCTTTCTGATTATCTTTTCCAGTACTTTACAGACTACACTTTTGAGGGTGTTCTTTGTGCGTGTGTCTGTGTTACTACAGTCTGCCTGCTCATGTTTACATTATGAGTGAAAAGTCAGCCTTTGGTGGAGTTGTATCATTGTCAGTTGATGAAAGGGAGTACATTCTAGTTGAGGAACTTCTCTTTCCATCCAGAGTTCATAATTTCCTTGCTTCTGAAATGTAGCACAACCTTGAATCTGCAGTTGCCCCATGAAATGGGTCTTGGGGTTGCACAGTAATGATAATATTCATACATCATACATGTGTGTATTAGGTTGAGACATGGCAATTTGTGTAAAATTGAATTGCTCAATCTTCTTAATACACTAACAGGAAAAGTTTAATCTCGCATGAAGCACACATTGAATGATACAAGTAATAAAATATAACTGATAATTTGTTGCTTTAAGATGTAATTGTAGTTGTATTTAAGATGGCCTTAAGTTATGCAGTATATTAAGTAATTAATTATGTTTATGAACAGGTTTGTTGCACTCCAATTGCCACCTGAACTCCTCCATAAATCTAGCATACTTTCATGTCTCGAGGATTGTATATAGTTATTTACAGTTATGATGGTCTGAATAGAAATATTTTAATTGTACTGTAAAAGAAAACAGATGCTGTTAGATTAATCACTTATTTGTGAAGTTAAGTAAGATACATCTACATTGGGAGAATTGTAATTAATAGCCACAAGTATTTCTAGTTCAGGGGTTGTGAGAGACTATTCTCCACTCTTTTTCTAGGCTGCAGCAGAGATTTGTGGGATGGAGTTTGCATTAACTTGCATAGAGAAGTCTCTACCCTTCATAGTTACTCAGGTATATTTGGGAGAGAGGTTGCAAAGTGACTGCTAGAATGGCTTTTGTTGTCATAGGGCCCATGAGATGATCAGTGTGGGGGTTCTTTTGAGAAGTTTGCATTTCTTAAAAAAAAATTTTCATATTAGTTGAAAATATATGCTTACGACCACTATGGGAATGTTGGTGGTTAGATTATTCAAATATTTGCCTTCATTTTAAGAAAAGAATAAACTTCTACTGCAAAACTCATGGGCTCAGCTGTACCTCTAGTACTTCAGACCTATATAACCTATTATATTTCTTCTTAATGGTGGCCATGTAATACGGATGTTGATGGATGTCATGTTTAGTGGTAAATAGCCAAATGTGATTTTACAACATTGTTGACTGTGTATTCTTTTTTATGATATATCTATATACATTGATGAATATGATTTGGTTTTAAATTTTATTCATCACTGAGGTTTCCAATACATGGCTGCTTGCATTTTTGAAAGCTTTCTGTGCACTCCTGCAATGTACTTCATTGCCTAATCATTAGAATCTTGTACCAATCCTGTCAAGGATATTTTCAAATTTAACCACAGCAGTTTGCAGAACATATTATGGTAGTTTTAAGACTTGCTTTTAATTTGGCATAGTAGATAAATTCAGAGTAATGATGATAGTGAAGAAAATGTTTTTCAGGAAATTTGTTTAAAAAAACTCCTGTAGTTTTCACTCATTATCAGTATCTGACTGATTATTCTAGTTATTGATTCTTCTTCCTTGTGCTGCACCAGTTTTTTCAGTCACTTTTGTTGAACTGTGTAGTGAGGAATGCCTTGAATGCTACATCTGAAATTTAGTAGTTTCTTAGAAATGTAACAAGTTCAAAGCATCTTGCACTACTGTAGGTTGTATCAATAAACTGCACATCAAAAACATTACTAAATGAATTACTCCATTCTCCTGCACAGTTAATTACCCATGCTGCTTTCCATCCAATAACAGAATCATCCTTTGATGTTCCTTGAAACTTATGTGGCGCACTTATCATGCTGTCTTCTCAGCTTTGTCCTAAGATGGTTTTATATTCTTCATGATATTGTGCTTTCTCCAAAAACATGTGCTTCACCTTGTCATCCTATTATGCATTACATTACAACATAGGCCTCATGCAAATCTCACCCCTAACACACCATCCCCACACACAGACCCCTTTCCACAACACTACACTTGATATGACTTGAACCCCCTCTTCGTACTCCCAACCTTTTTAATGACTCATGCTTACAAGACACACTCCTCCCCTACCCCTTATTCCATGCACAGCCACAGGATTGTAGCCTTTTATCCAGTCAATTCACATGCACTTTGGGCAGTATGTACAATGTTATGACTAGAGAGGGAAAAAAATCATATGTGGAGAATAATCATATTTTGCATGTAGCAGTGAAAGGGTTAAATTGTTTCAAAGATTGTTTGTTGTTAACTTACATGATGGAAGTCTCTTTCCTGTTATATTTTACTTTTCCCATCTTTGAATAATCTACTGACTTCTTGTACCTTTAGTAATATATGAAGGTCTCTTTCATTGCCAAGCAGGCTTGGAAAAAATTTACTCTTAATATTAGTACAGTCGCTGTTGTAGGTGCACTTTTGTTGACCTCTGAGGTAGTACATAGTGACCCAGTGGAATTTTTTTTCATACTTTTTTCACCATTTTCTGCATTTGAGAAATATATTGCATGACAAAAATGATGTGGAAGAACAGTTGGTGAGGGAAGCAAAGAAGAATAACAAGTGAAACTTGAAGAAATATCTAACTGATTTTAGTGGAAATGAGGAGGGAGGCCACCACAGTACCCCTCCACCTTTGACCCCATCAGCCTCATGTTTAGTTTTTATCTAATCATGATTTTCTCTGTGCAATCTTGGCATAGAGGACCTTGTTGACAGAAGTCAGAAAGCTAGAGTATTTTCAAGCATCTTTTGAACATAAAGTATCATTTATAGAGGAGTGTATATTCTCATATGTCACTGTTTTTCACCACTACTGCTGTGCCTGTGTAAGAAATATAAGAATATGAGATATAAACAAACTGGACCTGTGTGTCCTTGCCTTTTATCTCAAGACAAGGAGGGATTGTTCCATTCATTACACCCACACCCAGTTTCCTAAACATTTTTAGTGTGCATTGTAATATTTCTAAAAAGATTTATCTTATTCACCAACTCCTCTGTGCCTGTGATTGAGAATAGAAAGTAAGAAGCAAGACCACTTTATCCTCCCCACTTATCTCAAGTTGTTAGAGGTGTTAGCCACCTCCCCTGAGCCTGCTTAGCACTCCATGTGGCCAACAAAAGAGTATATTTTTTTTCTATCAGATTTTAAAGAGTAATACACCCCACCCCCTCAATACATGTAGGGATTTCTAACCTTATTTCACTTATAAGAGATAAAGCCCATGTTCTGTTTATCCCTTTCGATATTGTATATACTTCACCCAAAATTCCTTACACCACTCACAGAGTTATGTATTTATTTATTTATTTATGTAGTTATAATTATCAAAGGACCTCTTTGAAAGAAAAAGTCCAGGTGTTACTGGTGTTTTTCCAGAGACTTCTGCAGCCCAAGGCTGCACTACTTCCAGTAGCAGGAAAATGTGGACTCTCTTAGAGTGAAAAGTTCTCTGATGAGACTGTACTCACAATGAGACAGCAATACAGCCTTGCCAAAGGTGAAATTTTTCTTGCCTTGCAATCTCATGCACATAGTGCAGTAATACCATTACATTCTTATATTCATGTGCCCAAATTTTTCCAAAGTATTGTGTGTTATCACTGGTACATAAACCACATGTGCCTGGCAATGTATGCTTAGACCATGTGTACTTTATGGGTTATGTTTAGATAAACGCTTGAAGGAAATAGTGATAACGTTGGGATCATGATGGTTGTTCACATTTTTGACATGTAATGTAGCTCATTCAGCAAGACTTGATCTTAGACAGTACATATTTTGAATCTTCGAACTGAATTACTAAGCACTGATGACAGTTTCAATACACCCTCATCATAGTCTGTACAACTGTGAGTGGAAAGTGACCAAGTAAGTTTGTATTTTTTAGAAGAAGAAGAGAAATAGCATCAATTTGGAGGTAAAGTTAGACATTTTAATTCTTGTCAGTGTGGTGTTGATATTGATGGAACTCTTGGCTTGCCTGCTATATCAGTGTGAAAAATTTCTGAGCATGTAGGGGAAGTGTGACATATTTAGGTGTGACAAAGACCACTCATAGCAAAGGTGAAGGTATGGAGAACATAAGGTGATTGTTGAGTGTCTAGATTAAAGACCAGAATCAGCATAATATACCTGTATGTAATGTATTTTTTATGAAGAAACAATAGTACTTTCAGTATTATTTAAGTACAGTACTTACGATTATCATTTACCTTTACTGTTCTATTTACTTGGAGTTTTATTTTGATTATTGTGAAAATAAGTTTGAGATACCTACCCCTGGAACATAATTACTCCATTATCCCCTTTAACCATATGGTAGAATGGAATTTGCTACTTAATACCACAAAAGTGTGCTTTCAAAGTATGCATCTTAGACAGTAAGTTAGGATTAGAAATAAGATACTTTCTAATGATCTGTGGGTGACTGAGATATTTTTTCCATCTGTGGTGGTAGGTTGCCAGTAATATTACTGAAAAAAATGATGGAATTGAACATTAGCTGGGAATGCAAATGAGGACAGAACAGGCTTATTCTCATCTGAGGTCCTGAGCAGCCTTCATATATTCATGTGAGGTCCAAAGCTACTTAAGGGTTGATATAGTGCATAATCCTCTAATGTTGTGGTATAGATAATTGGCAGTCTTTTGATAAGCTCTTTTTAGATGTTGTTGGTTGTTATTTTGTAAGATCCATTTTGAGCTTTTGCAATATTTCTTGTTTATCTCTTGCAGATGCAGGCTCAACTTAAGGTCTTGCAGGAGCAGCTGCAGAAAGAGGAAAAAGAGAAGGCCTCTGTGCTTGAACAGTTGCAACAGGCACAGGAACAGCTTACACAGACGGCAACTCAGGTAGATTTTGATTACTTGAGGGCTTAGACTGGTCAGGGGACTTACCGATGATGATTTGGAATGAAATTGATGTGGAAGTGACAGAATTTGTGTAATATGTTTGCTTATGTTAAGGGAAGTAATAGGATAAGTGGTTATTTGGTTTACATTATTGTAGGGTTCAAAAGAGATGGCCATTTCATTTCATGCCCATTGTTCACTTATTTGTGTGGAAGTATGAAGAATTGTTTAAAATGCACCCTGTATAGTGGATGTGAAAAGTAGTGTGATTGTTAGAATCTTAAATGCTTGGTGCAAGGGTGTATCTTGATGAATGTGTTGCCCAGATCAGGACAGGTGTGTTGTATGGTTAATGATTTCTAATTACTTTGGAGGTATATTATCCTTAATTTTTGATATAGAGTATAACAATTTGCTTTTGTTTGGCAATAATGCATGTCTTTTGAACTGCTTAAACCTAAATGTGCCTTCTTTTGACAGTGCATGAAAACTTATTGTATAACTTCTGAATGGATGGTCAAAGTTGGTTACTGATATACTGATATACCAGAAGAAATGGGAAATCTTTATTGGTTAACTAGATTAGGTTGTAAAAAAAATTTCACCCTCCCCCTATGTGATAGGTTATTGTGGCTGGGGCATGTACATCATTAGTACTTTATAATCTACTGATTTACCATATTGTTATATTTTACTGATATATGGTTAGGGTTAATAGATCATAATTTGTGACTAGTTTGCGTATGCCTCAAGGCAGTTAATACAGCCATTAATGCTTGTGGCAGCATTCTACTTATTGTTACCAGATGATACAGCTTTCACTTTTTTCTTATACTGGTCAGTCTGTGCAAAAATGTTAATTAGGCTCGTATGAGACGTGTTTCCTTTTGTTATGTAGTAATTTGTAAAGCTGTGAAATAGCAAGTGCTAGTGATAAAAAAACTTGGTAATAATTTCCATTTGTGAAAAACATGCTTCTTAGAATATTTATTTGTATTATTATACTTTGTCACTGTCTCCTGCAGTAGTGAGGTAGCGCAAGGAAACATGGAAGAATGGCCCAACCTACCCACACACGCACATATACATACCTATACATTTCAGTGTAAACATATATATACATAAACAGACATGTACATATATACACATGTGCATAATTCATACTTGCTGCCTTTATTAATTCCCGTTGCCATCCCGCCACACATGAAATGACACCCCCCTCCCCCCCACACATTCGGGAGTTAGTGCTAGGAAAAGACTACAAAGGCCACATTCATTCACACTCAGTCTCTAGCTGTCATATGTAATGCATCAAAATCACAGCTCCCTTTTCACATCCAGTCCCCATAAAACTATCCATGGTGTATCCCAGATGCTTCACATGCCCTGGTTCAATCCATTGACAGCATGTTGACCCAGGTATAATTGTTCCAATTCACTCTATTCCTTGCACGCCTTTCGCCCTCCTGTATGTTCAGGCAATGATTGCTCAAAATCTTTTTCACTCCATCCTTCCACCTCCAATTTGGTCTCCCACTTCTCGTTCCTTCCACCTCCGACACATATATCCTCTTTGTCAATCTTTCCTCTCTCATTCTCTCCATGTGACCAAACCATATCAATACACCCTCTTCTGCTATCTCAACCACACTCTTTTTATTACCACACATCTCTCTTACCTTTTCATTACTTACACGATCAAATCACCTTATACCACATATTGTCCTCAAACATCTCATTTCCAACACATCCACCCTCCTCCACACAACCCTATCTATAGCCCACGCCTCACAACCATATAACATTGTTGGAACCACTATTCCTTCAAACATACCCATTTTTGCTTTCCGAGATAATGTTCTTGCCTTCCACACATTCTTCAATGCTCCCAGAACCTTCACCCCCACCCCCACCCTGTGACTCGCTTCCTCTTCCATGGTTCCATCTGCTGCCAAATCCACTCCCAGGTATCTAAAACACTTCATTTCCTCCAGTTTTTCTCCCATCAAACTTACCTCCCATTTGACTTGTCTCTCAACCCTACTGTACCTAATAACCTTGGTCTTATTCACATTTACTGGCAGCCTTCTTCTTTCACACACTTTACCAAACTCAGTCACCAGCTTCTGCAATTTCTCGCCCAAATCAGCCCCAGCGCTGTTTCATCAGCGAACAAAAATTGACTCTCTTCCCAAGCCCTCTCATCCACAACAGACTGCATATTTGCTCGTCTCTCCAAAACTCTTGCATTCACAACAGACTGCATACTTGCTCCTCTCTCCAAAACTCTTGCATTCTCCTTCCTAACAACCCCATCCATAAACATATTAAACAACCATGGAGACATCACGAACCCCAGTTGCAAACCAGCATTCACTGGGAACCAGTCACTTTCCTCTCTTCCTACTCGTACACATGTCTTTACATCCTCGATAAAAACTTTTCACTGCATCTAGCAACTTGCCTCCCACACTATATATATACTCTTAATGCCTTCAACAGAGCATCTCTATCAACTCTTATCATGTGCCTTCTCCAGATCCATAAATGCTACAAATCCATTTGTTTTTCCAAGTTTTTCTCTCATATATTCTTTAAAGTGAACACCTGATCCACGCATCCTCCACCACTTCTGAAACCACATATATATATATTTATATATTTTGCTTTGTTGCTGTCTCCCGCGTTAGCGCAAGGAAACAGGCGAAAGAATGGCCCAACCCACCCACATACACATGTATATACATACACATCCACACACGCAAATATACATACCTATACATCTCAATGTATACATATTTATACACACACAGACATATACATATATACACATGTACATAATTCATACTGTCTGCCTTTATTCATTCCCATCGTGTGTGTGTGTGTGTAATCCTGGCATACTTGATACTGCTAGTAGTGGAGCATTAAAATCAAAAGGATGCATAGCAGACTTAAGCAACTTTCTCTTTAGCTTGAGTTTATAGTATTTTATAAAGAAAATTATGTCCTAGTTAATCTTTATAAAATTGATATTTTTTTAGAAAGTTTGAGAATTCCTACACACAGAGTTCTTAGTGGTTATTAGAACTGCTGTGGTGAAAGGGTTTAAATTGGTATTAGAATAGGTGATAGATATTCATCATAGATTGATGCCAGTGTTGCTTTGACCATTTAGCAGTATCTTTAACCACATTAGCCTTGTTTTATCAGCACATGCAATTGTCTTGAAGATGGGGGATGTTAAGAATCGTTGGTATCCCTGAAGGCTTACCAGAAGCTAATTTTAGTGATGAGTTTTATTAGGCATTATTGGTTATGTTAAATCATTATTTAGTGTTTTAGCTTCGACTTAATTTGGCCAGCATGCACATCCTGTGGGTTGTTGGAAGGTGTCAGCTCACCATGTTTGAAAGGTGTTAAGTTACCATGACACTTACAAGATTCACTAGATATACCCTACCTGTGGTAAGGTTGATATTGTATGCTGATGCTGAAAAAATTGTGTACCATAATTTGTATGGTGAACAATAATTGGAATGTTCCACTAGCTGATATGAGTAGGAAGGAGATATAGCAATGCCTGAGTTCCTAAGCGGGTGAGTTGACATGTTCCAAGACCAACCCTCGGTATTACATGCAGGGTGGCAGTGCTAGTGATGAGGCGAGTTTGCTGGAGCTGAAAGCAGACAACGACAAGCTGCGAACGCTAGTCAGTGTTGGGCAGGATGCCAGCCGTCAGCAAGAGCAGCTCATCGAACAGTTACAGGAGGAGCTAGCTGCTGTTAAGGTAGGTGATGGACAGGAAATAGCACCCTTGTAGCTCCTTACCTCATTGGAGGTTGAAAGGGGGGAGGACAGTAAGCTGCAGTCACTAGCTGGATGAAGATGTAGGTCTAAGTAAAAGAATTGTGCATTGTTTCTTCCAGTTGTAAATACCATTTAACTATATATTTATACACTTGTTGCAAATGATTGAAGTACCATTTTGTAAAACATTTGCTGGCTAGTGATTACAGATATAATATGATTAGTTAGTTGAGATCAGACTCTCACCAAGTTCAAGAGCAAGAACATCAGTTAAAGAAGGTAAGATGGATGTGAGGAGAACATCAGTGAAAGATGTGGAATGTTTATGCAGTAACACACACTGAGCATTTTGCTGTGATATTCTGTACATTTGTTTTTGCTGGCTTTTTAGGGAATTGTTTGCCTACTAACGACACCATATGTCATTATCCTGCTCGTCTGCTCTCTTCTTGCATGTTAGTCTTGCAAAAAATCTGGGCTTTGAGAATGCATGCAAAAACTTGCTGAAATTTTTTTTTGCTTTTTGTAAAGCTGTTTTTACATTAGCACATAGGTAGTAGTTCTGCATATAATCAGGGTTCATACAGGTCTAAATAAGTGATTTTTGCATAATTAAAGGTTAAGCCTGAAAAGCCAAAGAGATTGCTGTAAAATTGCTATTTGGTGTCATGTACTTGGATAATATGGTCGAAAAGTTATATTATTCTTGTAGTTTAAATAGAGCATTTATATATATGATTGACAGTTCATTATTGACATATTTTTTTTCATTTTTTTTATCTTGTATGCAAGTTTATCTTGTATGCAAGTGAAACTGTCATCAAGCTTTAGAAATCTTTACATTACAGACACACACATCTATAATGATCCTAAGATTCTGTTTGAGATTTAATTCTGAAAAAGTGGGTTTTAAAGATAGCTTTGTTTTTCCCGAAAAATTATGAAAAAGTCTTGCTTTTACTTCCAGTGAAAGTAGGAACCCTGTTGCATGTTAGATACTAGCACGTAGCTTCCCCTACTCACCTGCGAACTTTACTCATTGGATCGTCATTGTTAAGATATTAGGGTAGATTTGTCTTCCTAGTGCTTGCAGTAAAATTATCCTTACAACCTGTGCAATTAATAAATATGCAAAAATGATATCTGAAGTCAGCATAGTTATGTGTAGTACCTTATGATTCTATGACTCGACCACTTAAATACTAGCTCATCCAGTTAAACACTAATGTCCCTCTCCCTGCATCCATTTACTAAACTCTCCATAAGGGGTAGGTTTCTTCATAAAGTATGTATTGGGTATTTCATTTTTTAGTTATATTTGCTAGTAATGGAGTTTAATATTAATTTTAATTGAATATTAATATTTACATAAATATTAATATCAGTATTCTACCGCCACTCTTTATAATGGGAGAAGGCGTATCGGATATAGGGTAGAAAGAAGTAATAATATACTGACATCCTTTGTTTTTAAGTTGTAGATTTTTAAACTTACTAGCTTTGTAGTGGTGTGAGGGTGCTTGGTAGTGTTTGCTGTAGGGAGGTGGAGTGGGGGTTGGTGCACTAACACTAGTGGGTGTGTGGTGTTGCAGGCAGCCCTGGCCGCTAGCCGTGTGAGTAAAATGGGCTACATGGTTGGTTGGGTGGGACGCAACAGCAACAACACCACCATCAACAACATCAACCCAATGGAACAGCAGGTGACCATTCAACTGCTGTTTCAATTCTCATGTTGCCCTTGAACTCTCCTTGGGTCATCTGCCAGTTTGATTGTCTTGACTTACCTGTCTGCTGTTGTGGTGTGATATTGCTATGACATTCATAGATGCAAAGCTGGTTATCATGTTTTAATCTAAAGTTTATGGTGTCAGGGCATATGATTGTTTGACATGTTTGGTAGTGCATTGCAGTAAGGAATTTTAGCATTCATGCTGTACAGCATGTAAAGTTATTCTTTCATTTGTCTTTCTCTAAGGAAACCTCCATATGCTGAATTACCTGCTTTTTATTTTCTTGACATTGGAGTAAAAGGGCAGCTTTTTAGCTTTTTTGTAGTATGTGGTGATGGCTTGGCTTATATGTTTTTGTTACTGGTTTACTGGTATGATTTGATGACTGGAAAGTTAAAATGACTTGTAAGCATGTCTAAACTGATAAGGTAATGTTAATGTATGATAGGACAGGTACACCCAAGCATACAGACTCTTGTTTATTTGCATTATTATTATCATATAACCCCAGGACCCCTCTATTGGGACTTGTGCAGCTTCAAGGCTATATTTTATGCAGGAGCAGAGAAATGTTAGACTCTAAACCAAGAACGTCCTTGAGAAGTCTGGACATCTTTCTATCGATTAATGATGATAAAAGCTCACTGAAGGTGACTTCTCTATTGCAATGTAACCCCTTGCAGGTAGAAATCTGGTGTCACCTAATCATGTATTTAATTGAATATGTGCATTTACAGGAATACTTGTTATTATAAATCCATGTGAATGGGTAGTTAGTTAGCATGCCTTAATACACAAAACATATGCAAATGCTTGTCTTCAAGTACAGTATTCATGTATGACTAAGAAAACATTCTGATGAAATATTTAGTCAATATTTTATATAGAAATATTTTTGTACTTGTGGATACATAATCATGCCTTGGTACAAATGAACTTATTTGTGATAGAATGTCACATATAAAGGCCATAGCAATCAAGAGCTAGTAATGAATTTGAAATCTGTGAAACTGGGAATTCCACTTCCAAAAGTTATTTCCTCACTTTGTTCATCATGCATTGAAAGGACAGTGTGTACTTCATTTGGTAAGTTTAAATGTTTAGGGAAAAGAATATCCTCATGTCTTATCATGTTTCATTTTCCCCGTGGACTCATTGGTATATACATATAGTCAGTTGTTGTTCGCTGATAATACAGTGCTGGTGGCTCATTCGGGTGAGAAACTGCAGAAGCTGGTGACTGAGTTTGGTAAAGTGTGTGAAAGAAGAAAACTGAGAGTAAATGTGAATAAGAGCAAGGTTATTAGGTACAGTAGGTTTGAGGGACAAGTCAATTGTGAGGTAAGTTTGAATGGAGAAAAACTGGAGGAAGTGAAGTGTTTTAGATATCTGGGAGTTGATCTGGCAGTGGATGGAACCATGGAAGCGGAAGTGAATTATGGGTGGAGGAGTGGGCGAAAGTTCTGGGAGCATTGAAGAATGTGTGGAAGTTGGGAACATTATCTCGGAAAGCAAAAATGGGTATGTTTGAAGGAATAGTGGTTCCAACAATGTTATGTGGTTGCGAGGTGTGGGCTATAGATAGAGTTGTACGGAGGAGGGTGTATGTGCTGGAAATGAGATGCTTGAGGACAATATGTGGTGAGGTGGTTTGATTAAGTAATGTAAGGGTAAGAGAGATGTGTGGTAAATAAAAGAGTGTGGTTGAGAGAGCAGAAGAGGGTGTTTTGAAATGGTTTGGTCACATGGAGAGAATGAGTGAGGAAAGATTGACCAAGAGGATATATGTGTTGGAGGTGGAGGGAATGAGGAAAAGTGGGAGACCAAATTGGAGGTGGAAAGATGGAGTGAAAAAGATTTTGAGTGATCAGGGCCTGAAAGGTGTGCAAGGAATTGAGTGAATTGGAATGATGTGGTATACCGGGGTCGACGTGCTGTCAATGGATTGAGCCAGGGCATGTGAAGCGTCTAGGGTAAACCATGGAAAGTTGTGTGGGGCCTGGATGTGGAAAGGGAGCTGTGGTTTCGGTGCATTATTACATGACAGTTAGAGACTGAGTGTGAACGAATGGGGCCTTTGTTGTCTTTTCCTAGCACTGCCTCGCACACATGAGGGGGGAGGGTGTTGTTATACCATGTGTGGCGGGGTAGCGATGGGAATGAATAAAGGCAGACAGTATGAATTATGTACATGTGTATATATGTATATGTCTGTGTGTGTATATATATGTATACATTTAGGTGTGTAGGTATGTATATTTGTGTGTGTAGACGTGTATGTATATACATGTGTATGTTGGTGGGTTGGGCCATTCTTTCGTCTGTTTCCTTGCGCTACCTCGCTAATGCGGGAGACAGCGACAAAGCAAAAAAGCAATGTGTATTTTATTTGAATACATATTCACCATTTCCCACATCAGCAAAGTAGCATTAAGAACAAAGAACTGAGCCTAAGAGGGAAAATCCTCACTTGGCCCCCTTCTCTGTTCCTGCTTTTGGTAAAGTAAAAACTGGAGGGGAGGATTTCCAGCCTTCCGCTCCCTCTAGCCCATACACATACATATACATATATATACATACACACATACATGTTATATACACTTATACATACACAGACATATATATATATATACACACATGTATATATTCATACTTGTTTGTCTTCATCCGTTCTTTGTGCCACCTCGCCCCACAGGAGACAGTATCGCCACCCCCTTTGTCAGCGAGGCAGTGCTAGTAAAACAGACAAAAATGGCCACATTTGTTCACACTCAGTCTCTAGCTGTCATGTGTAATGCACCAAAATCACAGCTCCCTATCCACTTCCAGGCCCCACAGACTTTCCATGGTTTACCCCCAGACATTTCACATGCCCTGGTTCAGTCCTTTGATGGTATGTCAACTCCGGTATACCACATCGTTCTCTTGTATGTTCAGGCCCTGATCACTCCAACTCTTGTTCACTCCATCCTTCCAGAGTTTGTATGTTAAAGAATTTTAATAGCTTGAACCAGCATTCTCTCCTAAACATTAATATCTTGCTTTAGTACTTCGTGATCCTTTATCATACACAGGTTGGTTCTCATATAACAGTTGTAACATAACCTTAAAGTTCTTTTTTTGGCTTATTGTTGATTGATATTCAGTCATGTAAACAAGGCTATCTCTGTCTAGCAGACTTACACCTAGAACAGATTTCAGAATGTTTTACATTATAGTACTAATAGCATTCAGTGTGTTGTGAAATAAGAAGCAAAGCATGTTCCACAGTACAGTGTATCTGGATTGCTGAAATGAAAAACATAGTTTTTTAATTACTAAACTCTGTTAATAGCATTACTGAACTCTGTTTATTCAGAAGACATGATAGATTCAGAATGAAAAGTGTGTGTGTGGACCAGACTTTAGCAGGATTCTTTCAACCCACACGTTATTTGTTCGTAAACTCACCTCATCCACTACCCTGTTATCTGACATATTCTGTAGTCTTTCAAGATGCTCACTTTACCTCTTTTCACTTCTAGACTGTTCTTAATTTCTCCTTCTGTCCATTCAGTGTCACACCCATTTATTTGCCTCTCACTATTCACCTGGGTTGAAAACTTGTTCATGAATGTTTTGAAATTCATTGATTCTCTCTCTCTCTCTCTCTCTCTCTCTCTCTCTCTCTCTCTCTCTCTCTCTCTCTCTCTCTCTCTATATATATATATATATATATATATATATATATATATATATATATATATAGCTTGCATAATGTATCTTGAACTCCATCTGCTTGTACACCCCCCAGTTATTTGCTCTCCTTTCTTGCTGGTACTGTCCATTCACCTCAGTTTTTTCTTTTACTTGCAATTTAACTTCCTCATCCTGCCATTCACTTCCCTTTCTCATATTCCCACCTTCTGCATCCTGCTCTTGTCTATACATAGATGCCACTTTCCTAAACATTGTCCACTCTATTCCCACTACACTTTTTTCTTTTGGTTTCACCCAGTGCCACTCTTCACTCCAACTTCCTTGTTATCTCTGTACATAGGCTTCTTTTCCCAAATCACTCCCATGGACTTCTTTCACACATCATTTCTTCTTAAAACCACAACATCCACCAAGAAATGATCTTACTTCCCACCTGCTTCCCCTTTCAGCTCATTCACATCAATAACTTCTCCTTTGCATACCTTTCATATTGCAAATTGTCCAGTAATACCCTTTGACCCTCCAACCTCACTCACCCATGTATACTTATGTACAGTATGCACCTTTGATCAAATGAAGTATTCCCAGTCACTTTCCTTTTTCATCTCGCAACTCAGCCTTGCCTTCCTGCCCATGGAACCTTTTCTATGGGGCTCCTACAGACCTCAGTGAACCAAGCATGTCCGCTTTGTGGGTTCACCGGACATGCTGGGTTCTCAGATTGAGAAATGAGTTGATGTCTTTGTTGAGGATTTACTACCATCTTGATACCTCTTCCTACCCTCTGACAGTTGCATTGTGGAGTGCTTTTCCTCTCATCTTTTTCTCTTCCTATGACATTTCTGCTTTTAAAAGTTGATTTTAGAAACACCTTTAGAGCCCTGATTAATTTCTACCGTATCTTTTTTTTTCCCATTAAGATAGCATCTGAATAGAGCTTTTTTTTTCCATGTCATGTCAGGGCTTGAAGGGTCTTGTGATATGTTGTGTATAATTCTAAAGAGAAGAGCGACCTACAGTACGTAGCCTGTTACCTTTAGTTTTCAAATCTATCTGATGATTTTAAGATACCCTTATTCTTATTAAACATTTGTTGGTATATGGTTCACATCTGTTGTATAAATGATAAGCAACCTTATACTGCCTCCCCATTTCTTAACCTATTTTTACAGGTTCTGTTTTGTGTTTTTTTGCCGCAGCTATAAACCATAACTTTCTTTTAATGTACTTGAATATTGAGGAACATAATATTGCAGTAAAGTTCACTTATTTTTAATGGAAGGAAGGTGAACACTCGTACCTTAAACATGTTATGTAGAGATTGAATGAGTGCACGTGAAGCCATTGCATTTCCTTAACCGTACCTCTAAAATTGATAATATCTCCATATTTGTCTCTAGAATAAGTGTCTATCATCTGAAATTTGTTGACGTTTTGTTGGTTTGGTAACTGCATACCACATTATATAGTGTACTTCACTCTATAGAGTTAAGAGACTTTCATGTTTTCATTTCATTTTAATGTTTTGCTGACTAAAGAATGCCTTTTTGTAATATTCATAAAAAACTTAATGAAGAGGTTTTACAAAAACTATACTCAAAATTTGTTTGATAAATTATTTGCAATGATATTATGATTTAGGAATTGTATGTTTAAACACTGCATCCAACTGCTTTATCCCTTCCCTGTATACTCTCTACACATTCCTTAATTTCATCTTAAACATGCACATGTTTTTACAGCTCCATAAAATATGTGTTCATACATTTCAAGCATAATCACCCGTTAGTTTCATGAGAGGTACCTAATATGCATTACCACTTCCTTCCACATGTCTCTCTATGCTCTATGACATATTTTTGAATAATCCATTTCAAGTCTACCATATATCTGCTTCCTGCTTTCAGCAGTCTAATCCTTTGTTATCCATTGGCACACTGTCTATATTCCAGGGTATCATTATGCATGGAAGTAGCCGTGTACTGTTTAGGCTTCCACCTGTGACTCTGCAGATTTACAGCACTACTGCTATTTTATTGCTATACTGTATATTCTTATTCAGTCATTCAGAAACTTGTACTTTGATCAACTTCGCACATAGTGGGGGCGTCATAATTTTCCTTGCACTGTAATATTCATTCACTTTTGAAAATAACCTGTGCATCTTTACACATCCTTTAGTTGCTAGTTGTAAGCAGAAATTAAGCACCTTTCATAATATTCTGCCCCAGTGTACATCATCTGTCCATATCCATAATTTTGATGCTCTTGTTAGTATCTTGTTAGTATCTTGTAAGTTTTTATGTGAAATGTGCATTCTCTCCTTGTCATACGTAACACTTGACAACACTTAACTTACACATCTCATGCTTCATAACTAGTTTTTCCTGTGGTGTGCATTGTGCACCAATGCTGCGTTTTGGCAAAATGGTAGGAGCATTAGATAGTAATAGTCAATAGGAACAATAGATAGGAGCCTTTGCAAACACTGCACTAAAGTTGCCCTCTGCCAATGGCCTTTTAAGGGTGAGGCACTAAAGGCTAAGAAGCAGCACTGAAGCTCACTTGTTATGGTGAGTTTCTTGCTGTGGCCACCCTTTTGAGGGAATTCCACATGGAATAGGTGTTAGAGATATAGACAGATAGATAGATTGAATTGCTGACTACTGTCTTTACCAGTCCTTATCCACTTTCCGTTGAATTCAGATAACTTTATATATAGTGTATGTTTTCATGTTATCCTGTTATACTTCAATGTTGTTTGACACTAATGGGTATCTTCCTCTTATTAATTTTTGATATCATGAATTCACTGCTTCTGTCATTTTTCTTCTGTTGCACTGTGGCTTTTGTATGCCCAAGGCCTGTAAAACGTTGTACCCATGTGCCCTTTATTTGACCTCCACACACTATCTCATTTATGCATGGATCATGTTTGGTTTTATGTTTTTCTAGCAGTACACACAAAATATGTATACAAATCTAGAAAACTGTCTGTTTTCATACCATTTTTATTTCAATTTTAACATGTGTACCAAAAGTGAGGATTCTTTTAATTCAGATCTTGGTTGTAATAATGATTATTTTTGCTAATTATTTTGAATCGTATCACTTTTTTCTTTAAAGAATTCAGTTCTCAGACACCATGCAACCTTTACACACTGGAACGACCACATCAGAAGTATCATAATTCTGTGATAGGCTTTCATTATAGAAAAAAAATGTTGCTGGGAACTTATAATTCATGCAGTTTGATGAATGAATGTGCTTTAGAAGTTTACTGGGTAAACATGAAGATTGAGATGAGTCATGTATGACAAGAGATGGACCTCTCTGGTATGTATTTTGTTGGGCACATGGGCTTTGATGTATATATAGCGGTCCAGATAGAAGCCTAGAAGTAATGCACTCTTAGTCTTAAGCCCCATTAGGCTTTGAGCCTCACACTTTTGGAAGTAAGTATTCACTTGTATTGTTTAGTAATGTCTTTCTATTACATTTAACTTTATAGAATAATTTGGTTACCTTAATCTTGTGTGTTAATGTTGACATCTGATTGTACGAAAAAATGAAAAATATTGTGGGATAATGCATCCTTTATTGATTTGCATTATTATCATAACTAAGATGCACGTTACCAGCACGTATAAAGTGGGCCTAGTACACAGTAAACTCACTGCAATGCACATAGTGATTCATATGTTTATGATTTTTTCCCCCTTTTAAAAGTGAGTGCACTTCAAGAAATGATATTTTAAGGAATTTTAAGTTGTCTTGTCCATAGCTCTCAAGGAAAGCTTTTTTCCTGTAAACTAACTTTGCTCGATATTAAGCCTTCCATGTAGTACAGATTTTTGCTAGACAGTGTTTCCTATTTGGTACTGCAGATTCAGTTTCCAGTGTTAACTTGTGCCATTCAGTACATTTTTGGCACAATTGTACCCCATTTGTATGAGTGATTAAAGAGGAGTGCTTAATGCATTAGATTCCCTACTTCTACCAACCTCCAAGTCCCATTTGTACTCTCTAGGGTATGAAAAACTGTTTTATAATATTGATGTAAAAGGAGTGATTAAACATTTTCAGTATTTTTATCAAGAAGTTATTGTGATCTTTTATAGTTGCTAAGGCATTAACATTGGTGTTGCTGCTTTAAATGATGAGAGTTTAGGCGTATGAACTACCTGGCTCAGATTGTGATAATCTCTAGTTTCACATGAAAAAAGTTTTTTTTTTCTTCAAGTGGTAGTAGCACTAGTGGTGAAACAACATTGTTGAAGGAGCATATTTTTTGGTAGGATTCTGATGCCTTCAAAAATCTCTTTAATTGAAATAGACTTTGTACCTCTGTGATTAAGAGGTGACTGGTGATGGTTCTTAACATCTGGGAGGTACAATATGCTTTAAGCTGAATTATGCTACACTTGAAAGCTTTTTCTGTTGCTTTGGCTTCATATGATGAAGGCAACCACTAGCTTTTATAGTTAAGCAGTCTTTTGAGGAATATGATCCATATAGTCTTGAAAATACCAAATATTGTTTTCTTTCACAGACTGCAAGCACAAATGGTCCAGCCAGTGAGGAGCAATGTAAGGAGGTGAGTAATGAGGGATTAGATCATAGTAGTACTGTAAGTACTAATCTATCCAATAAGATTGACACAGCCATCAATAGCAGCACAACATTGGCATAAATTTTATAGAGGGTGAGGCAGACATACATGATAAGTATAAAGATGTAACCCCTTTGTCGTTCCTGGCTTGTTTCCCTTGGCTACCATGATACTCAGATGTGGGCACTTTGCGTGTTGTACAGGTGCTCTCTCACTGACCATTCTCATCCACTATCAGATATTGGCATTCTTACAGCAAGCAGTGCTATTATGATTATTTCAGGGCTGTTACAAGTGTTGCATAAGCTTTTATTATGCTATATCTTCAATTGCCTTATAACAGTGGGTTGCAATTCTCTTTAAATTTAGTAGTTGCTATGTTACAAAATTTTATGTAGCTTCATGTGGCTGAGCGCTTTCATGCACATCATAAATAACTATGCATGGTTACATATGCAACATAACATTAGTCTTTTACTAACATTGTGTGTCACAAGCAGTGCCTGAGCACCACCTTCATGCTTCCAGGAAATGGATATATATGGATACATACATTTATTCAAGTTTTATGATATACTGGTTACCAAATTTGAATTTATTATATCCATGGTCTGGAGAATGATGGGTCTGGGTGATGTAGTGGTGATGATGTAGGTGAGGTTTTAGAGGGGCCGCTAGGAGTGCGTAGCTTTGGGTAAGGGTGTCTTAACAGAGCATGCTTTTCCCCTCCTTACCTTGCTGACTGATGCTCCCAGGACGACACCTTGCGGGCCGACACTGCCAGCCTGATGTCTACTTCCTCTGCCTCAGTTACAGATACTAACCCTGCTCAGGTTAATTCAGGGGCACCGGCTAAAAAGACCAAAAAGAAAAAGAAGGTAAGCAACTTCCGGGATAAATTGATAAAATCATCATAGGATTTTATGTTGGCATCAGAAACTATTGAAAGTGTATAACACTCCATTAGATTGAGCATTGGTATGAGGTATGGCAATGAATGAACTGAGTGAATTCATAGTAATATTGGCATAATCAGAACCTGTCGGTGACTTAATATGAAGCTTTTCTGCCAGAAAGGATGCTTAGTCATTGACCAGATTCATGAGGTCCTCCCATGATTGTATCAGATTATTCTAAATCATATCAAAGTTACAGCATTTGCCCATGTCAAAATACTGTTATTTGTTAATAGATTACATTAGAATAAAACAATAATTGGCTTGCTTGCCACCCTTCTGTAAAATCTGTAGGTCATGTTTTGAAGTAGATGTAACAGCAAAAGAAAAATATAGTGAAGGATACAATGGGAGCTTATATATTTTAAGATTCTGTGAAGATATGATTGTTCATTGATCCATACAACAGATCATTTGTTTATCTTGAAAATTGTGACTCCCAGTCTGTCAAAGATATATTCCAAGTACAGTTTAAAATGTTAGCAAGCCCCTCTAACTCTTCTGTCATCCTTTCCATTTTGCTTCCCTTCAATTTGTATATCCTCTCATTTGATATATACATGCATATGTATATTTTTTAAATATACATATACACATGCATTTGTGCATTATGTGCTTGTGTCAATATGTGTATGAGGTAAGAGGGCTGGAGTATACCCAAGAGAATTGGGCTCTTCTCCCTATGTGCCAGCTTGTAGGGATGGGGCAGAGGTCCCAAGTTATGCAGAATTTAACTCTACAAATGTGCATGGATGTATTTTTCCACACAAAATTAATAGGAATGGAAATGTAGTTAATGATACCTAACCATCCTGTCCTAGGATCCCCTTTTGTTGGGCTCTTACCTAATAACAATGATTATACTTCTATCTTCCTGCCCAAGGCTCCCTTTATCTGGGGCTCCTGCAGTGCGTAGATAGCAGGTCATATCCACTGGGTGAGACTCCAGGCCCAGAAGTGTGGTGGTAATGTCACTGTCTCTTAAATGGTGTAGCACAAAACAGTTGAGTAATTGTTTTGTGTTTTTTGTATGAAAGTCGCATCTTGGGCATGAGGGGAATAGTGAAATGCTGAATCTGTTGTTTATAGTGGTGGTAAGAATGTAGAAGATAGTGTAACTTGTACATGCCTGGGGATTGTAGTGTCAGGTGGATTGTGAAGTTTCGGATAGGGTTAGGAGGACAGTTTATGTGCTTCGAAGTTATGACTGTATGTTTTGTTAGTGTTTAGGGCAGGAAGAGAGCATAGCATTGGTATCGGATGTGCGGTTTAGATGTTTGCTCTGAAGAGATCATATGAGAAGGAGAAACAAAAGGATTTGTATGTTGCCTTTATGGACCTGGAGAAAATGTATGATAGGGTTGATAGAGATTCCTTTTGGAGAGTGTTTTGAATATATAGAGTTGGAGGAAAGCTACCAGAAGCAGTGAAGTGATTTTATCAAGAGAATAGGGCATGCATGCAAGTAAGAAAGGTGGGTGAGTAGTTTCAGGTGAAGGTGGGTCTCCGGTCCCGTATTATAATTGTTCAGATAGTAGGAACAGAATAAAGTATCAAGTGAGGATTTTTCATCAAGGGCTTGGTTCCTGATACTCTTTCATGAAAAAGAGACATATATCAAGATTATTTTGTTTCATGATAGTTTTTGTCTGTCATTGCTTTCTTCAGTCGGATCTTGTCATGTATCCATTGATCTTCAGTTTTTTTTTTGCAATAGTACTTGTTCTATTCCTTTCTTCAATGGAGGAACATTTATTTTTTCAACATGTCAGTGATTACCATGACTTTTTGTAGATTCCTCTATTAATTCTGCCATGTGGAAGGAAGCAGTCTTTCTTCATCAAGGAATGGAAACACAATAATAGCAGCAGATTATGAACAAATCGAAGATATTAATCTTATAAGTATTTGGCAAATTACGATTGATACATCATCCTAAAATTTAAAGATAGAGCTTGCTTGTATGTCACTTTGTGTATCAGAAGAGGTGTTGCCACACCCTTGTTCAGGGTTTAACTGCAAGTAAAAAGCCACCTTTGATGAGGCTGTATTATCTTCAGTTGATGGAACAGATTAACATCATCAAAGAACTCTTCACTTTAAAGGAGTCTGTCCTGTCCCTGCTACTGTGTGTAGTATATCCTTGGAGCTTCAGTAACCCCTGGTAAAAGGGTGCTGGGAAACACCATGACCCTTTCAGAAAGGGGTCCTAGGTGATTATTAAAGATGAAATGTATGAGGGGATGAGGTTCTTTATTGTTGAGTTATTAGGCATGTTGTTTAAGGGAAGGATGTTTTTAAGAATGGTAGAGAGGAGGATGTCATTTGTGATACTGATCTCAGCAGCCTGGACTGAGGGGTTAAAAGACCCCCAATTACTACCACAGGTTTACATGCAAACAATCTGCCTTTTACTATGGCAGTATTCCATCGACACATCTTGTTCTTATTGTCTTCTCATCTCATGATAATGTCATAGGTAGCTTCAAGTGTATGTTTGAGAACACTTTCTTTAAGGGTAGTACAAAGGATGTGAATATATACCATTCATGGAGATGAGGTTTAATTGCATTATTACATCTCAGATTTATTTCCTCCCCTAAAATTGTATTACATTAAATAATGGATCTGGAAATTTCTTTTGGATGAAATTGAAAATGACATGGAAGAAAAGTGAATGTAACTGGGACTTTCATCATATTTCTTCATGATTTATAAGAATAGGTCTGGAGGATTTGATAATTTCAACTTTTATATCTTGTTAGAGCATCATGTTGCTTGCTTATTAATTCATAACCAAGTATTTCGCACATCCTGTGATCATAGGATTGAATCTCTGACACTTAATTCTTGAAACTCGTATGATTAAGAGTTTTAGTTGGAATCATGGGAATTTATTAGATGAATATTTTTTACAGCATACGTAGAGCATCACCCATATCCCACCTGTATTACTTGGTAGGTTGGTTCTTTTGTGAATACAGTGATGATTTTCCATAAAATAGCTGCACCTAAGCAGGTGTTGTCATGGCAATAGGTAACTGTGTTATGCTGTTGAATCAGCATTTAACCTTTCCATTGATTCTTTAACCACCAATGTGCAAAGTTGTTGCCATTGTTGACATCAGGGACTGTGTTGTGGGGAGATGCAAACTTCGATTATTCCCTTGCTTCTGATAATAATTAAATCACTGTGTGCAACCTCAAAACCATATGCAAAGCTGATTTGCTCTTTAGATCTCTTCTAAGAGAATCAGAAATACTTAGGTATCCTTCCTGCACATGCATATTATGTCCTCTACAGGATTTTACAGCTTTTGTTTCCAGAGTTGTGCTCACAGTCTCAATTTTTGCTAATCCATTGGAGCTATTTGAGGCTATGTTAATGTGGGAAGATTACTTAGTTTATGATATGGAAATTTACTTTCTAGTTGTTTTAACTTCTGTAGAGATTCTCCCCCTTTGGTTTCAAAAATTATATTTGGTGAGTTTTTAGTGTTGTCCTTTTACTCATGTAAGATGTATGTATTTGCAAAGCATTGAATTTTAAAGTTCAAGCTGAATTATACAGCCAAAATTATCCCCAAAATATGATCTTGTTATTCTCTTTGAAAAATGGTAAATGTCATTTTTTAGTAGTCTAAGTATGCATGGCTGCTATGATGTAGAATTTCAGATTTCAGAAGTGAAGGATGAAAATTTCAGTGTATTAGATTTTTGTATATTTTTTTTTTTTATTATACTTTGTCGCTGTCTCCCGCGTTTGCGAGGTAGCGCAAGGAAACGGACGAAAGAAATGGCCCAACCCACCCCCATACACATGTATATACATACGTCCACACACGCAAATATACATACCTACACAGCTTTCCATGGTTTACCCCAGACGCTTCACATGCCTTGATTCAATCCACTGACAGCACGTCAACCCTGGTATACCACATCGCTCCAATTCACTCTATTCCTTGCCCTCCTTTCACCCTCCTGCATGTTTAGGCCCCAATCACACAAAATCTTTTTCACTCCATCTTTCCACCTCCAATTTGGTCTCCCTCTTCTCCTCGTTCCCTCCACCTCCGACACATATATCCTCTTGGTCAATCTTTCCTCACTCATTCTCTCCATGTGCCCAAACCACTTCAAAACACCCTCTTCTGCTCTCTCAACCACGCTCTTTTTATTTCCACACATCTCTCTTACCCTTACGTTACTCACTCGATCAAACCACCTCACACCACATATTGTCCTCAAACATCTCATTTCCAGCACATCCATCCTCCTGCGCACAACTCTATCCATAGCCCACGCCTCGCAACCATACAACATTGTTGGAACCACTATTCCTTCAAACATACCCATTTTTGCTTTCCGAGATAATGTTCTCGACTTCCACACATTCTTGTATTTTTGTATCGTATGATTTTTGTACTTTTGAAAAAGATAACTTATTTTGCAAATGAATACTTGTATAGTTAAAAGGGTGTGCCACTTTTATTAATTTAATACCAAATTTCCATACTTTGTCTGTTAGAGCTGGGCTAGATAATACTCTTGAGTGTTGCATGACCTATGTGTGTATGTGTGTGTGTGTGTGTGTATACAACTAACCCTATGACTGCTTTTTAATGGCTCATTTATAATGGTGTCCACTGATTTGCATTTTTGCAGACAGTTAACCCCATTTTTTTATTTCAGGGATTTTTGGGAAAACTAATTGGCAAAAGCTCTGACCCTTAAGGTATTTCCATTGTTCCTTAGTTGCATTGGTGTTGTAATCTTGGTTGCTGGCTATCCTATCTGGCACCAGGCCAACAGATGCACAGCAATTTTTGCCCTCACCAGTATTTTAATGTCTGTGATTCAGGAAAACATAGCTTTGATTGTTATGGCTCTGTTTGATTTGCTTGTACAAATTTTATGGCCTGTCTTTCAAGCCATGAAATTAATATTAACAAGCAATAATCTGATGACCTGATGAATCAGCATTATGAATACAGATGCCACAGGTGGAGGTATAGCTGTAATCTGTTGCTTTTGGCTTTGATAAGATACTTTTTTCACATTTCAATATACTGTACAGTATATTAGTTCTTTGATATGTATTAGATGGTGCATGATCTTATTACAATATATGCAAAATAGAATTAAGGTAAGCAGAAATGAATACATTGTATCTAGTTTGTTTATGAATTTGAATAATGGTTGAGTGTTCCAACTTTGAATTGCATGGCTCTGGGTGCACAGTAACCTTTTACATATCTGGGATGTTGTGATTGTTTATTTCTTGAGAGTTTTTTCCTGTAGTTTTTTTTATGAAGTTTGGTTCTGGTAATGTTGGGTGAATGTGCAGATGTATAATCAGTTATATTAGTGAACAATTGTTAAGGCTGCATTTTTAAATATTTAGTGTATATGGATTTTGTTTTTCTAATAAACACATGTATTATGATTGTCAACTATTGGAGTACTGTACAAGTTTAATCAAAACGTTCATTGGGTTTAACTTAGGATTTGTCTTTAAAGTAAAACATTACTAGAAATTTAAGTCTGCGCATGAAGAGAATGCTTCAGTTGACAAGAACATTGAGTGCATCAAATATTCTTGTGTGAAAATTGTGTTTCATTTATATGATATTATCAGTTTGTGTAGTATTTTATGCTTCATTGAAGTGCTAGAATTTTTTTTTTATTAATTTTAACATAAACTTGTATGCACAGCATGGAATGAAGGGCTGCTCACTGCTTTGCATCTGATACCAGTATTCTGTAAACAGAATCTGTAATATAGAATTATAAAGTAGTAATGAGATAAAGTTACCTGTTCACGTTTTTTTATATATTTATTGGTTAAGTCATCTAGTGTACAGGATGTTTCTTATGTCGATTATTTGAAAATTTGTACTTATCCTTTAGTAGGAGATAAGGAGTGGCTAATTGATGAACTTAAGGGTATTTTGTGTGTGGATGTTTTAGTTTTATCTTTGATGTTACTTTTGATAAAGATGCAATTGGTTTATCATAACATGCCTGTGGGTTGTATGTTGGCTGTGTGGAAAGAGGCATACCTAAACATGATGTATTAAAATGAAAGGTGAGTGTGTCGTTGAAAACAGGAATTACAATAGTTATGAATAAAGCACAAACACATTACACACACACACACACACACTTCTTCAGAAATTACTGAATATGTTAAGTTGGGGTGGATATGCCTGTGTACATTTTGAGAGATTTTTCTGGTACAGATTTTACTAGTTCCTTTTATTGATGATGATTGTCCTATCAAAAAGATTTTGCACAGTCCAGGGTCTTATAACAACAACATTAACGACCAATTGCTCATATGACTTTGTTAAAAATATTTGGGTGTGGTCTTGAATCTGTTAATTGCATTAAGAATACAGAGCTCTTCCACATTACTGTTATGCCCTTAACTCCTGAGTAGAGTAATCCCATGTCATAAAAACAGGCCCCAGCTTGCTGGTAGGCAAAGAGAGGCCCTTTGTCAGGTTGAGGGAAAAATGTCTTTGGTTTTACCTGTTTTAGGAACTGTACCCAGTCATCCTTATCATGGGACAAATGCCCTAATCATTGTTAGATTTATTTTATGATATGCGTATACTTCCCCCTCTCATGTCTTTTTTGATAAATACATCTTACTTTTTTTTTTTCTTACATCAATCCTACCTTTGACTGGTACCTTTAACAGTCAAAATATTATGAAATTAGAAATGGAAAAAACTTTGGGCATGTTAGGCAGGCTGGTGATTCAGGTAAAGAAGTTGAAAGGTGAAGCTGCTTTGAGTGGGTTTGGTAAATATGGCATGGAAGAGTGGTAGTGTCAGATGATTGGATGAAGGCAGCATTTGTTCTGTTGTGTAAAGATGGAGGAAAAATTATTGTACAAGCCAAGAGGATTAAGACAGCAAGAATTAGTGGGATAAGTTGTTGTAGCTTAGGCACATATATCCACCTCCCATACATTATTCTTTTAATGTGAGGTAGGATTTTGAATGTGTTAAAGGATTACTGAACCCCAGGGTGATAACAGATATGGTAAGTCAAGTAAGGGAAGGTCTTTAAGGCAAATTTTGGCACTTGGGTAGACTTTGAATAAAGTTCGATACAAGGAGAGAATATATGTAGCATTTTTAGTGTGTGTGTAAGATTATTACACACAGAGTGCAGTGCAAGAACAAGTCTACCAGCAGGAGATGCAGCTTAGGCTATCCTTTGGGTTTGTGGACAATGATATACTTGGATTTTTTATTAGGGTAGCATGTACCTCCCCTTTGTTTACATGTTGAGATGGGTCTGGTGATATCACTTTTACAGATTCAATTTCTACAAAGAGTGAAAGCTTATGTGTATTCAGTTCACCTCTTGGAAATGGGAATGTTGTTCATTGTAACAGATTTAGTAGAAGATACTAGGGTTGAGAGGGAGATATTGCATTGAAGGGCAGGCAGATCACTGGAGCTCAAAATGGAACCATAAAACAGGATATTTGACAGTCATAGTGTAGAAGATTTTGGCAAAACATTATACTTCCTGTTCTAACATATGTGAATGAAACATTAACAGATAACAATGGAAGATGATTTAAGATATTGGACATAGGTGCTGAAGCAGTAGATAGTGATCAATAAGGAAATGGAGAATATAATGAAGTAATTGAATGTGAAAAGAAAGATTATTGAAATGAAATGAAAAGAATGAATATATTTGTATGAGTAAAAATTGATGCCAGAAGGTATAGGGTAAGACTTAATGTGTGTTATAAACATCAAATGTGTTTGTAAAACCTTGGCTTGAATGATCTTAGTGGTGGTTGGAGTAAGTTTTGGCTCAAACCACTCTCTTAATACGTGGTGTTTGGAGCAAGTTTAACACAAACCTTGTTATAAAGTACTGAAGTGATTGAGAAGATTCTGCACCAATCATTGCTTTGCAAAGTGGTGTTTGGGGCAGATTTTTCTAAAAGTTATTTGTATAGTTGGGAGGAAATTTTCTGCAAGTCATTGTACTATAAATTGGTGGCTAGAAAATGTTCTGCACAGAACTCTGTTACAAAATGTTGGTTGGGTAAAGGTTTGCATAGGTAAACCTGCTCCAAAGTGGTTCATGGAATTGATTCTCCACATCACCATGCTGTAGAGAGATGGTTAATGAAGTTGTGCATGGTTCACCTTATTTTGGTGTTAGTTGGAAGACATTTGGCTGTAAGCTGTAGATGTTGGAGAAAATTATGCTTAATCATGCTGCTGTGAAGAGGAAAGGGATATGTTTAAATTGGTTACATTTTGCATTCAGATTGTGCAATAGCATTCAATTTGAGATTATTTAGACAGCTGTAATGAAGAATTATAAAGCACTGGATATGAAGCCACCATTGCTTAATGTTTAGAATAGTAATATACATATCAGTGGTGTTTAAAATAGTAATTTACGTATCACCGGTGTCAGTAGCACCTTTCATTGTAGATTCTGTGAAATGGAAACCAAAGTAATCACTTTTGCATCAGTTAACCCTTCTATAGTATCCTCGTTCTTGTAGTATCCGTATTCTAGTTAAAGCTCATTGGTTAAGACTTTGCAGTTGGTCATGACATGTCAGCTGTAGTCATACATCAAGGTGAAATACTAACTGGTTTTAGATATCAATTTTCTATGGTAAATTGTTTATCAGTAGATCGTGTCTAGGTTTTGGCATAAATAACTATATCATGAAATCCAAGGAATTTGTAGTTTTCTTTAGAAATTATTTTACTTGATGCTATAACTGATTTCCTTCCTATCCTTTTTTCAGGGTGCTGGTGCCACACACTGACAAGCAGTTTGAGGGCAAACAAACAACTTTGACCTGCAAGAGTTTCACTGACATTGGCTCTCGTCCATTCTTGGCCACAGTGTCGGTGTTTCTTCAAGCACTGTAATGACTTCTGCCCTGAAGACCTTTTCAATTTAATATTGTATTTTGTACGGAGCTTCTTTTGTAGGAAGAGAAATTGAAATGATTGCTTCGTGGCAGATGTGTCATATGTTGGGACCACATAAGGGTAAACTTTCTAAACTGCACTATTTTTGTAATTTGTAAGTCCATGCCATTATCCCTTTGATAAATTCTTATAGATTAACATCAGACAGCTATTCATCACTTGTCAAGGAGTTTACTATTGGGTTTACACTATTAGATTCCCAGCATATTACACCAAAATTGAACCTGTGTAGGTTATCCATTACTTGGATTTTATGTAGATATATATATATATGTACCTGTATATATATACTGAAGTGAGTGAGTTTCAGTGGCATTTAAAGTGCAATGTTGCCAATGGTGGTGAAATCTTGCAGGACATTCTCAAGAGCACCTTCTGCATGATGCAGTTGGCAGTTTGTTACTTTAAAAAAAAATTTCCTTACTTTTATATGCCATGAAAAGTAACCCTTTGGGACTTTAGACTATTTTATGCCAATAGTATGACCAATAAGAAAGAGGTTTAGTGGCAGATCAGGTGACCCTGAATGTCATGGGTGCACCTCTTTTCTTTGGTTTCAGTGCTGCAGGGGGTAGGGGGGCATTTGCCTAGCATTGATTTAGTGTTTTTGTTATTATTCTTTAGGTTCTCTTGTTATAAACGTTATATTACACACTATGCAGCAGGAGCAATTTTTGGTTAAACTACTGTACCATGTTACAAAGTTCATTCCAGTGATGTTTGATATCCCTTCAGTAAGGGTTTTATTTTCTTCATAAGGACAGCTAAGTAATGTACCATGCAAAAAACTAACATTATGTTTAAGGTTATTTTCTAGCTTTTCATATTTACAGATTTTGTCATTATGCATATAGAATTTACCAGACAAATACAGACATACAGTGCAAATTTCAGCACTAATGTAAGTGGAGGCAGCAGTGGTACATACTTTACTGACATTTTTTATGGTGGAAGACGATTCCAGTAGGCCATTAAGATACTTCTCGAGTCTCCAGTCCATTCCGGGTGGGCTTGCTTTGTCTTCTGACGCTTGGCGTCGGCATATCCAGTACTGTGGTAATAATCCCCATAGACCAAGATTACTGTTACTATTGTTTTGTATGGTGCAAAGAGCCAAGAACACAGTGTGGCAGTGTGTGTGTGGTTGTCCTGGGGCGGGCAGCATCATGTGGTATCCTCTTAGGGAGCTAAAACAGGTTTTGGGGGATTGGGGGCTGTTTGGTGCTTGTTTCCCCCTCTATGCACTTAATGAGGGAAGTACTGGATAATCTTCAGAGTTGGATATGGTGCTGCAGGCCTGAAAATTTTTTTGTTACTGTCACACTGTTGAACCCTAATGTAGCTCTGCCACAACTCTTCTAAGATTGTACAGACTTCTTTCTAGTAACTGCATCAATATGACCATACTTGCTTATAAGCCCATAGTAATGGTCATACGGATGTGGTTTAATTGCCAGCTGGTTGTGGAGCTGTTTTACAGCTTACGTAGTCCTCATTCTATGTACAACACTTATGATTTGTTAATTGATAATTGTCACCAATTTAATCCTCATATTAAAAGAATCGTTTTACAGTAAAATTGTTACCCATATGCTGCCCTGTCTGGCGTGTGAGACTGTTACCTGGTACCCAAAGGGGTATTCCCGGGGACATGGTATTTCAACACAAATACATGGTTTATCAGAGTACGTTGTCTTATTCCTGCCTTTAAATGTCATTTTTGCTTAATGTTTGATTCTGGACTTGGAGATTTCTGTATATATAATGGGAATGCTGAGGGGGAAAAAATAATTCCAATAGGTATGGAAAGAACAGCTTTTACAGCAAAGCAACTTAAGAGGCTACTGTAAGAGAAATTTAACTAGAGCTAGTTATGGTAGGGGAAGATGGAATGATTTAAATGTACAAAAATGTAATGGATGGGTGGCCAAGGTGAAACTATTTCCTGATGGCAGTGGCAAGTGAAGATGAACATGGAGATTATAAGAATAAGTCAATTTAGATGGAAATATTGGGAAAACTGAAAGAAGCCATAAGAAACATAATCATCAGTAACTCTAAAGAATATCTGGGGAGGCTTGCTATTAAAGTGAAATGCTTTTGTCAAATTTGAGAATGCACTGATTGTACCCCATTGACATTAGAAATGGCAACTAGGGTATATTGATAATTGATTGGTAAACTTACCACTGTTAATATTCAGTAAAAAACAGTTTATAATTAAGCCTTGCATTGTTGGGTTTATTATTAGAGATACAAAAAAGGGGCTATATATCTGGGAGTAAAAACATTCATGTTATATAGTGTATAAATTTTGTAGCCTAGCTGAATTGGGGTTCCTTACTAATTCTGTGGAACAGTTTGATGTAGGAAAATAGAAATGTCAAGTGATTTCTGGGGATGAATGGAACTCGAGACTTCCAGTGGACAATATTACTCATAAGAATCATGTAAACAGCTTCTTTATAAACATTATGGAAATAGTTGCAATAACTATGAACTATTTTTACATCTGAAAACTTTTTGATGCCATTTCTGGAACCTGCTATACCAATGAACATATAGCTAAAGGCTAAAAATCAAAACTTTTGTATATGAAGTGTTATGTTTAAAATGCATGAGTGTTTGTAGTGTGCATAATGAAAATTGTGAACAGCATCATGATAAGTGATAGAAATGGACCTCAGTGGTCTAGATGTTATACTGGCCGAGACCCACTAACTGCAGACTTGTATCCCACAGTCTTCTGGCATCGTCATCACAGAGAGCACGGGGATGAGGCTGCTTCTCGGCACAGTCACTGAAACAAAGAATGTAAAATTAAAAGAAGGGATGTTGGAAACATCTTTATTAATGAGGAATCTTATATTAAAAATCACAGTTTCACTCTCATGAGCTCTGTCAATCACAGACCATGTCAAAACACCAACTCATATAATCCCATGCATGTAGGGTCAGTGGTGGAGGAGGTGTGCACGTCATGAGCACAGGTTTAAAAGTTTATTTACCCTTAGCTGAAGATTTAAAGTGGTAAGTGCTAAGCTAAACATACTTTGTGTAATTACTACTTTGGACACTTTTCAGAAACTTTTTCTGGTTCTTTGACAACTAGCTTAGTATTTTCCAGTCTATGCTACACTTATGTTGGTCATGGAGAATGAAATGTGTTTTTCTTGTTTGTCTGTTTGCATGGTATGCTGCTATGTAAGGATAATATGGACACCAGCACTTGTCCTTATTGCTGCTTCTAGCTTTTATGGTGATCTTCCCAATTGTTGTGTTTATTTTTCTAAGTTAGCTAGGAAAGCTAGGCAACTGAAGCCCTAAACGAGGCCATCTCATTAATGCTCTCTCTCTCGCCCTCTATATATATATATATATATATAGGCAAGGCAGCAGGTTTGGATGGTATTGCAGTGGAATTTATTAAAAAAGGGGGTGACTGTATTATTGACTGGTTGGTAAGGTTATTTAATGTATGTATGACTCATGGTGAGGTGCCTGGGGATTAGCGGAATGCATGCATAGTGCCATTGTACAAAGGCAAAGGGGATAAGAGTGAGTGCTCAAATTACAGAGGTATAAGTTTGTTGAGTATTCCTGGTAAATTATACGGGAGGGTATTGACTGAGAGGGTGAAGGCATGTACAGATCATCAGATTGGGGAAGAGCAGTGTGGTTTCAGAAGTGGTAGAGGATGTGTGGATCAGGTGTTTGCTTTGAAGAATGTATGAGAGAAATACTTAGAAAAGCAAATGGATTTGTATGTAGCATTTATGGATCTGGAGAAGGCATATGATAGAGTTGATAGAGATGCTCTGTGGAAGGTATTAAGAATATATGGTGTGGGAGGCAAGTTGTTAGAAGCAGTGAAAAGTTTTTATCGAGGATGTAAGGCATGTGTACGTGTAGGAAGAGAGGAAAGTGATTGGTTCTCAGTGAATGTAGGTTTGCGGCAGGGGTGTGTGATGTCTCCATGGTTGTTTAATTTGTTTATGGATGGGGTTGTTAGGGAGGTAAATGCAAGAGTTTTGGAAAGAGGGGCAAGTATGAAGTCTGTTGGGGATGAGAGAGCTTGGGAAGTGAGTCAGTTGTTGTTCGCTGATGATACAGCGCTGGTGGCTGATTCATGTGAGAAACTGCAGAAGCTGGTGACTGAGTTTGGTAAAGTGTGTGAAAGAAGAAAGTTAAGAGTAAATGTGAATAAGAGCAAGGTAATTAGGTACAGTAGGGTTGAGGGTCAAGTCAATTGGGAGGTAAGTTTGAATGGAGAAAAACTGGAGGAAGTAAAGTGTTTTAGATATCTGGGAGTGGATTTGGCAGCGGATGGAACCATGGAAGCGGAAGTGGATCATAGGGTGGGGGAGGGGGCGAAAATCCTGGGAGCCTTGAAGAATGTGTGGAAGTCGAGAACATTATCTCGGAAAGCAAAAATGGGTATGTTTGAAGGAATAGTGGTTCCAACAATGTTGTATGGTTGCGAGGCATGGGCTATGGATAGAGTTGTGCGCAGGAGGATGGATGTGCTGGAAATGAGATGTTTGAGGACAATGTGTGGTGTGAGGTGGTCTGATCGAGTAAGTAACGTAAGGGTAAGAGAGATGTGTGGAAATAAAAAGAGCGTGGTTGAGAGAGCAGAAGAGGGTGTTTTGAAATGGTTTGGGCACATGTAGAGAATGAGTGAGGAAAGATTGACCAAGAGGATATATGTGTCAGAGGTGGAGGGAACGAGGAGAAGTGGAAGACCAAATTGGAGGTGGAAAGATGGAGTGAAAAAGATTTTGTGTGATCGGGGCCTGAACATGCAGGAGGGTGAAAGGAGGACAAGGAATAGCGTGAATTGGATCGATGTGGTATACCGGGGTTGACGTGCTGTCAGTGGATTGAATCAGGGCATGTGAAGCGTCTGGGGTAAACCATGGAAAGCTGTGTAGGTATGTATATTTGCGTGTGTGGACGTATGTATATACAAAAAAAAAAAAATATATTTTTTTTTATTCATTTATACTTTGTCGCTGTCTCCCGCGTTAGCAAGGTAGAGCAAGGAAACAGATGAAAGAATGGCCCAACTCACCCACACACTCATGTATACACGTCCACACATGCACATACACATATCTATACATCTCAATGTATAAATATATATACACACACAGACATATACATATATACAAATGTACATAATTCATAAGCTCTGGGGATAGGGGAAAAAGAATACTTCCCATGTATTCCCTGCGTGTCGTAGAAGGCGACTAAAAGGGGAGGGAGCGGGTGGCTGGAAATCCTCCCCTCTCTTTTTTTTTAATTTTCCAAAAGAAGGAGCAGAGAAGGGGGCCAGGTGAGGATATTCCCTCAAAGGCCCAGTCCTTTGTTCTTAACGCTACCTCGCTAACGCGGGAAATGGCGAATAATATGAAAGAAGGAAAGACATAATTCATAGTCTGCCCTTATTCATTCCCGTTGCCCCCCCCACCCCGCCACACATGAAATGACAACCCGCATGTGCGCGAGGTAGTGCTAAGAAAAGACAACAAAGACCACATTCGTTCACACTCAGTCTCTAACTGTCATGTATAATGCACCGAAACCACAGCTCCTTTTCCACATCCAGGCCCCACAAAACTTTCCATGGTTTACCCCAGACGCTTCATATGCCCTGGTTCAATCCATTGACAGCACGTTGACCCCGGTATACCACATCATTCCAATTCACTCTATTCCTTGCACGCCTTTCACCCTCCTGCATGTTCAGGCCCCGATCATTCATAATCTTTTTCACTCCATCTTTCCATCTCCAATTTGGTCTCCCACTTCTCCTAGTTCCCTCCACCTCTGACACATATATCCTCTTTGTAAATCTTTCCTCACTCATTCTCTCCATGTGACCAAACCATTTCAAAACACCCTCTTCTGCCCTCTCAACCACACTCTTTTTATTACCACACATCTCTCTTACCCTTTCATTACTCACTCGATCAATCACGCACCCCTGCCGCAAACCAACATTCACTGAGAACTAAACACTTTCCTCTCTTCCTACACGTACACATGCCTTACATCCTCAATAAAAACTTTTCACTGCTTCTAACAACTTGCCTTCACCTCCCACACCATATATTCTTAATACCTTCCACAGAGCATCTCTATCAACTCTCTCATATGCCCTCTCCAGATCCATAAATGCTACATACAAATCCATTTGCTTTTCTAAGTATTTCTCTCATACATTCTTCAAAGCAAACACCTGATCCACACATCCTCTACCACTTCTGAAACCACACTGCTCTTCCCCAATCTGATGCTCTGTACATGCCTTTACCCTCTCGATCGATCAATTTTTTTTTTTTTTTTTTGCTTTGTCACTGTCTCCCGCGTTTGCGAGGTAGCGCAAGGAAACAGACGAAAGAAATGGCCCAACCCACCCCCATACACATGTATATACATACGTCCACACACGCAAATATACATACCTACACAGCTTTCCATGGTTTACCCCCGACGCTTCACATGCCTTGATTCTATCCACTGACAGCACGTCAACCCCGGTATACCACATCGCTCCAATTCACTCTATTCCTTGCCCTCCTTTCACCCTCCTGCATGTTCAGGCCCCGATCACACAAAATCTCCTTCACTCCATCTTTCCACCTCTAATTTGGTCTCCCTCTTCTCCTCGTTCCCTCCACCTCCGACACATATATTCTCTTGGTCAATCTTTCCTCACTCATTCTCTCCATGTGCCTGAACCATTTCAAAACACCCTCTTCTGCTCTCTCAACCACGCTCTTTTTATTTCCACACATCTCTCTTACCCTTACGTTACTTACTCGATCAAACCACCTCACACCACATATTGTCCTCAAACATCTCATTTCCAGCACATCCATCCTCCTGCGCACAACTCTATCCATAGCCCACGTCTCGCAACCATACAACATTGTTGGAACCACTATTCCTTCAAACATACCCATTTTTGCTTTCCGAGATAATGTTCTCGACTTCCACACATTCTTCAAGGCTCCCAGAATTTTCGCCCCCTCCCCCACCCTATGATCCACTTCCGCTTCCATGGTTCCATCCGCTGCCAGATCCACTCCCAGATATCTAAAACACTTCACTTCCTCCAGTTTTTCTCCATTCAAACTCACCTCCCAATTGACTTGACCCTCAACCCTACTGTACCTAATTACCTTGCTCTTATTCACATTTACTCTTAACTTTCTTCTTTCACACACTTTACCAAACTCAGTCACCAGCTTCTGCAGTTTCTCACATGAATCAGCCACCAGCGCTGTATCATCAGCGAACAACAACTGACTCACTTCCCAAGCTCTCTCATCCCCAACAGACTTCATACTTGCCCCTCTTTCCAAAACTCTTGCATTTACCTCCCTAACAACCCCATCCATAAACAAATTAAACAACCATGGAGACATCACACACCCCTGCCGCAAACCTACATTCACTGAGAACCAATCACTTTCCTCTCTTCCTACATGTACACATGCCTTACATCCTCGATAAAAACTTTTCACTGCTTCTAACAACTTGCCTCCCACACCATATATTCTTAATACCTTCCACAGAGCATCTCTATCAACTCTATCATATGCCTTCTCCAGATCCATAAATGCTACATACAAATCCATTTGCTTTTCTAAGTATTTCTCACATACATTCTTCAAAGCAAACACCTGATCCACACATCCTCTACCACTTCTGAAACCACACTGCTCTTCCCCAATCTGATGCTCTGTACATGCCTTCACCCTCTCAATCAATATCCTCCCATATAATTTACCAGGAATACTCAACAACTCTGTAATTTGAGCACTCCTTTTTATCCCCTTTGTCTTTGTACAGTAGCACTATGCAAGCATTCCGCCAATCCTCAGGCACCTCACCATGAGTCATACATACTTTAAATAACCTTACCAACCAGTCAACAATACAGTTACCCCCTTTTTTAATAAATTCCACTGCAATACCATCCAAACCCGCTGCCTTGCTGGCGTTCACCTTTTGCAAAGCTTTTACTACCTCTTCTCTGTTTATCAAATCATTCTCCCATACCCTCTCACTCTGCACACCACCTCGACCAAAACACCCTATATCTGTCACTCTATCATCAAACACATTCAACAAACCTTCAAAATACTCACTCCATCTCCTTCTCACATCACCACTACTTGTTATCACCTCCCCATTAGCTCCCTTCACTGATGTTCCCATTTGTTCCCTTGTCTTATGCACTTTATTTACCTCCTTCCAAAACATCTTTTTATTCTCCCTAAAATTAAATGATACTCTCTCACCCCCTCCCCCTTCATGAGCGCGAGGTACCGCTAGGAAAATATAACAAAGGCCATATTTGTTCACACTCAGTCTCTATCTGAGGATGGGAGAGAAAGAACACTTCCCATGTATTCCCTGTGTGTCATAGAAGGCTACTAAAAGTGGTGGGAGCAGGGGGCTGGAAATCCTGCCTTTGTTTTTTACTTTTCCAAAAAAAGGAACAGAGAAGTGGGCCATGTGAGGATTTTCTCTCTAAGGCTTGGTCCTCTGCTCTTGATGTTACACTGCTTATGCGGAAAATGTATAAAGTACACACACACTCTATCCTAAACAACGTACCTATTCCACTGACCAACCCTTAGGGGTGGATGAACAGCTAGGTTGACTGTGGACCGATTGCTGCTACCATGATTTTAAGCTATGTGCCCAACCCTGGGTAGCCTGTGAATGTGTCACACTTAAAGCAAACCATTACACCACAGGTGGCAGGGTATCTCTATGTGGCTTGCCTTATGTATGTTTGAGATAGTGGTAGCATGACCCAGTGAGAAGGTAACTCTTCCTACTGATTTGCATTGCTTCTCATAGTTGCTCAGGTTTATCAACACTTGATATTCATTGCTGACGTGCTGAGGGACTTTAGTTTTGTGAATGTCCATGTGATGTACTGGTATTAATCCTCTAAATTTCCCTGACAGCATATTTTGAGAGCCCTTACGAAACAAACCTATTAGAATGCCTTGGTTAATACATTATATCGTAGAAAGAATAGTAATGCACATGGTTGTCTTTGTATTTGAACTTTCTATAAATTCCTTTTTTCTTGTTTCATGGGTGTCTCCAGAAATGGGAATGAATCCTCCTCCTCCAGGATGAACTGAACAATTGGCTTTATATTGTATAGTGTCTCTGTAAGATGTTATATACAGTTGGAAACAATCTAAGGATGGGTGCCAGTGGATCATATAGGCAATCACGGAACCAAGTGTCCCTCATCATATCAACAGATCTTGAATAAGGCAACAAGCATCCTTATCAACACAACACTGCAAGAAGAGTCACCCTCACGACAGGGAAGCCTCCCAGCACCTTCTCCATTCACTTTCAAAGCAACATTGGGGTTTTCTGCCAAACAAACACAAAGGCTTTCACCAGAATAGCCAAATACAGCACTAAAAACAACAGCGCTGGTGTGTGTGTGTGTTATTCCCAGTGATTGCAGCAGCAAGGGAAGATGTTTTGAGACACAGGAGAGTACATGAATGTAGATATGCAAGGCCAACAAACAAGTGACAATGTATGTACACCTCAACATGACTAGCATGACCATCTCATGGTTGAGCTTATTGTCAAAGAACTATAAAGAGTTAGCACAGTGTCCTAATAACCAGCAATTATAAAAACTGTTGAAACAATAGAGCAAAGCAATGGTATGTTCAGCTAAGCCCCTCGCATTATAAACAGACTGATGAAAGGAATTAAGTTTTCAAACCTGTCTTCGTTTTGCCATTCCTCCACGTCCTTCACCCATCTCTCCTCACCTTTAACCTCACATGCCACTATCATGCACCAATTATCCACGACCACTCTTTCCATCCTACTCCCCTCTCAGCTACTAAATCAGGATTTCTGGTTTGGTGTAGTCTGTCATTGACTTGGGGTCGCAAAATATTATCATTTTTAATATAATCATTAACAACAGATATTGCTATCTGTATACTTAGTGGTTTATTTACAACTGTATTAAAACTTTATAGAATCGAAATTAGCCAAAGGCAGGAGGTACGAGACCCATTTCTTGTGTACCCATATTCAGGCTGTTTGAGGTTCCCTCATCTACTGTGCTTCCACGAAATTCTAATGAGAAAATGAGTTTTGTACTGCATAACTATTGACCATTTTTTTCAGGAACTTTCTTAATAGTTTGAGTGAATATTCGTGAGAAGCTATCATAATAAACATCATTCAAATGGCTTCAACTAATGCCTAGTATTAAGAACTTGCACACCACAGCACTTACCTCTCCTGTGGTACTTGTTCCCCTCTCAACATTCCCCAACCCTACTTATATTATGTTCCCCCTAGAGCACTCACTCTGTAATGCTTGCCCTTCTACGGTAACAATGACCGCACCTGTTGTACTTGGCCCTCTCTAACATTTCTCCAACCTGTAACATTTGCCTCCCCTACAGCACAGGTTCCATTGTCAATACTTTCATTCTTTTTAGCATTTACCCCGCCAAAAGCATGTATAGTCCCTTCAACATCCTACCCACAGTATTTCAACAGTACCTTCCCTGGCTTACAGTACTTGCCCTCACCTGTAGTACTTCCCCGAGTGGCTGCTGAGGGACTCCTCGACAGCACAGTAAATAGTGGTCTGTGCCCCGCGCTCCACAGTTTTAAAGAAGAAGTTGCCGAAGAAGTGGAAGGCCCAGTGGATGAAGCTGTTGACAGACTGGTGGATGTGACGACCCAACTCCGTCTGCACCACACCTGGGTGCAGTGCATAGGTGGTCACACCCGTGCCTGCAATGGCATACAGTTAACAATGTACACAAATGGGGTCACGTGTATGAAAAACTGCATTTCCTATGGAAACTCATAGACATGGTTATACTGTACACATATATAATGTGTATTTACACATATTTGGCAAAGTAAATGATCTGGATAGGCACACTGTAAATATACCCAATACACTTCCTACTACCCTCATCGCTTGTATTGCAGGGGTAGGTCATCACCCTGAGCATTGGCCAGAGAGAATATCTCGCACATATCTGGGGAGTGTGGTTTCAGGTGGGTGTATATATATATATATATATATATATATATATATATATATATATATATATATATATATATATTCCCTGGGGATAGGGGATTAAGAATACTTTCCACGTATTCCCTGCGTGTCTCCCTTGCGCTACCTCGCAAACGCGGGAGACAGCGACAAAGCAAAAATAAAAAAAAATATATATATATATATATATATATATATATATATATATATATATATATATATATCATGCAGTGTGGTTTTTAAAACTGAGTTGAGAGAGCGGTTGTTTAGTACTGGTACATTTCATTGTGTGTTTTGACTGTGTGATATGTTTGTTAAGTGTTGAGAGATGTGTGAGCAGATGTTCCTCCAGTGCGAGGAAGAGGTAAGAGCTTTATTTCTGCTTGTGAGTTGGTGGTTAGTTATGGAGTGGTTGAGTGTTCTGTTTTTTATGATTTGCAGTTTTGCTGTATTTGCTTTTAAGAGGGTGTTTGATCTGGTCGGTGAAGGTGGAACGGATGAATTATTTGTAGAGGATGCTAAGAATTCATTTGTTCATACACACACACACACACACACACACACACACACACACACACACACACACACACAGGATTTTTCCTCTTAGGCTTAGGCTCAGTCCTCTGTTCTTAACGCCACCTCGCTAACGCGGGAAATGGCGAATATATATGAATGAAGGCAGCAAGTATGGATTTGTTTATGTCTGTGTATGTATATGCATGTATACGTTGAAATGTATAGGCATGTATATATGCGTGTGCGGGCGTTTATATATACAGATGTGTATGTGGGTGGGTTGGGCCATTCTTTCGTCTGTTTCCTTGCGCTACCTCGCTAACGCGGGAGACAGCGACTAAGTATAATAAGAATATATATATATATATATATATATATACATTATTCCTCAGCTAACATCGTACACATCATGAACATTACAGAGAAAAACTTAAAAAGGCCGAGTGTTTCGACACTCACCACGCAGCCGCTTGGCCAACTCCCTGGAGAAGAGAACATTGGCTAGTTTGCTCTGGCAGTAAGCCTCCTTAGCTTCGTAGTGCTCCTTCATCTGCAGGTCCTCCCAGTGCATCCTGCCCTCTGGTGAGAAGAAGTGAGGCTGTGATTGCTGCTACAGGGTATATTTACAGAGCAGGAAGAATATGGAGCACACTAGCTAGTATGGTTGGGCAACCTGTGTGTATAATAACGAGCCTACCATCACTCAATCTTAACTTTATGTCGTTCTCTCTTACACAACAGAAAAAAAGTTAGAGTAACAGAACAAAAATTTCTGGGCATTTATGTTGATTATGAATGGAATAACTGTATATAGGAGCTTTAAATATGTATATATTGTACTTATTTGTTTTATCAATAAACAAGGAGCGCTTGTGTCAATGTATATGCATTACTTTTATAGCATTATTCAACGTGAAACATTTGTACCAGTGTATATGCTGTGGGGAAACTTAAGGTTGAGGACTAGAAACACAATGCTAAAAGTAATATTATGCAGGATTGTATCAATCTAAAGCTGTAGGAATTTCCCAAGTGTGAATCAAGACCTCTGCGGAAGCACTATGAACGAGCTGGTTAGGACCTACGTGTGTGAGCGATGGAGGACACGGTGACGATCCTGGAAGGGGCAGAAGCCTTGATCTGGTCGAGGAGAAGGAGGGTCAAGAGGAAATGGCCGAGGTGGTTGGTGCCCAACTGCATCTCGAGGCCATCCTTGGTCTCCCAGCGCGGACACATCATCACGCCTACAGTAGGAAAACAATGGGGGAAAAAATGGTCTATATTAAAAAAAAGGAAAAAAAAAAGGCCCAAGCCGGGCAGTGACTTTAGGGAAACTCACGATGCAGGAAGCCAGCAAAAGCTGACATAACACAAAGACCCCTAGCCAGGCAGCAGTGACTTGGGGAATCTCACAACAAACTCACGATGCAGGAAGACAGCAAAACCGAAACACTTGCTTCAGTCTCGACTCAGCTGGGTATATGGAAGAATACTACTCTCTCCTTCATACAAGTCGTTTGTAGACAACTGCTGCTTATTTACAGATGCCCTGATTATTCGTGTTTAGTAACTGCAACATTAAACAGGTGGCCTAATGCCCCTCTTAACTCGTTAATATTGCTAGAATGAATATATATTGCTAGAATGTGTGTGTGTGTGTGTGTGTGTGTATATATATATATATATATATATATATATATATATATATATATATATATATATATATATATATATATATATATATATATATATATATATATATATATATATATACCATACTCATACTCTCACCTGCATTGTTGATAAGAATATGTATGTTGGGCTCCACGTCCTTGAGCGTGGTGGCAGTGTCTTTGATGGACTGTAGCGAGGCCAGGTCCAAGTGGTACACCACCAATGCGTTCCCTGTCTCCTGGTGGATCTCCTCCGCTGCAACTTTGGCTTTCTGCAGGTCTCGACACAGCATCACCACTCGGGCTCCTACAGGAGAAGATAATGGGTTATTTTACGATCCTCTGCTGCAAGCGGGAGGGACCTTATTTTACAATCCTCTACTGTAAGCAGGAAGGACCACTTCGCAAGCTGGAGGGACTAAGTTACTTCAAACTGGTTTACTTAATCGTCAAATAATGGCTCCTGAGGTGCAGCAAGCTCATATCTTCTCTATACGATGCCACATGTAAAAGCACGTCACAAACTCTATATCACAATAAACAAAGACTAAGACGACGTGAAACTACAAAAATACAAATCCAGATCGAAAGCTCTGCAAGAATTGAAAACCTCTTTGCCATACGAACAAGAAATCTGAACAGCAACGAAGTTGTCTTTATCTTAAAGTAAAACTTGGGACGTTAAGGCCAGAAACATGGAAATCCATAGACATACAACGTTGTACTTCACGACATTCTGGTAACTGGAGAACCAGACTGTCGTGTTTGTGGCGAACCTGATACCAGATGACATATTAAGACCTGCACTTGATCTTACAGTATCCTTCTTCTTCGCTCACTCTGTTGCAAAATTTCTATAGCATGATTGTTATCTAATTTAGACCTAAGGTTAGATAAGGTTAGATCACAAACATCTGAGCAGATCATGTTTGCGTTAGCTTAAGATATCTATCTATCTATCTATCTATCCGTCTTCCAGAAAATATCATGATGATGTAAATCAGCAAAATAATCTTTTCATCAACGTTCTCTCTTAGTACAAAATGTCATCAAGTCCCGGATGAATTACTGAATATCGTACCCGACAACACAGGGAGGGGGGGCACCCTCTTTTTTTTATCTTAAACACTAAATTATCGAAGAATAAACGAATTCAAATGCTATCCTGTGGTCAGATTACGTCATGAATAATGCCTCTAATACCACGAGCCTGTCGATGCCATCCTTGAATTACAAACATGAGGATGGGGCTTTAGGAAAGGAGTCAGTCAGCGTACCTGGGTGAAATAACAACAACGAACACCATCTTGGTACATGAGCACCACAGTGACATCATGAAGGCTCAACAGGGCACCAGTTTGACATCATGAGGGGCTCACCACGGGCACCCAGTTGACATCATGAGGGCTCACCTGAGCACCACAGTGACATCATGAGGGCTCACCACGGCACCAGTTTGACATCATGAGGGCTCACCAGGGTACCAGTTTGACATCATGAGGGGCTCACCAGGTCCCTGGCCAGTATATCACGAGGGGCTCACCAGGTCCCTGGCCAGTATATCACTGAGGGGCTCACCAGGTCCCTGGCCAGTATATCACGAGGGGCTCACCAGGTCCCTGGCCCGTATATCACGAGGGGTTCACCAGGTCCCTGGCCAGTATATCATCATGAGGGGCTCACCAGGTCCCTGGCCAGTATATCATGAGGGGCTCACCAGGTCCCTGGCCAGCAGGACTCACCGCGGTGTGAGAGGTCTCTGGCGGCCTCCTTGCCGATGCCTGTGTTGCAGCCGGTGATGATGACTGTCTTGCCGTCCAGACGCGCCTTGCTCTTGCAACTGGGTCCCTGGAGCCACGCCCTCAGCGCTGCCAGGCACCCGCCCACCCCCACCACTGCAGACAGACAAACAGCACTTAACCATTTTCTCACAAACACGTTACATATCACAATTCAAAATTGCAAATAAAATGCATTTACCTTACCTCTATAGACCCCTCATCCTGTAGATTATCAGGAAGATATTTTGTCAATTATTAACAAAATGTGGGTATTATCAAATTAATTTTGCTAAAATTTAAGATTAGAAAAATCAAAGAGAAATGGAAGAAAAAAAAGAATCAGACTCAACCATTTGAACCCAAAGGAAAACTGTGAGCCATTTGCAATTTCGTAAGCAAGTGTATCGAGGGAAAATATACGTGAAGCCAAAGGGGATGACAACCCAATCCAATATGCCTGCAAGAACTTCAAAACTTATGAGAGAGAAAAAAAAGAAAGTCATTTACCAACGCGAACTGACTGTGAAACCTGCATTATCACTGGGTCACATACCGAGCGATGGCGATTCGAACTCTGCACACCACTCACTCACTCAGAGGTAGATCCCCTCAAGCAAACGTCTCCTCTGGTCTGATGGTCGCTTGTCGCCGGTACCTGAGCCTGGCAGACACACACACACACAAGGATCAGGTGTCAAGAGCGGGCCCTAAGACTGTATTCGAGATCCTTCTTTAATCCCTTGAGCACGACGGTATGAACCCCTTGCAATCTACATGTAATCTACACTTGTCTTCCCCTCTATAATATAAGCAGTGATCATACGACGTCACATCTCGGGATGTCATGTAAGTTGGAGTGGTTGGTTGATAATTTGGTAACCCTTAGGCCTCTGTCAGCTTAGATGGATACCATGACCAGCAATGTCAAATTGTATGCACTCAAACAATCTAATAGATCGTCAAGTGTTTAGAATAAATGACCACGTACGCTTTTCTAATACATCAACAAGTAATTTAATTACACTTCCTCCCCATCTCCCACTTTTAATATACCATTATTCTGAAGCCCCCAGTGAGTAAAATAGTACTTATGCAATATTCTTTTATCTATCATTCAAATTTCAAACAAAATTAAAGTGATTCATAGAATGAATAATACTGTAATAATAGTAACTGTTATATAATGTTTTCATTATCGTCACACATTACGTAACGTATAACGTACAGTCATATCTCAGTACCCGTAAAAGCTTTTAACGAACAGATTCGTAACTAGCCCTCTCATAAAGCCAGCCATCATTATATCTACATATTCTTCCACATTCTTACGTATGAAACCGAAAACCGCCGCTATGGAGGTTCATCGCACGTTAAAACAACGCATTATACATATAACAAAATAATTCCTATCGGCCAAAGAACTCCCAAACATTCACAGCTTGACAGACTCATCAAACGGCCACATTCCATTCACACGAATCTTCAGTTCCAAATGTTTCTACCGAGGTCTGACCATAGCCAAGCAGTAGAGAAAACTCCTCCATTTATGTCTGGTAGACCGACCCTACCACCAGCACAGTCAAGACAGAACTGACTCGCATTCCGTCTGACCTTGGTACGGGATACTTGTTGTCAGGCGAGCTGGGAAACTGGCTGGGATGGTGTTAGATAGAGGGAAGGAGGAGGAAGTGAGTGTGACGATGAGGCGAATGGCATGAAAGTATATTGAGGAAAGGGAAACAAGACTTTCACGAGAAATGAATGAAGATGGCTCGTAACTGAAAGTAGATTCTATCGTTTATTTATCAGTTCATTTTTGCTGTATCTCCCAACACTGCTCATGAACGAAGTCACCAACGTTTACAACAGTCTGGGTCACAGCACAAAAAGTTCAAGAGGTATTACGAATGTCCCGTTTTCATTGTTTTTGAGGACGATTTCTGTGGAGAAGAAAGTGGGATATACAGCCCTTTGAGGTATAACACCATGGAGAAGTAAGATACCACAGAATGAGCTATTGAAAGGAGGTTAACGCAGGGATGGGAGGAGGGGAAGGTTGAGGCAATGTTTGGGTACATCTTCAATTAATGAGATTTCTTAGCAGTGTCAAAATCGAGTATCTAACGTTTGTGACACTCGCGCTTCATCTTATATTCTACGCAATACTTGTCTAGCCAGATCGTAAGAGGTATTGAACATGTGCCGACAGACACTTTAGCCTTACGGGTTGCTAAAGTAGGAGCAATACCGAAATCCTAGAGTAAGACAAGAAAATGAAAGGTACGCGCAGATTTTCACTTCTTGTGCCTTTGACGAAAGCGAAACATAAACACATGAAATTGAAGTATATCCCGTAACTATTGCCATAACCTTAATAGCTTAAATAGTTTTATCTTGATCCATGGAAGTTAACCGAGACTGAAAAATCATAATTGTGACAGCTGGCAACTGATACTCGCCCACCCTCTGGTGACCATATTCTAAATATAAACGGATAGTGCAGTACCCTCACCAGTGTTTCTCTACCTCCTTGAGTCACACATTACTACACTTCTTCCCTTTATCTTATGCACAACTTTATACTTAGTTCACCGGAGTAAGATTCTTTGAACCAAGTATATTTCACGTGTTCGAAGTTACTTAATACCCCTAAATCAACATTGAACGTTAACCTAAGAATTGAATAAAGATTCAGTCGTACGATTCTCGGGGAACACTGTATCTAACGACACAGCGTAATCCGTCAAAATCCGACCATACGCACGCTCCGAAACACACGCGCACACCGCCGAAGCAACGCGTTCGTACCCCTGGGCGAACCCGCTCGAGACTTATGAACCACACCGTCAGTCCTTACGAGGTAACCACCATATTCCCGGGCATCGATTTGCTGGGAAAAACAATGGCGCTAAACAGCTTCAAAGTAGGGAAACTTCTACGAGCTAAACAGTTTCAAAGTAGGGAAACTTCTACGAGCTAAACAGTTTCAAGGTAGGGAAACTTCTACGAGCTAAACAGTTTCAAGGTAGGGAAACTTCTACGAGCTAAACAGTTTCAAGGTAGGGAAACTTCTACGAGCTAAACAGTTTTCAAAGTAGGGAAACTTCAATGCATAAACGATTTCCTATTTCCAAACTATTATCATTTCTTTTTTCCTTCGGAATACCGATGTTCTCGAATCACGATGATCCTCTTTACAATGTTTCGGAACACAATGATGATCCCTTGTGCTCCATACTGCCATACAGTCTTTGAATCTGTCGTGTATGATGTGTGGATTTAGGTGTAATCATCCTACAGGAGCCAGGCAGAACCCTACCGTCAAATCCAATCAAATAGAATGAGCGTGATTAAGTCGTGTGACATTTGACGTATGAATTCAGGACTTAGGACTGTTTAGCAGTAAATGATCACTGAATATGGTATACCATAAATGTACAAACCCCCATTTTCATCACCCTACATACGTAGAGTCAGGAAAACCTATGGTTAGCGGGTTAACTTCAACACTAGCTAGTGCTAAAAACCCCTACATTAATAGGGTTGTTAGACAAAACTGGTTTGAGATTAGGGCGGTTCGTTTATAGCTAATATTTACCATATGCGGATTATATGCATCACGTCATCATGCAGTGGCTCGTCCGGGACAACAATGATGTTCCGAATCATCAATCCGAAACTTCAGGTATGATTCTCTAACTTTAGGCTATTTGGTATTAAGTTGTTTTTCGAAATCATGGTATTCAAGATGTATATGTTCCGGAATAAAGTTGCTTCGGATCCTTGACGTCTCGGAATAAAGGAGCTTCGGATCTTTCACGTTTCGGAATCAAACTGTCTCGGTATGAAAGTGCTTCGCAATCGTGATGTTTCGGTATAATGCTGCTTCGGATCTATGATGTTTCAGAACAATGATATGGCGCTCCAGTACCACGACACTTCGGAATGAAGTGCTGACCCCAATCATTTAAGGACGTGACACGTAGACTGAAGACATGTGAGGCTGGCATGACGTACCATGACCAGCCACACCAAGCCACAAGAGACCAAACCTGTGGGCAGCCACACCACAGAAGTATCACCCGCAGACAAACCCGAACCTGAAACCATAAACCGAGGTTGCCTCGAGGCTTCACTGCCAGCCTGGGGTTTTGTTTCTCTTCAAGAGATGATTAATGGAGGGAATGGAGTATAGGATGAACGAGGAAAAATGCACAGAGGACCATTTATAATGGAATGACGTATACAGTGGGTTGATAGGGATGTAACTTAGGCTACGACTCACTGCCGGAATTATGGAGGACAGAATGCTGGTTGCGGGAGGGGTATATGATGGTTGTGGGAGTAGTGGAGGTGTATTGTGGTAGGAGTGGAGATATGTGGTGGGGGATGTGGTAGGAGGAGAGGAAACAGTGGATAAGAAGATCTAGGAGTAGTATTACCAAAGGAGAAGGAGATCTAGGAGTAGTATTACCGAAGGAGAAGGGTCGGGGTTCTAAGTAAGGGAGACAGACTGTGCCACAGCGGCCACGACATAGCACCACCGGAGGACTGTGCCACAGCGTGACATCATGGGGCAGAACCTGTTCTAACCCGAGTCGGTACACAGGTGGTCGGATTCTGCGGCTGACCTCAGTGGTTGACGGTGAGGCGACTCACTAGGTCACATCACCAGAACCTCCAAGTGCCTTCTCGTCTTTCACTCATGTGACGGTCATGTTCGTGTACCCTGACGGCCCTCATGTACCTTCCCGCTTCTCATGTACCCTCCCGCTTCTCATGTACCCTCTCTTCTCCCCATGCATGCCCTTCCTGCCGCCTGTGGACCTTCCCTGCCCCTTGCGGACCTTCCCTGCCCCCTTCACGTACCCTCCCTGCTCCTCACGCATACCCTCCCTCCCTCTTCGGCACCTTTCTCTGTTGCAAGTCTATACTTCCTGGTACGAACGAGGTGGCGCGAAAACTTCCTTGGCTTGGGATCGTGAACTGTCCTCCCGAGCGAGTTACGATTCCGTCTATCTGGAAATTGATTAAGTGGCAATCGAGTGTGTCAGCTATCGTCGTCGCTGTCACCCATCACACGTCCATATTTCTTCTCGTGACTTGATCACCCCCTTTACACATATAAGGTTAAGTAATTTAGTTCCATCTAAACTTTAACGTTGTTCCAGCGCTTACTGCCAAGCTGAGGGTCTGATACTCCCGAGCCCAGGATTCGAATCCATGAGGACAAGATCCCCGGCGGGCCCGGTCCTTACGTCAACCACCACACCACGGAGGCTCGTGTACACTGATGCCCTTAAATTCTAGTTTCGTGCGGGTTTCAGGTACTGTCTGATTCTTGATACCGTTCATGATGACTGTATAAACCACACTAAGTCTGGTATACAGTGAAGAGGCTTGTTTACACTGATGCTCACAAACTATAACCACCAGTATGATATAACACGAACAGCAGCACGAACAAGTGGGTCAAAGGAAGAGAGAGACGAGCATAAGGTTTCCGTCTGCCGCTGGAATCGATCACTCACTTAAAAGATGTTTAGTTATTTCTGTTGATAGTTCGTTACATTGATCGTCCCTTGACGTTTATTTCTTTTCTTTCTATCTCCTTTCAAGCCGAGCAAAAGCTCTATAGTTCTTTGTAATTTTGTCTCTAAAAAAAAGTGGAACGGTTATCAGACGAAGGAGAGACAAAATGATAACCTCACAGTCTCGCTGTACGAGGAACGAAGGAAGTATCATAACGGCCAATCCTCGTATGGCTGGTTTACCACAGAGGAGCTTCCTTTATTCTGTGAGGTCCAAGTGTGGACAACATAATCTTAGGGTAAAAGCCACAAAACCAATTTTTACAAACGCGTGTATAACATTCCTAAAGACTACGTTAATATAAGTTTCTTTTTCCATCTATTGCATCAAATGCATAGAAAAAAAATAGCTCTTCTGATAGGAGGCTTCAACACTAAATATAAACGCTACAGAATTTTCATAACTGTTCATACTATGTGGATTCGCCTAGACTCAAGTGTGGCTCGACTATCCATGCACAACCCGACCTTCAACGCACAAACTCCACCCATTGAGCGCGATCAGAACTCATTTCCCCTGACTTCCTCGCTTGAATACCTCCACCCTAATCAATTCACTCTGATCCAAGCCTACCTCTTTCGTTATCCTACCTGTACATACCTTCAACCATACTAGTATACATTTCGACACCTAACTGGCTAAAATTTCATACGTTCTACAAGACATACGACTTTCTAACAATTAATCACGTACCTCTCATACCGTCTTTGATTTCGTAGCTTCTGAGGGAAAACATGGGTAAGTAAATGATTGCAATGAACAACTGAAGAATATGGAATAAAGAAATGATGACCGCTGAGCTCCATTCAGCCTTTTAACTACAAGGTTATCGCCATGTCACAGTCTATCACACTGACATACGGCCTTATCAGTCCCGAAATTTCCTTCTAAATATACCATTCACCCTATCCATCCCATCAATTTCCTCATACCCGTTTTCTTGTCCGTCCCTCTACGTGTATGTCTGTATTCCACAAAGCACCGCGTCGCGTCTCCTTTTGCCCCAGTGAGCGACGTTCGCAGCAACCCCCAGGTCTTGAGAGACGAGAGCATTAAAAGGTAGTTTGTCACTCAAGATCTATTCAGCAAAAATTTCTTTTTTACGAGGTTCCTCCTCCTCCTTCTCGTCCTCCTCCGGGCCTGCGCTCCATAAAACAAGAGAATGACAGTGAAGGCGAGTAATAAAGATGACGATGAAAATACAGAAATGGCCATAGTAGCAGAGGTGATAGTGATAACTGGCAATGTATGAACAGTAATGATGGTGATAATCATTATCACATCACTATCATGATAATGACGATCCTGATAAAAGCAAATAACAATCTTATAGGGATGATATTAAAGATATGAACAATAGCCATTAAACCTAACAAAACGTAGCTATGCTTGTCCGATGTTACGTGACATGTCCAGTGTGTCTAAAGAATAGGTAACCGAATAATTCTAACTTCATGAACGCATTCTCCTCTTACCGATCTTACCAAGTCAAATCTGGTGCCAAGAAGCTCTTAAATGTTCTTATACCTGGTAAGAAACAAAACACACAACCTGTTATCTATCCAATAAATCCAACAATGTGGGTTAAGAATAATTCTGTTATTCAAAATGTTTCGATCTCTTGACACGAGTCAACTTCAATGTCTATTTTAGTCATATGTTTCTAATACAAATGTCTTCTAGACACTACAAAGATGATCGAAAATATCCCACACGAAGTAAAATCTATGGCGGGAACGGATGACAAACCTAACTCACTGTAATAAGGAACTCCATATCATAAACACGGATAATCTGGGATCTAATTGATATTGCAGGTAATATTATGAACACCGACGGAACAATAATTGTCTATTTAATGCTTAAATGCCGGAGGAATGTGGATGCGGAACTAACCCATTACGATGCAGCTCTGCAACATGTACAAAAACATCACACCATAAAAGATTATATGAAGCTCAATCATGCACGCGTCCTGTTATATATGTGAAAGAAACCTGTTTTATGAGAGCGCTTTTTTTCCTTTTCTGTAAGGATATGAGATAGCAATTTTCTTTGGAACATTGAAGCATATTGCGAGGTCAGCAGAAATGGTAATAGTGTGATAGGTAACAAAAGAATACAAAAAGAAACAGGATGCGAGTAAGGACGTTGGAGAAAAAACTGCACGAAAAAAAAATTTTGTTTCCCCTTTTTCTCCGCTGATGCAAGGTAGTATAAAAAATATCAGAGGTTACTCATAATATATATATATACGAATATAGTGCTCATGAACACGCTCTTTCATGAACACACAACCCTCCAACAGCCAGGATTCGAACTCAGGGCCTTATAAGTGGTAGGAGGTAACGCTCCCGCCTACCAGACATAAGGTCCAGGTTCGAACCGCTAAAGGAGGCTTGTGATATTATATATATATATATATATATATATATATATATATATATATATATATATATATATATATATATATATATACATATATATATGACAATTATAGTCCATCAGTAGAGACGGGTCGAAACAGGTGTGACATTCTCCATATCGGGGGCAACAACCGATGATTCTTAAGGAAGCCAATGTTACTTGAAGATGTATCTAAGAGTTCATACACGTAACAAAAAGCTGTCTACTGTTACTGCACTTCTCGGAGTTCACGTAACGTTATCACGGTGACGACACAAGCTAAGGGATGGCTTGGGGTGTGGGGGGGAGTGTTCAGTTACCAGGGTGAGCTAACACCAAGACACACTTACTGAAGCCCTGGAAGTGGTCAGGGGGAGGCGGGAGTAGGGTGCTTCCTCGACTGAATAAGGCGATTATGTCCAACTGTCATATGGCACTAGGTACGTCCGAGTGTTGCGTGTGTGTGTGTGTGTGTGTGTGTGTGGAGCGTATGGACTCACGCGTGACACACGCCTCCTAACCTATCAAACAAACGACATATTATTCCACGCACTGATTGACTGTCATATTCAAAGCGAACGTCCTCCTCCTTCCTCAGGACAGATCCTATTATGAAACTACAAAGTAGGAAACAGCCTCATCGCACGGGAGAAGCCTAGCCGGTACACCAAACTGGCCTCTCACAGGAGAAGCTTGGCATACACGACTGAACGTATGGACTTCAATTGCAGCAACAATTGACCATTCGTTGGAAGATATTGAGTTTCACGAGATATCCCTCGTCGATTTACGAGTTCAAAATGACTATTATTTCTTTATTCGTTTAAGATGTGAGTGTTGCTACTACTAGAATATGATGTACCGTTGATTTCTAAAGCAGTTTTGAAATGTATACAGTAAAATAAGCAACATACAAAATAGCTTGCTTGAAATACTATTGTAAAGAAAATGTTACATGATGAAATACGCAAGTTACTGCGAGTTCACGGTATATCAACTAATACAAAAATAACTAAAGAAATAGCGAATGTACCCTTGAGAACTTTATGTTGTAAAGATATTCGAAATATAAATATAACAGCGTGTCGAAAAAAAAAAAAGCACAAATCCTGTTCAGATAGAATACCATTTATTACTACTGCTTGTCCTTTCAGCTATCTTGTCAGTAAGCCCATTACCCTATCAAGGAAACTAAAATTACTACTACATATTCAGGGATGGCCTTCAATTGTCTAACGATGCAATTACCAGGACAAGCAAATGGTTTGCACGCGCAATAAGGATAACTTGGCCAACCCCTTAGTATCGGCTAAGCTATTCCAATTAAAGCTTGTACAATCCTGATGTATTATCTTCATCTGTGTGTCTGTACAGTCATCACTTAATATCAATCATCCCTCGGCACAGTGAGGGTCATACAAACTGCAGAAATGCAGAAATTAACCATACGTTAAAACCCCCTGTACGATCAATTCGGGTTTAACTTCCTCTGCTGGATTACTATTTTCGGAGCTTGTTTACGCATTATATGAGACATTACCTTCATCTATGTGTGTCTGCGATGCTATCACTATTTTATTCATCATCACTGAGCATGATGGAGTGAAAAATGGCGGAAAAGCGAAGAATAAAAAATCAGACAGACACTTGGGCCTACTCGAAGAGTCGCTTCACCATGATAACAACTGCAGACGTACATAAATGCTTGTATTGCCATCTAATGAGCAAAAGTACAACTATCGTGCTTTTATTTGCAGAGAATGATAGAAAACGTACCTATAAACCACAAACAAGTTATCTCGGGATAATGATTCTGATAACAAGTGTCTAAGTTGACTCGAGATAATAAGTTACACAAAGACTCAGCCTAAGTATTCTCTGGACAACAGTGGAATGGGATAACTGATATGATTAGGCTACGCACAAGCAAGATTTACGACGCAGAAAGCCAAAGAATGACTGTTTACGAACGTAATTGATATTGGGTCGTTACGGTCCAAATCATGGCTCAGGGCTTCATTATCGTAATATATAACCGTGATTGATTCAAATGCGAGAAAATGTTACTAAGAATAAAACTGACAATATCATACCTGGGGGAATAGCCTGCAAACATAAAAAGAAATCAATGAAAGAAATATGAAACACTGATTTGCTTGATACAAAAAAACGTATAACTTCTAATCAGCGCAATAAACACACCAGAAAAGCATCATTAAAAATAATTGTTAGACTACAATAATCTACCATTTCCTAAAAATCTACATCTTCAGCAACTACTTCACTACACCAAGAGATGAAATGCATCGTAACCTTACCTGAGCAAGTTACTGCAATGAGAACGACTTTGTTTTCGTCCAGCCATTCCACGAAGTCGTGCCATGTCATCCTGCTTCCCTGAGCTTTTTATGCAACTATAACTACTTGTTGACGCTGTCCACAATGATTCCTTGAGAGACGAGTCTTGTGTTTTTCAGTAACTTCGAGTGTAGGATGATGAAGAGCTCTTGATATGAATACAGAGAGGAAAATATTTCAGTGTCCAGTGTAGGCTAATTGCATGGTTTCGATCGAGCTGTTTAGGTGGTTACTCATTCGTTTGTCTTCAGTCCTGCCTGTGTCCTATTTAAATCGCTGATGTTGGTGCTGGATTATATAGAGAATTTCTTCCTTATCATACCCAATTTATGACGTTTTTTTTTTCTGACAAAATGCCTATATACATATCCTACCGTCCTGACAGGTTCTGGGTTTCGGTGACTGTGTGGCTACGTTGCAGGTATTATCATGTTCATTGTCTGGTGTGATAGCATGGCCAATTGTTTCCCAAAGACTATATTAGACTTCAACTAAATAATGATCTCTTGTCATTGCTTATATGCCTAAAGTACGTGGCTGTTTAGTGGCAATAGTTCCATTGTGTGGGTCAGTTTGTTCTTGTTTTCCTGTGAAACTGTTTCATTACATGTTATGTCAAAATTGGTGATCTTGATTTCTGGCCGCATTTTGTAGTGACTGTGAGGGAGATGCCCCATATTGGGGTATTGTGCATTTTTTCTGCGTTGTAGAGCTGTTGCTTGATGAGTTGTTGGTTAATGAGGGTTCTCATAAAGCTAGGATGTTGTGCTTTTTTTTCTGTATGTACAAATGCTGTTTTTGGTGCTTTAGTTGTTTTGGATGATTAACTGCAATGGTGTCTAATTACACTAACTCATTTCAAGAGGTTGTTGGATCTGTTCAGCTATGTGGGTGCTCTGGGGTGTTGAAATCTCGTTGTGGAGTTGTGTTCCCAAATTTATGACATACTCTGGTCTGTCTTTGATGCATGTAAACAATCAGGCTAGGCCTACTTGTGGTCAATGACCATTAAATCATATAAATCATATGTACGAATCAAAATGCCTTAAAAGTCTGCTGTTATATATTCATAATTTATGAGAAGTTGTTTCTTGTTACCTAGCATGACTGGTGAACTACATAATTAGAGTTTGTAAGGAGCTCTTGCACTTAACAGCACCCCCTTCCCCCCTCATTACTTATACTTAAGTATCTGCAGCATTAATGATGGCTTTCGAAATGGTGCAAGAGCTCCTCAATAATGTCATTTCTAAGCCTGTCCTCCTTTTTCTTTCTTTCTGTTTTCGTACACATAAACCACCAGGCCAGCCAAGGCACAAGCCAACATGAAAGTTAGGAAACTCATCTTTGCTGCTCGGTGATGTGCAGTTCACAAACTGTTGTGTCTAATGTTTTGGTTTTAATCTTGTGTGAGTCAATCAACTGTTGAACTGCTCTACGTAAACTTGCAGGCTCAAAAACTTACGATATGGCTCCCTCAAGTCGCTTATCAAACCGTTGGAAGTATCCTTTTCAGTCGCTTTCAAACGAATGTTGACGAGAAGGGAAGGAGGAGTGGACGGAGCACGAAGTGTTCACTAGCGAGTCACAAGACTGAATGGCGGTTTAAATAGCGCTGGCTGCCGAGTATGCGTCGTGTGTCTGGCAGGCCGGTCACATACACACACACACACACAACACCACCACCTTCGCTGAGATTTCATGATATTTAAAAATGTTTTTACGAGTTCAGATTATATACTCGGGGGGTTTCTGTGATACTGTTGATAAAAAAATATAAGAGAGATAGGTGGAGGGAATCACAGTGACTACAGAGGGTAAACACATCGACAACAGGAAGATGAAAGTGAACTCATACACCACTGACCTCAGCCACACATGTGTGGTGACCCGTCTCTTCCTAAGCTTTACATAACCTGCTGAGTGTAAATCCCCTAAACGTGTGAGATAATGTGACTCTCTGTTTATGCATCTCAGTGATGTGTACGATAGACTGATAATTCTTTTGACTGTCTTCATGCATTACATACAAATTCATGCTCCCGAACCAGTCCCAAGCGAAACTGAACAATCGGGTTGAGTATGAGATAACTACCTAAAGATTCGAACATAGACGGGGTGATATGTGGTTCGTAAGGAGAGCCACTACACCCAAGGGAGTTGACGAGTCCAGCATCCTACTGAAAGAGCTTTAAAATCGTGTTGTCTTCCTCACACTAACGTGTGTGAGTGCTTAAATCAATCGTAGATGCACACGGAAGCTGCCACTTCTTTGGAGCAGAAACCGAACTCATACATACATAGGGAAAGAGAATGCGAACCACTGTGTCTCACAGCAGCTGAATCAGGTTTTGAGGTTGGATTAAGAGTTAAGTCGGATTGCCACAGACCCCAATCCTTAGTGCGAGTATGAGGGATCTGTCGTTACATCAAGGATGAATCAGTCCTTTGAAGAATCGGAGGTGTACAAAATGCAAGCCTTCGGCATCTAAAGAGGAGGACTCTCAGTTACCTGAAGACTGCCATTCATTTGCATAATGCTAGTTCCTAGGATAGATTAGACGTTACGATGATGCCAGGTATGTTTGTATTGAATGATGGAATCATAGATACATCAAGCAAAATGGGAAAGGCTTTAGGAACTTCGGATATACATAAAATAGGGGAAAAAATGGGTTTTAGAGACAATCAGGTCGCGTCCGCCTCACTGGGAAAACATTTCGAGCAAAAGATGATGGGGCAGGTTTGAACGAAGCGGATACATGCAGCGATAAAATCGTCGGTGCGTGCGAGGGAACTTGGCTGTCTGTTGGAAAAAAAAAAAATGAATCCGTTTACAGAACGGAGGGCCACCTAAGGCGACACGACAGAACCGCTGTTCATATGGAAACTGGAAGAAGGTAATCCATCACAAGTTTCGGAGGAAGACGATTCAGAAAGGAGCTTGGAAATAGCATCCTAGTACTACTGCGTGTCAAGAGCTTTTTAAAGCTATCAAGTTCTATAACTTGGGATCCCTCCACAGTTTCCCATCTGGTCTATACGTACAGCCTTGCTTGTATCGGATGGAGAGAACTGCCTTTTGAACAGCACTAAAAGACATGTGAAGGAGAGGCAGGCGGCGAGGAAATGCTAGAACCATTCAGGATGGAACATCTAGTCGGGAGCCTTTGAATTCATCATTATGCCTAGAAACATCAGCCACAGATCATGCATATATAACATGACTGTATCAGCTCACATCCCAAGTGCTTCGAATCATAGATGTTTCGGAGTAAGACTGGTGGGCGACTCCTGTTTGTTTACTAAGTACGAGAACTTCTACACGACAGCGCCTATTGTTGCAAGTGCTTCAATACGACCTTGACCGCGGTATACAAAGCAGCCGAGGATTACTCGTAGTGACCTGGCCTTCCATGGGTTTGTGAAGGCTGTGTCATATGTGTCATGTCAACCAAGGTTTTAGTGGCAAAACTAATACGCTCTCCTCCTACTCTCAGCCTTGTAGCCTCGCTCACTCGCATCCGCCATCAACCAGAGTAGAAAAAAAGCTAGGTGTTCGCTGATCATGTCAGCTTAAACTGGGATAACAGCATAGCCTAACTGTTGTGGAATGACCTTCATTCATAATTATTACACTATGAATATTACGTTTTTTGAGAAGTTCCATACAATAAGACATGAATATGTTCAAGGGGTTTCATTCCCCGAAGCAAACATCGTCTCGGTGTACACAGTCCACAGTACCAGATATTTCTCACAGACCAGGACGCCACTAATGTCCTAAAGTCATCACAGTGCTTTCATTGGGTTCAAAAAATCCTCAGAATACCACCAGTGACTCAATAATCACAATCACTCACAATAACACCTGTGCTTTATGCAGTGCTCACACCACCATCACTGATTCACTACACCATATCGACTTGCTTCCACTAATTTGACTCACACAATGCTCAAAGCTCTCCCAGAGGTTCATGCAGTACTCACACAACCACATTTCGATCACACAGTCCCTCTTAATTTCTTCCATGAACCATCAGGTTAGCACACTCGAAAGAAGTTGTTGGTAAATATATGGTCATGTCTCATTCTTCTAACCTGTTGTAAAATCTTTCGTAGTCTCATAGTTTTGGATTATTTGTCTTTATTCATATGTTTCTCATATCCTTCAAAACAAACCTGCTTCATGTGTTCTTAATACTTCCAAGTCTTACTTAGGCTTGCATGGGTTCGTTTCACCTTTCGTAAATCTCGTATTTAGTTTCACAGTGATTAAGGGCAAACTTTATTATTCCAGGGCCGAATAGGTGGGCAAGGGAGAGTATATTGAAATCGATTCAATGTGTCTGAAATAAAGCAAGTTTATGTAAATTAGATATCAATAAAGTCAACTTTATCAGCGAGGTAAGGACTTTCTCACTTGCACATGCATATGCTCTTTTAACTATTCTTTTAAATCTACATGAAAAGAACATGATATATTTTATAGCTATACGTATTCAGTAGAAAGGGATATTAAGATATAACATGACCATAATACAGTTTATTGAAATTTGTAATTTCTACATCACATTTCAAACTCTACACAGAACTGCAGAGTCAATCCATTAGATTGTCTTCCAGATAATATATAAAGACCAAAACGGTCAAGTAAATGGCGCCTTGTCGGCAAGATGGCTTTCGTGTGATGAAGCTCAAATGTCACCCACTAGGTATGTAAGAACATTATGTTAACATCGGAGATCGCAAGACTAAGACCCGGTGACCGCATGACGGCCATTGAATAGACTCATATCCCTGCATGAGAACTAACACTTGGTTGAGAAGCAGTCTACAGTATGCATAGCGCTCGTGTTGTGCGTCGATGGGGCGGCTGGCTTGGCTACCTACCTGGTTCGACGCCGTTACTGCTCGCTCTCAGGAGGCTCCGATGGCGCGCTGTGTTTCTCCTTCCGCGGGCGTCCACGGCCGCCACGCCTGTGAGCGCGACCGCGTCCCTTGGCACGTGTTTCGGGTCGTGGTTCCTGCTCGTGGCCGACTAAGCCGCGCTTGCTCTCGCTTTGTGCCGAGGACACAGTGGCCACTGACCCGTCCCGACCTGACCTACCCGCTCGAGACCCTATGGAAGTGTCTCTCGGAGACGTCGGCGTCCGAGGCACATCATGCCGTCCTCTGGAGTCCTCACGGGTTGGAGGAGGACGTCCTAACCCTCGAGCCGAGGTCGAAGCAGCTCGGCCCTGTTCTTGCCCTATGGCCTGGGTTTCCGGAGTGTCTTTCCCTTGAGCCTTTTCATGCTGTGGTTGCTGACGATTTCTTGTGCGGCCTCGCCCGAAGTGCCTTCCTCGGCCTCGCTGTTGCTGCTGTTCGTGCTGCTCTGCGCGGGCGGTAGGAATAGCCGGGAAAGTGGTGCCTCCCTCGCGATCAATGGACCTGCAGGAGGTACAAGAAGCTGAATAAAAGTATCCTTACACCTAGAGTTACCTTCACCTAACAGGGTTACGAATCATCTGCACTTGAAGTCATATGTACACTCATAGACTGGGCGAGGACTGGCGAATTATTCCTCCACTGTTGATTACCAATAAATCAATTGGGCTAGACCGATAGACACCAGCTGGCGCCATCACAACGACTATATGGTCATGGGAGGACACAGTCGAACCTTGTGGTTCCTGGCTACGAAGTCAGACATCACCTTACACACATCCATCATCTTTCAAACTACTTACGGAGATCGTAACAACCCACAACTGATCAACAGCCAGGAGAAGAAGGACTAACTTGATAATAAGATTGTTTGTCAAACGAACGTAACATTAAAAAAGGGGCTACTTTTACCTGTCGGTGAGCCGACCGCTAGTGGGGCTACCACCGGTTCGCGAGGACGTCCTACCGCCCCGCTGCGCGTGGAACTGCTGCCGGAGGGGAGGGAAACGGGGCTCTCGATCCGGCTGAGTCTTGGCTTCGTCAGCAGCGCGCCTCTGCACAGGCGACGACGCCCCCAGTAACCTGTCCACCGGCTGAGGCCTCGGGGACACCTCCTGCTGCATTACCTGCCCAGAAAACATCATCAACAATGCATTTCTTTTCCCGACCCTCTCTATAGAAAACGTATTTGAGTGAAGACGAAAATTTCTCCCTCTTTATATTTCATGATTAAACTGTACCATCATTCACGTCTTTGCAAGTAACAGTTTGATATCAACAGAATATGTCTTGTTTTTCGTTAACCTGACAGTTACTTTGGGAAAACAGATCAAAGAGAAAATGCTAATAAAATTACAACATTGTTTTCCGAGTCGGACGACAGACAGAGCTGCCAAAAATCAAAACGACACTGTCAACTTACAGGCTAATTACTTTTTCTTTTTTTTACCGCAGTCTATCGGAAGTTAACATCTTAAATGCAGGTGTTACTTATGACTCGTACCACAGCAGGTAAACTCTAGGGTGTATACAGTACAGTGCACTGACTGTCAAACCTCTCGTGTGACAGTGGACAATCAATAAACGTGCCCTGAGCCGACACAACAATAGGAAACCTTCAAAAAGCAGTCTTTTAAAAGCCTCTTTGCTTTACGTGGTGCTTCAAGGAAGCTTCTTGATTTCACAAAGCGCTTGAATACAACGGACCCTTCATGTCTCCATGAAATCCTGTCTCACATAGACACACATGTATATATCACTCGACAAATCCTTCTTTCACCCACACACTAAACCTAGGAGTCCCTTTCAGACAGTACGCCAGGCATCTCTCTCTCCACAACCAGTTAAGTACCTAACTCTCAAACAGCACTCCTAAGTCGCTGGTTCCTCCCACGCAGCACTTCAGAATTTCATCTCCTTCGTCAGATAATAACACTTAGTGACTTTTTCTTTCTTTCTCGGGCAATGTGGTCAGACGTAGCCTCAACTACTATGGGATTTCCTTACATACCTTCCATCTTCTTAGTCCCGCTTGCTTATACGGAAAACGTCCAAGAAATATTGATTTATCCGCAAATACGAAGCTTCTCCGTGAAAGATATGGAGACCTAATCCAGTTCGACTATTCTGAAGATGGGCAGAAACTCAGTCATGTCTGGTTCAATAGCTGGCGTCTTTCGTGTAGTTCTCAATCCCTCAAGGAAAGGATCGAGACGTATTACTCCTCATGTGACGCTACTTTAAAATCTTTCCATTATCGGAGATTTACTCATAACATATGATGAGGAAACAACAATAGATAAGTGGATAAAGAGAACAGAAAGCGTGCGGGACCCACAAAGACGATGCTCACTTGTTTGGCGTGCGGGGAGGTGTGGAAGGCGGAGCGTGGGGGATGATCAGCCGCGGGGGTGGTGCGTGGAGGTGGGCGTGGTGGGGGGCGTGGCGGGGGCAGCTGGGGCGGCGCGCCCACCCTGCTGCTGGGATGTGCTTGGCCGGAGGTCTCACTGGCTGCCTCCCGCACCTGCCTGACGGAGGTTAGGTAGGCGTCAATGGCGAAGACAGAGAAAAAGAACACACAACTAAGAAATACTGACGATGGTATATGTTCCCTTCAGGATGAAGAGGATCAACATGCCGGAACACAAGTTGAAGCGTCGACGTACTAAAAGTGGGATCCAACCCGATACAAGATCTGTGTCGGGTTAGGTGAGATTCCCTCTCTCTCATCAGTACCAGCAACGCTGAGGGCGTACAAAAATTTGCCATCCAGTCCACTCCATACTTACCAGGATCGTCAGTCGACTAATTCCTACACTTACCGTAAGTGATGCTATCCTTTTATGGCTCTGCTCTTGTGTTAACCCCTTCCCAGACACTGTTCTGACTGTGTTTACTTATGACGTCGAATTCTCACTGCAGTGATCGGGTCATCTGTCTCAAACACACGCCAAAGTTTATGTCTTAATAACCCATTCAATGAGGCAGAAGGGTTTAAGTTCCATTAGCCAGGCTCTGATTTTATACCTACGAATCCCATGTATTTCTATATGGACTACTGAAGGAAATATTAATATTCCAAATCTACATCTACACGATGAACTGGAAATTACGAAAAACAGATAATCAAATTTACGATACAGGTTCATCTTTAGTCTATCTATATCGAGAGGCTTTCCTTCGGAAACTTCAACCCTTGAATCTAGCAAATATTAGGGTAACTGAAAATGGAAATTGACATAACGAGCAAAATAGTGCTTTGTACATCCATGGGTATATTTCAAAGGACATACAATCTAACTCCCCTTTGAAGACCTTATGGTATAAAGTGTGGGGTTACTGTTGTTGGTGTGGTATGTCCTTCACATCTGAGAGAGCTTAGACTCTCTTATGATCGTCTGCGTTTGCATGACTTTGGGAACCAAACAAGTAGTAGCCAATCTACAACCTCGAGTTGGTCCTGAAACACCTTCAGGTGAAAATCTTTAGTTTGGAACGACACATTTCAGGGAATGAAGATTCCTGATGAGTTTGTAGTGTACAGAGTATTATCAAACTGTGTGTCATATGATCCTAACAGTGGTGTTTCTTGGGTGAAATGGTGACATAGTTTGAATGATAGTTTCCGGGTAGTTGAACAGAAAGGTCGACTGGTTATTCTATCATTCCACTTACTATTTATTTCTCAAATTTCTGTTAAGATTCAGCTTCAGTATTTCTTTGGGTGATGTATGTAATATCAGCAGTAATAACTACTAACATTTAGATAAAAACCGAGTATGGAGGTATAACAGTTCAGCTGATGTTGTTAAAAAATTAACTGCGTTTAACTTACTGATAAGTACACATGTAAACACCACCCACACTAACCTTGTTAAACAATTTCATATCTTTGCCTCAATACGCACATCAACTAACCATGTAAAACACACACACACACACACACACACACACACACACACACACACACACACACACACATCACTGACTGGAGAATAAGAATTTTATGGTGTATGGTGAAATCAAACTCATGTCATTTAGCCAAACAGACCTTAAACTAACACACCCTTTAAAAGAACACACGACAAAGCATATGTACACCCAAGCTGAGGACATGCCACTTAATGTAAAGGAAGCGAAACAACAGTGCATAAATCCGTCAGTATCAGCGCGAGTCGAAAGATGTGCCAAGTGGCCTACACATCAGTACCTGATTGTCTCTCCCAGTCGGTGTGAGCGGCGGGGTCTCGTCGGCGAGCATCCTGGCGAAGTGAGCAGCAAACATAGCGATTCAGGTTCTACATCATGGCTAAATATCATCCAAGAGACCATCCCATACTACTCCTCAAGATCCAACTTGTCAATGGACAATGATTTGAACCAGCCATCAAAACTGGAGGGGGTCACTACTATATTTCCTTAAACATCTCTGATATGATGCGTTGTCATTCAGATAAAAAAGAAAGCAGTGATCAGCCTAGATTAAGGAAACTAGTTCTTTCTTCTTTCTTTTTTTAGATTAGGTGATGTTAGGATTTGTGATGTTTCGGGTTATTGATGTCTGAATGTCATGTTATTCTGTCAAACCCTGACATCTAATGGAGTGGTCATGTGCCTAAATACATCCATTTTCTTTAAAACATCCTGAGTGTATGCAACTAAATACAAATATTACAGATTCAAAAGATTACTAACAAAGTTTCAATGGATCAGCCAACTACTTAACAGGATGGAAAAGTAGAAAGAGTAATGCACAAACCGAAAACAACTTCTTGATATGAACACTGCATGTCTAACCTAACCTATATCAAACACCCCTCACAAAATGGAATGCCCAGCTTCAGTCACACATAAAATGGGCAATATTCATATTTGCCTATGCGTAATACAGTTAGATTTTACACCAGGTTATTGGAATATCCATGTTGTACACAAATATCATTATGGGGAGATCTGGACCTGGCTAACAAACGTACATGTCTTCAAAAAATTACATTCTTAGTTCTCTTGGACGTATATACACTATCACTGAAATTTTACCATTTAGCGAAATCCTGCAGCCTTATCATGCTATAACAATAATCTATAGAGCCAGTTAGATCATTCTAAAATGCTTACATCACTAAGTAATGCTAAATTTGACTGCCTTCCCGTGGTAGTGGCTGGAAAAAAAAAAGCCACAGAGATATGTTCTTTGTTGATCGAAGGGAAAGAACTTGGAATTAAAGAAATGAGGAGAGGTTTGTTGGAGGTTACCTGATGGTGAAGTGCGCAAAACACAGTCAGAAAAATATAAGGAGAATATAGATATGATTCGTTCTTACCAAACACAGTAAAAAAAAATATCATTATTCTCAAATACTGAACACTTTATAAACTAATTGTTCCACAAGGATCAATCATAAGCTCTTTGCACACAGTATGTACAAAAAAAGAAAAAGAATAACATCGGTACTTACAAAATATCAAACACGTATGAAGTAAAAACTGCATAAGCAATTACTGTACACAAGTTAACTAGTCTGAACGGGAGATGAAAAAGCTACGAGATTCAGTCGCGGCAATGTGCAGCTGATGAAGGATGAAACAGATCTACACACTACTCGATATTTGAAAGCTGTCGAACATGAGTGCAATGAACGCTAGAAATAGGAACGAAGGTGATGGAAAGAGGGAAAGAGGTTCCTTTACGACATTTTTCTTTTTACAGTGTATCAAACTCTTATTTACACGCAAAAAAAAAAGGAAGAAAGGTTGATTTACAAACTTCGTTTAACTGTTTCATAAACTTGAGATGTGCTTTTCACACTTCACACGCGTCTATTTACAAGGGGCAACCATCAGGTCACATACTTAAAGCAGAGCCGATGGCGAGGTCGGATTATCCCTGGTTGATGAGGCGGGTCCTTAGGTTTGTCCTGAGCTCCAGCCTCATTGTTGTCCTTAGCTAGACAGTAGGACGGGACGGGAGCCTTGAGGTGTTGTGGTTCAGAGAAGGAGGGAGCGAAGAACTCCGGCCACAAGCCTTGTGGTGAGGAGGAGGGGTGAGGAGGAGGAGGAGGGGCTGGCGCATGGAGTGAGTGGTCGACCACATCAGCCGAAAGTCGAGCAAGATTCGCCCGGAATCTCCAATAAAATTCCTGCCCCAAACTGACGATAGGAACGTCTTTAAAGACTTTGCATCATGTCCCCAGAAACTGTGTAAGTTGTTAATTATTAAGCGATTATATCAAGATTTCCCGCCATGAAAACTGACTATCACTCTGTGTATCTTAACTATCAGGCTGCGATGAGGTCTAAGATCTAATATAATCAAATTTGTTTCTCCCTCACATCGTCTTTAAGGAATTAATCTCTGAAAACGAGTGAAAATATCGTGGCTAGAAAAAGAAAAAAAAGGAAAATCTATATGAAGCATAATTACATCAATATGTAATTGAAATTACATCAACGTTAACGGAAATGTGAACCTCTGAAAGTATATATGAAGAAATGTAAACTAAGAGAACATTAGTTTGTGTTGATGACACTGAGATTAAAAAAAAGGAGATGAATAGAACTGTCATTAACTTATGCTAAAGGCATTATTATAAAAAATTTAGGAAACAAATCAAGGGATAAGGAATATTAACGTAAGACATCAGCAGGCCCGGAGCTTCACTTCAGTAGGAATAAAAATGTTTACAAATTAATATAAATGGAGCCTCACAGGAAACAGTAACAGTATTATAAGCCTGATAAGCAAACACACTAGTTTAAAAACCTTAAGATATATATGTTAAAAAAGTTAACATGTATGGGATCAAAAACCTCAATCAGGATATTAGCACTGGAAAAACGCTAACATAAATATTGAGCAATCTTCAAAAATTAGCTGATGTCCACAAGCTGTTGCTTGCCTTTAAGTGCAAACGAAATAATAAAATAACTGATGAAACTTGATATCATTATGATATGCCACATTGTACTGTAACATTTGTGTGGTCTATTCTCTGACCTTATAATCATTGAATAACAATCATTAAACAGAGAAGATACATACACTGTGGTATAGTTACTAACGATATTCCTGAAAAAAAAGAATAAATGAAATAAAACTAAAACTTATAAGACAGGGTAAGTTTGCATAATCATGTATGTAAGAAACCGAGGTATACTTTGAGGACGAGATGTGATAATCATCAGAGAAATGAGTCTTCTCTTGGTTTCCGCTTTATAAGTGGATTATCAACTTTTATATATATGAAAAAAAACTTTCAATTACTGTAAAGACTCGTACATATATAGATTCTGATCAGCGAAAAGATCAACTTTGACAACAGTTCACCAAGTCTAGTGGCGTCAAGGGAAAGCTCAAATCCGTAGCCATCTTGAAGTCTAACCAAAACATTGGCTTAAAAACTTAAAATAGTTATACCACACCACCATATCTGACCCTAAGATCCGAGGGGAGGAAAGTGGGCTTTATCCCCTTTCCCTCCAGAAATTGGGCTGATCTCAACGTAACCTACAGGGTGGCGCAAGGGGAAAATAAATAATGTCGAAGTGAAACAAATTGCCAAAATATCACGTCTTTTTTTTTTACTACACCCAATGGCATCGGTAAAATAACCACACCGAAAATCACATCGGTAAAATTACTACGAAAGTCATGACAACAGCAGGTGGATATGTCTTATGTTGTTGGTGAAGTTTTGTTACGTAATGGCTGGGCACCACCGCCTGTTACTTACTTCCTCCCTCCCTACACAGGCTCAACACCCACAGCAGTTCTTAGTCTTCCCTTAACACGTAGGTAACCTCGTTTCTATGCAGCTCCAGCCACGTGAGAATGATCCTAATCTGGAAAGTGGTTTCATGGGTTGCCTGGCACTGTACTACTATCCTGTGTGTGTGTGTGGGGGATTCACAATAGCAACAAAGTGGATGGTTTACTGGTGGTGAATCAACCATGCCTCGAATCAGTTTACGAAACCTTATAAATTTGTCTATAATAAGTATGCTAAAGTGCTTATGATTATTGATATATATATATATATATATATATATATATATATATATATATATATATATATATAATCATCAGAGGTGTGTGTGATGTCTCCATGGTTGTTTAATTTGTTTATGGATGGGGTTGTTAGGGAGGTAAATGCAAGAGTCTTGGAAAGAGGGGCAAGTATGAAGTCTGTTGGGGATGAGAGAGCTTGGGAAGTGAGTCAGTTGTTGTTCGCTGATGATACAGCGCTGGTGGCGGATTCATGTGAGAAACTGCAGAAGCTGGTGACGGAGTTTGGTAAAGTGTGTGGAAGAAGAAAGTTAAGAGTAAATGTGAATAAGAGCAAGGTTATTAGGTACAGTAGGGTTGAGGGTCAAGTCAATTGGGAGGTGAGTTTGAATGGAGAAAAACTGGAGGAAGTGAAGTGTTTTAGATATCTGGGAGTGGATCTGTCAGCGGATGGAACCATGGAAGCGGAAGTGGATCATAGGGTGGGAGAGGGGGCGAAAATTTTGGGAGCCTTGAAAAATGTGTGGAAGTCGAGAACATTATCTCGGAAAGCAAAAATGGGTATGTTTGAAGGAATAGTGGTTCCAACAATGTTGTATGGTTGCGAGGCGTGGGCTATGGATAGAGTTGTGCGCAGGAGGATGGAGGTGCTGGAAATGAGATGTTTGAGGACAATGTGTGGTGTGAGGTGGTTTGATCGAGTAAGTAACGTAAGGGTAAGAGAGATGTGTGGAAATAAAAAGAGCGTGGTTGAGAGAGCAGAAGAGGGTGTTTTGAAATGGTTTGGGCACATGGAGAGAATGAGTGAGGAAAGATTGACCAAGAGGATATATGTGTCAGAGGTGGAGGGAACGAGGAGAAGAGGGAGACCAAATTGGAGGTGGAAAGATGGAGTGAAAAGGATTTTGTGTGATCGGGGCCTGAACATGCAGGAGGGTGAAAGGAGGGCAAGGAATAGAGTGAATTGGAGCGATGTGGTATACAGGGGTTGACGTGCTGTCAGTGGATTGAATCAAGGCATGTGAAGCGTCCGGGGTAAACCATGGAAAGCTGTATATATATATATATATATATATATATATATATGATCTGGAAACAGTAGCTGGAACCATGTTTGGTTAGGTAAGGGGATCAACTCTTGGAATACGACTTACTTCTTGAGGTCTTCGACGAGCGTGGTGAGGTACTTATTTTTGGCTCGCTCCTCATCCAGCATCCTCCGCGTCTGGTAGGCCTCCTCCTCCAGCAGTTCCAGATCCAGGGAACGGACCAGCCGAGGGTCACCGCGACCTGAACGGCCCGGCAGAGGGCGTCTGAAAGAGGAAACAGTTGTGGTCAGTTACTGGCTTACTGTGTTTGGTGGGGAGGGAAGGATAAGATGGTTCCTTCCACTTATGGAGGAGTGGCTTGCGGCTGTGCATGTCTGAGAGAAGGACATTTTACCTAAGTTGTAATTCAACTGTAGAGGGTCGAATAGCTTAGCTCTTACAATACTCTTATTCCAAGGAAATGGAGAGGGGTTTGAATAGATTAGCTATTCCAATATCCTTGTTCAGAGAAGAAGGAAGATGACACAGATAATCATAAAATGGTTCAAATTATATTGTGAAGAACATGGGAAAAAATCATAACCCATTACAACTGAGGACTCACATGGGGGGAAAAAATGTCTGTAAGCCACGCACATGAAACGTTCGTATCTACGTGTTAGAAAAATTATTGAAAACACTTAGAGAACTGGTTATAAGTACAATCGCACTGCTTGATACGTGAAAAATATGCAAACAGGATGTAAAATTAAAGAAAAAACTACTGAAGTATATATCCCAATGATGCATTCAGGTAAAAGACAGCTGGAAAATTCATTATCAAAATAGATAAATCAAAAAAGGGTCAGAGAAATGGCAGAAAACATAGCTAGCATCCTGCCCACTAGACCTGACCAGACGACTGAGGACCCACCTGATGACGATGTCTCCGTTGGGGAAACCCTCTGGTGGGGACTGCAGCTTGAAGAGGTCCTTGCTGGTGTCGTTGGTGAGGGTGGTGGTGGTGGTGTTGGTGCTGGAGGTAGTGGTGCTGGTACTCTTGAAACTTTTACTCTCAGACTTCTGCTTGTTCTCAATTTTCTTCGGTAATTCGTTCTGTTGGATGAGCGGAAAATCACATAGATAACAAGCAATATTACTGATCTATAAAATCCAGGAAAATGAATCTAAATATTTCTTAGAATTACATATAAGTTTTCAATCCTCCTCAGAAAGTAGTATACTTATAAATGGCATTAGAATTCTGCACACGCCCGGTTACTTATATTTCTTTTCCAACTATATACAACAAGGTTATGGTAGATAGTGTTTTATTCTAGTTAAATAATCCATTTAGCTTCTGATTAGTGTCTGGTATCTCGCCAAAACGATTAAAGTGCTTAGCAATTGAGCCACACCCATATAACTGAAGAGGCTAAGCTCACATACTATTAAGGCTACGCCCACAAACACCATAACAGATGAATAGAATATAATCTATATTTTTTCACTAGAATGTTAACAATTATATTCTTACACTAATTGTCTAAAGGCAGAGAATGAAAGCTAATCACAGTCCTGATTGACAATGAATTATAGTATGCATTTACTCGTGACCATTACTGAAAAAGAGTGAGCCAAAAGAGAGTTGGGATTTGAATCTCTCTCTCTCTCTCTCTCTCTCTCTCTCTCTCTCTCTCTCTCTCTCTCTCTCTCTCTCTCTCTCTCTCTCTCTCTCTAACCTTGGGAGAAGTGGCCTCATCGCTCTCCGGACTGAAGGGAAAATCTGGCTTGACGTGAGCGGCGTAAGGACCCATCAGGAGTTGGAAGGTCAGATCTGCAACGCATGAACGTAAGTCATTACCATATATAACTACACACACACACACACACACACACACACACACACACACAAACACACACACACACACACATAACACATACCATACAAACACGTATGTAATACACACACACGCACGCACGCACCAATCTAAGCCAGGCATCCAGCTCAAAGGGGAGGATGAACTGCTGAGATGGTTGTGGGCCGACTGCCGCGTCCGGAGCTCGAATCCAGGCAAACCCATGAGTGAATCATGATGTGTGTGTTATGGGGAGAAAGTATTACACTCGTGTCGCCCTGTGTGTTGTGCGTGTGTGTGTGTGTGTGTGTGTGTGTGTGCTGGAGGAAAAGACCAGAATCTTCTTATCTGTTATCAGTATCTTTATTTGTTTTTAACCCGTCATTAAAGAGGCAATGATAAAGTAAGATCTTTTACTTAAGAATGTATGAGAGAGGGATATTTGGTTATTTCTACTCATTTAAGGAAATAAACAAAGTATTTGATATTTTGTTTCTGGTTTCAACACTTTGATTGTATACCTTGTGAAGCAATGGTGTGGCTACGTCTCTGTGTCATGGAATATGCATTGAAAAAACAAAAATAAATGTACAGAAAGGAGTCATGAACATGATCTACATTAATCTATGTCAATTTCCTGCAATGATGAAAGATACATATAAATAAAATCAACTCCCATTCTTAAAGAACAGGATGTACATACGTACGTACGTACCTCCTGGGACTGAGAGGGAGGGAAATGAATTGCAGCACTCGCTTCATTATAGTCGTTCCTCTCACTCTTTTCTTTAGTATTCTAGACTCTTGTGAAAGTCACCATCGATCGCGCCTTTGTAAACTTCAACCTCGGGCGTAGTTGCCAGATCTATTTGTCCAGTGTTGTACTTTTCGTTGTCTTTTTTTTTTTTTTTTAATCAAGTTGGATTTCAGAGCTGAAAATTGAGATTCTGTGCTTGCAAAACTCGGCAGGCGGCCAAGGAGGGAAATTGAGAGGACTGATTAATTCAGCAGTGACTGAAGAACGACGTTTGCAGGGCTACGATTGCAAGACAAGTCCCATTTTGATGCCATGTCAGACCTTACATAAGCGGGAAGTTACTGACCGATAACTGTAACTCTAATATTAATTTTTTGAAAATATTCTCTACTTCTTTGTACTCTCACTTGACCATACCAGCGTTAACTGGGTCAGACACGAGACTTTCAAAATCATACAAGTATATTTATAATGAAATGGGGATGTCTGCACGAATATACCGTATATCAAGCGAGCTTGACTTCTTTCTGTATTTGAGTCCAGGTACATAAAGACAGAACGAGTAATAAAACTTTTTTGAGGTCATAGTTAGCGAGGAAATTCCGTGTTTGGATTGACAGATAATGCTTTTTGTTGTATAAGCATGCTGGTCCTATCATTATTATTATTATTATTATCATTATTATTATCATTATTATTATCATTATTATTATTATTATTATTATTATTATTATTATTATTATTATTATCATTATTATTATTATTATTATTATTATTATTATTATTATTACTATCATCATTATTACTATCATCATTATCATTATCATTATTATTACTATTATCATCGTCATCACCATCATCATCATCATCATCATCATCATCATCATCATCATTAATAACACTAGGACCCCCTGCTCCACAGGCCCCTCCAACTGCAAGGCTGCGCTACAAACAATAGCTTGGAAAGGTAGGACTCCTTGAAAGTGAGAAGTTCCTCGACGAGATTGTAATTCGATGATACAATCTCGCCAAAGATGTCTTTTCACTCGCGGCGTAACTACAGGCAGACGAGGTCCGCCAACGTCTGCGAATTACAGGACTGTCGTGAAGGCCGCACAAGACACAATTATCCAATCCTGACGTTTCTCAAGAATTTAGGTTTTCCTTCCTTTTCTATATAAGTAATCTGTTCATCCATATAATTCCTCTAAACTATTTTCAACATCAGGGCTTGGTATTGTTAATATATCATAGTTACCCTTATATATATATCTATTTTTCTTTGTTAACATATTGTTTAGAAAGAACTATAATTTTAGGGTAAACTAAATTAAAGAGCTCTTCTAAACTCCGGACCGGAAGACAAAATAATAAAAGGTTTGGTTCCTTAATCAAAATATAAACAGTTGTTTCTGTTACCCAAAACTAGTTTGATCATAAAACGACATATCTTCAATATTCTTTTCTGGATACTTTGAATAGTGATATTACTGGATATAATAAAGTTTCTTTGTGATGCGACCCTATGAAGTGATCTTTCCTGTTCTTAACAATTCAGTTCATGGACGGGGTTGGTCAAGACAAGAAGTGTTTCAGTTCGCAATTTATTTGACACGTTTGTCTTGAAAACGAGCTGCCTCCCCTTACCCGAATTTCAGTTGAAAGTATGGTATTATTGGACGTATATATGCCTCAGGTGAAGGGTATTCCATGACTGATTCGAAGGACGCTTGGTCATCTGGGAAACTATGAACGTTGGAATAAAGATAATACTACGGTGACCCTATAGACCTCCTTCCTCTTCTTGGGTCTCTAGCCGTTCTACCCAACAACTGGATAACGTTACTTCGTGTGTCAGAACCTTTGCTTACCAGTAGTGGGCGGAACACGCCCAAGGGGAGATGGTACAATTTGGTTATAACTGAATTCTCGAGAGGGAGAAATAACTATATCTGGCCAGCCCTTAGGCACTCCCCATTCTAAACAGGCCTCCGTATGTGTGTCTGAGAGAGGGATCCTCCCCCGTGGACTAGGATTATGTCATTACATTATCTTCTAAACACATACACACACACACACATTAGACTTCTCTACTACTTGATACTTATTCGATAACTTGTATACATCGTACTGAATGTGTTTGATCACTTGCATATGTTTCCCAACTACTCTTTCTCCTCCTCCTATTGCACCTCCCAAACCCCATTATCACTAGCCCTACCATCCATGACATCTCTGTCTCTCTTTATTTCCCTGATCCTCTCTCCCAATCTACCTGCTCCCAGGTCTGGGTCCAGGTGGCTGGAGGTAAGGCTACGAACATCCATCTTCATTACAGGCTGGAAGGACGAGCGAGCTCCTAAGAATGAAAGAGTTTGCGATGGGTTTGTTAGAGAGCGTTGGGGAGTGTGGTGGTGGTGAGGAGGACAAGAGAAGTAAAGAGCATGGAGAGGGTTGTATTGAACCCCGGACTCAACCAAGATGTTCCACTGTCTCTCAAGGGAATTATGAAATGTGATCCTCGACTTGATTCCCTTCCCCGCGGCACGTCTTTACGCCTCTTTATCTCTGCTTTATAGGTGTTTCGTGGGACAAAGGCTGTCGTATTTATCGATCACTGAAAGCCTCCTATCTTCGTCCCTCGTCTAACTGTAAGGATATACATGCTCACATACGCAGAAAGAACTTGTGATTAAAATAATCATAACTACGAATAAGAGAAAACTAATGATTATCTTTCGTTTCTTCATCCATTCGTAATTTGCTTAAATATGAATACGTTCTATCCACATACATAGATACGTGTCAACTTTTAATAGCAAGCAAAAGAAATGTTCGTGTTGACACCGAAAATGTAGTCAACATTGGATACATATATTCCTCTATTGTATGACTGAAAATAGAAAAAATATTTCAGCTGCGATACAGCGTACACAGTAAAGTGCTAAGGTCTTGGGCACACTACAAATAACTCATGAAAATAACAAGGACGCGGTGGCTCGTTGGAAGTTGATTGGTCAGCGAAGGCAACATTATCGTGCCTCCGCCTTCCCGTCCCCTGGCAGGTTATCTTGCCGATCGATCAAAAACTGACAATAAAATATTATAGTTTCACATAGCCATCATGCTGTCGCCGCAATGATATATGGAGGAATTTATATGACGTTATGCTTTCCATTTCTTTATTTATTACGCATAACTGGTGATCTCTAAGACGATCTAGTTGCACTGTGCTGTACAACTGGGCACTTTGTCTCGTATCTTTAAATTTTGGTAAGAAAATGCAGTTTATAGTCGCCATTAATCTTCCTCTGTTTTAAAGCTATATAACAAAAACCATCTTTCAGACAACAAATGTCGAGTGAATGAGGTTTGTCTGAATTACGTATTGTAGGATTATAAATTTCTCGAGGCGTTCATACGGTCATTCACTTCCAAACTATCATTCAAACTGTCCATTCACGTCCAAACTGTCCATGGAATGGATCTTTGATCCTTATCATTCCATTTTAGAATACATTTGAATTTCTATTACTAGAAGACTTACTTATACATTTGCCCACGAGTATGTATCCGTACTGAGTACAAAATCAGTCGAATCAAGTCTTCAGTAGTTTGATATATGAATAATATCAAACACTTTATGTTGAATATTTGAATTAGATCACCTCTTTACCTTCTCTTTTCTATGCTAAATAGATATGAGTCTGTTTTAACTTAGGGGAGAGAAGGTTAAAAGTGATCTAATACAAGTATTCCAATTTATCAAAGGCTTTGATAATCTTGGTCTATCAAGCAATTCTGAAGACTTGATTTGTCTAATTTTACTCGTAGTGATGGATGGATTCAAGTGACATGGGCTATATGTCTAAGTAAGAGTGTATATGATCTTAGAATTATCTTTAACACCTGAAGAAGGTGTTCAAGATTTTTCAGTTGGTGGGTTTAGCATACGTTAGCTTACGTTGATACGTCTCGAGCCTAAACAACCACCCAACCCAACTTTCGAGTGATACATTAGTTTAAGATATACTAACCATGCCTCATTAATCTCGAGGACCTAATCCTGTGAGAACTGTCACCAACGGCCCTTTAACTTGGACTGAAAGAAAATTATTTCCTCGTATTCAAAAACAACATCAAAGGCCTCGACAATATTACGCAGATGTTTAAGACTAACTCAAACAGATTTCATCTCACTGTAAAGGATAATCACTTAGATTTTAAGCATCTTTGAATGAGGCAAAATACGTTTGGAAGTAGACTTGACAGCATCTTCGTTTATTCAACTTCATTCTGGCGTTATTTAGAGTAATTTTCCTAAAGCCGTCTGTTTACTTTCCTCAGTTTTTCTTGTCTCCATGTGAAGCTTTTTTTTTTTTTTAACTGACTGACTAAGCTTTCCATCGTATTCTCTCCACACTAAGCTTTCCTGCTTTGTACACACGTATTCCTCCTACCATCACAAAAATCCATGAAGGACCCCCGGAATACTGAGGGTCGATATTCCTTTTTAAATTCCCTTTGTCCATGTCCCTCACTTTCCCCTCCTTCCTGCTCCCTCCACTACCCTCCCACTCAAGCGCTGCTCACCTCTATTCTTCTGCTTGAGGGTGTCCACCTGGAGATGGAGGCCAGCCAGGAGGTTCTGGTGGGTCAGTTTCAGCTCGGCCAAGTCATGTTCCAGCTGCGCGGCCCTCGCCCAGCCACCACACCCGCAGCTCCGGTTCTGTAGGGGTTGGGTTAGGGTGTCAGTTATGGGTGTCTGTTGGGGGTTGGGGAGGACGCCTGGGGTGTGGGAATGAAGTCATGGATTGCGATGTGATGGGGTGAATGGGTAATGGGGAGAATCCCTGAGTAATGGGGGTGAATATGAATTACATGAGGGAGAATATAAATGATGGCCTGGGGGGTTATAGCGAGGGGCGTGCGGAAATAAGACTTAGTGAGTAGTTTGAGGCTGGAGATAAAGGATCTGGTTTTTAAGAACATACCAACATTGGATGGCCATGGAAACACATTCCAGTACTCATACATCTATACAGACACACAATGGAACCCACTCCATTATGTGTCTGTATATACGTAAGTGTACCATAACTAAATCAAATTGATTCAGTGGAAAAAAAAATGTAATTGAATCTTCTTTGATTTCTGGAATTAAAGGTTACATGAATAAGAACGTTCTTCTCTCATACAACAGATGTGGCATATGGGAAATATTGATACTCCCTCTCCACGATAGTTCTAATGGCAAAATCTTGCTCTACGTACTTTTAGTTTGGCACACACACACACACCTGTCGTCACCTTTACCGTCTACTTACCGCATTATTCTTCTCATCAACCTTGTCGTCGCTCTTCCGGTTTCGTCTCTCCTTCTCGAAGTTGTCGGTGTTGAGGTTGAGGCGGGAGGAGGGCGTGGGAGCGAGTTTGGTGATGATGGCGTTCTGCTGTTGTTCCCAGGCCGGGCCTCCGCCACCGCCTAGGTGTGGAGAGAACACTCCCATCCCCAGACCTGACGGTGAGCGTTCGATGGTCACGCCCTTCTCGGTCATGGCTTCGGTCCTACGTTGATGATGGAGGAGAGGCAGAAGGTCTTCTCCTATCGAGCAATCGTAGATACGTGCCTCCTACTGTAGGGTCTTTAGTGATCTGAGTTAGGAGCAATCGTAGATAAGCGCCTCCTGCTGTAGGGTCTTTAGAGAGATGATTTGATCCCTAAAGGACAACCAAGATGTAGAACTCTTGTGGCTGATTGGGGGTGTAATGGTGGCCGCTGGCAACTCACACGAAAGCGAAGTGGTTACGAATTTCTTTCTTTCCCTACACCGTCAAGCTTTGCAGATCGTAACCTTTTTGTAATAATATGGGCGAGGTTTGAGAGGGTTCTTCGTTAGCAGAGGTTCCGAAGGGTGTAGGATCAACGTTAGGTACTGTTGGCGTGGATCTTGAGAGGCAAAGGCTCGGGCGGTGGTTATATCGAAGGAATGGCAGTCACCCGTCGCTGGGCGAGGAGTCTAGACACGGTGAATTATTCCAGCCTAGCAATGTGTGTGTGTGTGTGTGTGTGTGTGTGTGTGTGTACCTCACAGGGTCGAGCAGTCAGTCCTCAGTGGCCTTCAGCGTCTGATTTTAACTCTTTGCACGAAAACCTTTGCCTAGTTTGAAGTTAAAACTTCCTTTCTCTCTGTCTCTCTCTCTCTTTTTCCCTCCAGTAACACCTTAAACATCCATGTCTTAATGGCGATGTCTCAAGTGTTATGTCTCAGACTTTAATGTCTGAGATCCGTGAGTGTGTGTGTGTGTGTGTGTGTGTGTCTCAGGAGGTTAGGATGATGATGATGATGATGATACAGCCGACGAACACCAGGTCAATCAAGGGACGGTTGTGTGTGTGTGCGCGTGTGTGGGTGGGGAGAGAGGAAGAAATTTTCTATCTCTGAAAAACCCTTTACAAATTGTACCCTAGGAACTTGCAACTATAGTCTCAACCCAGCTTCTTAAAGGAACACCTCTGCTACTGCTGTCGCAACCTAATAATGTCATTATACTATTTCCTAAGCGGTGTATACATACTAAAGTCGCCATGTATGCTATACAGGAAGGGATTTAAGTATACATGACAGAATCAGCTGGTGCGACAGGTGGGCGTTTGGACACATGACAACACTTTAAAGAGTTTCAGCAGATGTGGGAGGAGCTGAGGAGTTTTCTAGTGAGTTGATTGGCCGGCTGTCTGGGCTTCCCTGCCACCCAGCTAGGGGGAGGGGGGGACGTAAGTAGGCGTGGCTATGAGCGTGGTCTGAGTGGTGGGCTGGGTCCTTAACCACCTGAAGGGAAAAAAAAAAAGGCACTTGGGCTCAGCCTAGACCACCACAAACACACACACCAGATGCGCTGCAGTCCTCATAACCTGCAAGTAGAAGTGTATATCATGAACTGTGCCAAAAGTCGTTTGATAGTTCGGGGGACACATTCACAAATGATGGAAGAAAGACGTAATCCTGAGGGGATAAACTTTCGATATGAATAAAGAAATAAGACCATAATATTCAATATTGTGGGTATAACAGTTGTATAAATGTGAGAACCTGTCAGTCATCAGATGTGAACTATTCCAACAACACATGTTGTACAAAAAACGTGCCCAAAAGCGATCAGAAATTAATTTCGGGCACGAATTTTGGTTCTCTGTAAAGTATGATATAAGCCCTAATCATTATAATTTACTACCATTTCCACGTTATAATGACACTATTCTACCATTTCCACGGTATAATGGCATTATTCCACCATTTCCACAGAATAATTGACACATTTCTATCATTTTCACGGTATAATAGACATATTTCTACCATTTCCACGGTATACTGATATTATTCCACCATTTCCTCGGTATAATTGACATATTTCTACCATTTCCACGGTATACTGATATTATTCCACCATTTCCATAGTATAATTGACATACTTCTACAATTTCCACGGTATAATGACATTATTCCACCATTTCCATAGTATTATTGACATACTTCTACCATTTCCACAGTATAATGAGTCTTAGCCTCATTGTCATTCCTCGTCTTCCAGATATAACCAAGAGATATACCACCCACACCAGGCCAGACACACCTCCATCAACCACCCTAGTGGTTACGGGAGGTTCAGCGGGTGTCCCTGGCTGTCTGGAGCAAGTGTTGGAGGCATGGCCCAGATATGAAGGGGTATCGAACGATGGAGTTAATCCTCTCATGTGTGCGAGTGTGGGTCGCCACTCGCTCCTCACGCCACACCATGTTTACAAGCCCCAGTAGTGGGACAGTGGCTGAGAATTCTTACCGTGAAAAGTTACGTCGTTTAATCTACAGAGAATAAAAACAACAAAACAAATATATCCAGTAATAGAATGAGGCAAGGATATTCAATGATAATGAATCATAGCATTATTGTCACCAAAATAACCAATGACCTTTAATTATTGACATGTGATATCGAACGCTACGTTATGCAGAATACATTTATACAATGGATCTATAATATTGAATGTATTGCACGATTTATCCGACATTTGCAAGAATATTGCACGGTATTCGATCATACTTCACCTACACTTGAAGGATCTGTCATCTTGTACCATAATATGCAACAGCGAATTCTTCGTACTGTTTGATCATTATTCTGAATGAAAGAATATCTTTGACACCGAGGTATAGTTTAATTTAGGTAGTTCCATTTTTTCAATAAAATTACAATAAAAAGAATATTCTATAGCATCCACGTAACAAGAGATTTTTTATGGATAATACTATTATTTTTTTTCCTCGTGTAGTCAATCCTTTCATGAAATAAACCGGAAAAAAACCCACTAATGATTATAAAAACCTACCTTGAATAGAAAACATTACATACAGGAAGAATGGGAGGATCATAATCACATAAATTCAGTAACAAGTTCGGAAATGCATTGTTGCGTTGTGCTTCAATAAGGGAAACATGGCGGTAGGATCCGCAGTCTTTTAAAAACACAGGTCTCCCGTCCCCCCAGCAAAACAAAGTGTCTCTCTCCCCTGGTGCACTGCGCACCACTGCAGATCGGATCCTGGCAGCCACCATGAGACGTCCTACAGCGTCCTCGCTATCACTCGAGCAAGGACGCTTAGGATTATTTGGGTAGGGAGGGCGTGAGAGAGTTCTTGCAGAACGATTCTGAGGGAATAGAATAACTGGTTATACTTTTAAGATCACGTGGAGCCTCAACTTGTGTCTCTAAGCACTTGTGATCACCCTTTACGTTGTTTTTGCTTTGTTGCAAGTCTTTCTATGTGCTTCGCTCATCTCGCTGTGTCTTATTATATACTTGGTAATCTTACTATAACGTTTTTGTTGACTGTATTACATTCCTGTCCAGTTTTCTTTCATTCTTGTGTTATTTTCAATCTTATTGGATTCTCATATTGTTGCCGCTCTTGCTATATACTTATATTATTATTATCGATATAAGTAAATCTTTGTTTTGTTGCTAGTCTTGTCAAAGCCTTGTGTTATTGTCGTCTTATTTTCGTGTTGTAGCCAAGAGCTGTGATCGTAAACGAACTTTATGAATTAATGTTTGATAATGTATTTTGCGTATATTTCTCAGTGGAAATGTTATAAACGTAAGATTTATCCAAGTTGAACGTGTCCACGTGTTGAATTTTGCTTTGTAGGTGAAAGGTTAAATGGGATAGTGAAGCGAAATTATAATTGGTCGGGGAACCAATGACTGTTTTTGACATATCATCACTGCCATAGTTATCAACATCAGATAATCATGGTGTGAGATAACGTTAACGTATATCTCGTAAATTTCAAAGTTGACATCAGCAAAGTAGCGATAACACTTATTGACCATTTACCAACCATGAAAATGACAATGAACACTTATGTTACCAATAATCTTACAACAGTTGCAGAGCAGTAAAGACTGATATTACTTTCATATGGATTAAATACTTATTCATGGCTGGCAAGTAAGAATATATCGCATGAAGTGGTCATCCGGACCGACACGCAACGGACATTCAACTCGGCAAACACCGCTTCGCACGCAGAGCTCCGTGCAGTTGCCTAATGCATCATATCCTACAATATTATGCCGTGGTTTGAGGCCCTTGCAACTCACTTCTCTCCCAAAATATCGTTTTAACGTCCCCCTTAAGCGCCTCGCCTTCAACGGCACCTCTTAACGCGCACACATTTCAGGAAATTTGCCTTTAAGGCATTATTGTGGTAAAATGTAATACCCTGAAACTCCGTCTCCCTCGAGATCTCGGCAAGACTGTTTCCCTGTGCATAATTTCACGAGCTTTTACGTTGAGAGCCTCACTTTTCTCGAGCAGCACCACCAGCCGGGTAAACTTGCGAGAAATTCATGTTCCAGTTCTGCGGGTTACTGCCGTAACAAACTGATGTACTTAGTTCCATGTCATCTGAGAAAACGAGTACACGTTTTCTACTCAGTAGAAATGGGAACTTTATTTTTGAGGGGAAATATATATATATATATATATATATATATATATATATATATATATATATATATATATATATATATATATACACACACGTAACTGCAAAATACTTAATAAAAATGTACTTGCGTTTTGCTTCCTCTTTATTCCACAAATATACACATGCAAATGATGCTAGAAATATCAAAATCAAAAGAAAATTGTAATGAGCGTTTCACGTGTTGGTGCGAGGTGTTTTTAAGGTCTAATGTCCTCTCAGTAGTCGATAACCATTTAACTGTGCAGCACCAACATTCCGAGTGTACACAGTATTAGAATTATACTCAATACCAGAAGAAAGTGTCAAGGATATTTCGATAAGAGGATAAGAAGGCGTTGAGGGGGGCCTGTATGACACTGGCAGTAGATAGGCAAAATGGCCAAACAACCAAACTACCAATGATTCGCAGAGCAATACAGACAAGAGCTATTGGACTCTGAAACCCTTTTTTCTAATCAATGATTCGGAGATTTTCGAAACTTTCTGTCCAGTCACCTTCATTCATCATGGGTCATATACGTTGTGAGATGGGAATTCAGAATTACTTCAAACGCCTTGAACAGCTGTTCAGTCATTTTGATCCATTGTTACAAATCGACCGTAACGGCTTTAATGACCCCTGGTAGTCGAAACGCCTGAAGTCCACAGAACGAGCAAACCACATACATACATACACACACACATACATGCATACATACATACATACATACATACATACAATCATCTATAAATACGCTGAGAACACTGCCAACACCCAGCTCAAATCATATAAACTAGTGGGGTAATGTGGCAACACGTCGAAGCCTAACACAGCCGCTGTTACCATGGCAATAGCCAGTGGTGTGTGTGTGTGTGTGTGTGTGTGGTGGTAATGAGGTTGTGTGGTTACGTGGGCGTAATAATTACTAGATCTTACGGTGATGTTTTTCGTTCTTATTGATTATTAAGACCGAACGAGTGTGCTATGAGAATTCGAGATTGGGCGTGAGGCGTGATTTCGCGTGTTGGTCCATGGAAAGAACGCTTCCCTTCCTCCCTCCCTCACGCAAGAAAACAGATGGGAATCAATTGCACGATTGCAATATTCATGCGATAGACACTCCCACGTCTATACAGCCATGGGTTGGTGAATTTGAAGAATCGATGGTTCATCGCTACTCGGTCATTCATTCAGAGGCATCGTAACAAGTTGACATAAGAGTAATAAAATAAGATTCAAGTTGGTGGCTCTGACAGATGTCATAGACGAGTGCGTCAGTGTCAAGGATCGTACACACAGCTAACCTAGCATGAAAATAATGATATTTAGCAAATATCACGAACATTAACGCATGACATTGTTGTATACATCGGGTAACAACTCCTAACTCGTCATGAAAACAAACCCTGAAGTATATAACTACATTTCTTAATATTTCTGAACTTTATAAGTCTTGTTTTATTATTAACTCTGATGTCAATATAAAAATCATCATGCTAGCTTTGATCGATTTCCCCAGGTTTCATACCACTCGTTCCAATAGAACTATAATGACAAAGCCAATCATACTCATAGGGGAAAAATGGTAAGACGAAAATATCCCCAAACTTTCCCCTGAAAAGCTGTGCACGTCGTAAGTCTCGGGGACTCGACCGGTATTGTGTGCTAGGTTCCTGATCCGCCAGTGATGATCAACTGCCAACTCGAGCACCCCAGCATTTGCTATGGTCGCTAGACGAGGGAGGGAGGGAGGGTGAGGAAAACATTATGCGATTGTCATGCACGTAACGGATATTTTAAGACCTAAAGGCGTCCGGCCAAGAATTTATATCTTGATTGAACTAAATACGTGATATGGAAATTTTAAGTATCAGGATTGACATATTGAAATTAACAACTTCGGTGATTAAATTGTAAAGTTATTCACATCTTGACGATGTAATGAGTTGTTTTCCTCCACGCTTGCAACATAATACCTCCCCGTCTACCTCAACCCACCTTGCATGACAACCACCCCCCTACCCTTCCCCTGCCACGCCCCTCCTCCTCACGTACCCCATACCCTCTACACCGCACAACCGACTCCAAACCCTCCTCGTCTCTCCCTCCCTCCACCACAGCACATCCTCGCCACCCATCGATCTCCACCAGTCGTCCATCGTGATGACCCGACAGACAGCTGTGTCTATACTGGCTGGCCTGTGGCCTCATGATGGTGCTCCCATCTGGATATCCTTGCGTAATTCGACAATACAGACGCACACCTGTGGTGGCTACCCTAGTTTTGAGCTGCACTTAACCTCTCTCTTACATGCTAGGTTATAGCGTTCTTATAAGCTATGTTAGAGCTACTGTCTAACCTTCTATGTCAGAGCTACTGTCTAACCTTGAATGTTAGAGCTACCATCTAACCTTTATACTCTATGGTTTAAGCTACAATCTACCCATCTATGTCCTGTAAACTCCGTCTTCAGATGAGTTAGGAACAGAATGGAAATTGAGAAACCCTTTACCACAGGCCGTGGAGTCAAGCGCCCTGGTTCGCGACGGTAATTACCGTGGCTGGGGTATGTTGCTTACAGGTATAGTCGTAGTTAAGGTAATAATAGTGTTAGTGTAGAAGATTGGGTGCTATCATAATGATAATTTGGTAATTAGGTGCTGTGCGAACTATTCACTTAAAGACTGTGGCAGTAAGTATCTTGCTGGCATACTTTAACTCGCTGAAAAAGACCATATCGACATCAAAATGGAAAATAGTGCCCAAGTACACTTTAAACGATAATCATTTTTTGGTTTATATAAACAGAAGAGAAACTTCCATATGATCTTTAAGTAAATAAATAACGATTTGTTGACGATGCTGACGAAAGCAGGAAGCCTAACATATAAAAAAATGTCATAATAAACAAACACACTGGCTTTATTACCTTTGGGTAGCCAGGCGCTGCAATTGGCCTTATGCAATTTATAATTCATTATCCTTTTTTCGGGGGCGAACTACCGGGAAATTGTTACAGGTTATCCGGGTATCGCAATTGTACTAAACTTTGGTATATAAAACCATCATATTTAACCTCAGGATTCATGTAATACTGCTCGTACAGGTTCAAAGTTACTCTACCATCAGTAGCAGGGTAATTATGCAATCCTTTAAAGCAAGTAGTTCCTCAACCGAACTGAACAATATATATATATATATATATATATATATATATATATATATATATATATATATATATATATATATATATATATATATATATATGATAACAGGAGACATAAAAACAAGCCAAGCTTAATGGTGGACTGGTGATCATGAATGATGAAGAGGTATCGCATGTGGCAGTCAGCCTTCCCCCCCTTCCTCCTTCCACCCTTCTCACCCCCCTCTCCCATTCCCCCCTTCCCATCTCCCTTCCCCCATCCTAGATTAGCTATCATGGGGAAGCACGATATATTGGCCCCGTGTGGCAATGGTGCCACATTATACTGGTATGGGAAGACAGCGGAGCCATGTTAGTGCTGGCGTGGATCAACAAAGTAACGGTAGCAGGCTATGTTGGATTGGAGCTTATATTATGACATCGCTGGTTCGCTATGTTGTTCAAGACGAAGTTATGATCCATT